>NC_046376.1:24152758-24521593 GCF_011125445.2 Fundulus heteroclitus | reverse complement strand
CATACACCGTAATGACAAGCCTAATTAATTGGATACATAATTCATACGATAGTGTGTTGTGAACAAACAGAAGGGATCAGGAGAGTTTGCACCGTCAGCATTTTTTTTCTCAAAGCAGGATTAGAGGCTGAAGAAAATTTCTGAGTGAGACAAGCGTGCTGATTAGTGGTTGATTAGCACTGCAACAATAAACAATATTGTGGGTGTAAGGTGTTCCTGAATAAGGGATTTATACAGAATTCCAAATGTCTATTAAACACCCAGAAATACCTCACAGCACAAACTCCTTCAGTTTAAATTCTTGGTTTTCTTTAGAGTAAATGCGTGCAAAGTGGGGGAAAAAAAATCCTTCAAGGTTTACACAGTTTTCGGGTGTAAATAAAACGCCACATTAAGAAAGATGAATAAATTAACCTCATTTCCATTAACTTTTTCAGCTTTACCCTGACACACTTTTACAATTGCTGATTACATTGGTTTGGTTCAGCTAGTAAAATGAGCATTTTTTGGCATTGGGAAAGGGTTCGCCTTAAAACAGCCACTTGAAAGTGTCCAACGGTTGAAAATCAAAGGCGACCAGTTTTCCATGCTGACGTATGGGTGAATGGGGCGAGAAGCAGAAAACTCCAATCCTGAAAGAATTCTGAAAATCCACTGTCACACCAACTTAAAGAAATGTTTAAATTATCTGTATCAGTTCAAATAATTTAGATTCAATGTATTCCAAATGCTCAAATTCATAAGAAATGTCCACTCAAGGCACTTTATAAGTCTTTTCAGTGGGAATCCAATTCAACCCGCTTCAGTTTAAATTAATCCAATTTGTTTCAATGTACTCTGATAATTTCGTTTGATTCAATTTCATGCGCTCTTATTGAACTGGAATTGTAATTCAACACAATCAAGTTCAGTTGATCATTTACTGCAGGTTGGTAAATGGCTAAGGAATTGCTCTGTTATTGACCTTGCCAAAAGTCGAGATCAGGAAAATCACAGGATTCCAACTTATGATCTGTAGTGATGAAGGTAAATGTTATCAGTATGTTCCAAAAAGTATTTAAGGTACAAATTTAGGTTTTAGTTCTTTCTTTTTTTCCAACTGTTTAAACGTTTACTAAATACTAAGCTTTGCAATTAGGTTATGCTTTTCATTACATTTCTATCTGCTACTCAAGGAAAATGAGAGAAATATATTAAATTATTGCATTGAGTTGAAATTTACAGGACTGAGACTTCTGAATTACAACTTCTTCAATCCACTCTGACGGGCTGAATATTACCTTCTAGTCCAAATCCTGACTGATCTTTGACCCAGTCTTCTCTCTTTGCATGACAAACATCCTTACACTTGGGTGCCATTAGGTGGCTTCATTGTTTGACTTGCATAACAATGTGTTAGCAGCGTTGCTCACACTCACCTTTTCTTCTTAGGAAAAATTATGTCCCAAACAACTCAAAGGACAACCTTTCTGAAAAAAATAATTTAAATAAAAAGATAAACACACAACTGAACCTATCACTTTTACAGCAGTGTCTCCTTTAAGTTTATGCTTGTTTTTTTTTGGGGGGGGGGGGGGTTTGTTTTTCTTAGATTGAATAGTCTTCTACTCATCTCTTGTTGTCAAAAGCTCATTGCTCATAACAGTTTGGTTCATTGTGCATGCAGATGCACTGATATCCACCTGCTGCCAGTGATGGGTAAGCTATGCATTGGTGGCAAAACATGATTCTGTGGTATAGGAACCATGTTGCTTGCTGGACAATCCTTCTTCGTTGCAATTGAGCGTCTCACCATGAAGCTATTTTTCATACCAACATTTTGCTTTTACAGGAGAAACCTTCTCAGCAGAAGGCTCCTGCCTGTGAGTCCATTTTGATGCAAAAGTGGTGATGGAGGCTCACTTTTCCTTGGAGGTAACCATGACAAAACAACATAACAAAAGCAAAAAAAAACTTAAAATGTGTTGAAATTGATGAAATATCAAAAGACAAAATGATGGAAACTGAACACAGCAATGTACCAAATCACTGAGAGAAGGTTTGCTTTGCGTCATGTTATTTTCCATTTGGCCTTTAAGCACCAAATTTACTCACTTACCTTTGTCTTTATTTGGAAGGAAAACAAGCCAAGACACTAGACGCCCTATTTAAAACTCAAAAGTAAAGCAAAAATCTTTGTCTTTTTTAGTTTTGTGTCAGAGCGAGTGTCAAAAAATTAAAAATGTATTTAAATCTTGGTGAAAGGATAAAAGTGAGAGCACACTTTTTTGGCTGCCAGTTCAAATCTTCTCAGTTAGTGAAGCTGAAAATCATAACAATATTTCTGCATCTGAAGTCACGTCGTTTCTAATCTCTACTTCTCTTCACAAAAATAACCAAAAGAGCCTTTGGTCCAGTTACAAATACTGTGGTCGGGTGTGCTTCCATTCTAGTGCTAAATTAAGTAATTGAGGTAATGGGGGGAAAAAAACTGGGATTCTAATAAAAAAAAAAAATCATGTATGATATTGGCTGAAGAAACAAATCCTGAATTCAGCTTCTTATAAAACCCCTTAAAATCCGTTCATCAAACACACATTCAGCTGGTAATTGTAATAGGGTGACTCAGCTACCTACCAGAGTGCTGTTTTTAATGTTTATTAACTAGAACAGAGGATCCCCCTATGCTGTACATTTTCCAGGATTATATTTTCTAGATCATATTTCATGAGTCTGATTTTGTTGCTAACTGTTTTTTGTCCCGCTGCAGTTCTCGTTTTCTCTCTGCAGACGGGGACAAAGACACAGAGGGAGGTTAGAAACCTCTGAGCGGGGGAATTACTCTTCCAGCTGCTGGATTTTTGTACACTCTGCAAGACCATTGACTTTTCCGTTAGAAACCAGGCAAGGTCAGCTCTTGTCCAGTCCCATGGAGATGGGCTTACACGGATTCTCCTTGTCTTCAAATATGTGTCTGTAAATGGGCTGTTTAGGTGAACAGGCTCTTTATGAGGAGCTGAAAGTGATTTCTTTCCCATAACACATCCCACAGTTTGCCCATAAACAGTCTCAACCTAAAAGCTTTTATATCACTTGTTCCAACCCCCCACCCCCCTCCTCTGCCAGCTTTATTTTCTCCTTCTGAAATCTGACGCATATCAAAATGTTTGGCGGAAAACCCAGTCCATGTCCCAATTTACGATGACACATCTAACAAAATAATATGTCAGTGCTTGAAAACATCTCTTTCTCCGCCTTTTTTATTAAGCCCTTTCGACCGTTTGTTGGTGGCGTTTTAAGAGAGCAGCGAGCACAGAGAATAAGTTTCTGTTCACTCGCACCCTACACAACAAAAAGGATTTCAAAGCTCAGGAGGGAGGACTGAACAATCAAAGTGGCTGCATTCCTGACTCTGGTCAGCTGTGCGAAGAGCCAGAACTGCTAAAACTGCAGGACAGAAGAGGAAAAAAGCAAAACAAAGACAACAGAAAGCAGGAGACTGTTAGTGGGAAAGACAAAGCGACAGCATGTTGATTCAGGGTTCCTACAGCATAAGACAAGTTAAATGTAAGACTTTTTAAGACTTTTTAATGCCACTCGAAATAAAAAGTTAAGACCAACTTGACGATAAACAAGATAAACCTGGTTGCGACAACTTCACCCAAATGTTTATTCTAACATAAACCATTACTTTCTGGCCCAGTAGACATGTTTAAAATATAGGAAGAAAGCTAAAAACACAAATTACAGATATATTTTTAACAACTACTGAACTGAATTCACAAACTTTGTTTTCTTCCCTACTAAAATAAACTATAAATCAGTTTTAAAAACCACAACATAACCAGTGCCAACTCTTTTTCGCAGCTATGGTCCGGCCGCAACAGTTTTTATTGGTTCCACTATCGGGACGGAACCAATAATGGTTATGTTGAGCCGTTTGGTAAATTAAAAAATATATAATTGTGTCAATTATTTTACTGTTTGGTAAGGATTACAAAAATAAAATCCTATTTATGACCTGGTAACAATTTTAAGACCTAAGAAAGATTGATTTAAGACATTTTAATGCTAATTAAGGCCTTAGTTTTATATTACAGTATTCAATGCCTTTTAAAACTTTTTAAGGATCCGCGGGAACCCTGTGATTTCTTGAGAGTGGAGCCGGCTGCTGAGAAAACCATAAAGGAACAATAAAGGCACCGTCTTTATTGTTCAGGTGCAAAATCTTACAGCCGGTTCGACTTTCTGTGGCGGTGAGACCATCCGATGTCCATTTTAACTCCTCAAGTTAACGTTTAAACAAAAAACTCATTCCGCTGTTTAAGTTTATTAAAGTGATTCGCAGTTTTGTGGTTGTGATGATCTGTAAAATGCTCTCCTGAATTAACCTGGCAGATGCCATTTGTTTGCACACTGAGGACGGAAAACAATCTAAAAGCACTGGATGCTTATTTCCTCCCCAACTTCAGCAACTGACAACAGCCTGTAAGAAAGTCGGTATGAGTTCATGTCCCTACGCACAATGCGTTTTATAAAATATCAATTTTATAAAATAAAGAAGTGCACAGACACAGTAAATTCAAAGGTTGTCATGGAGACCTGGCTGCCCCAAGACAACCAGGATGTCTATTATTACGTAAGCTTTCTTTTCCACTCTCGTCATCCTCCTCCCTGTGTCGTGGCAGTCGTAGTTGTCTTAAACTTCTCAAGTGCTGCTCTGGATGTGGGCCGGTTCTGGTGAGTAGCTTCTTTCCTACCAGCATTTCATTGACTTGCTAAGACCAACAAACATCTGCCTTAGTTGAATGACATGTTCTCTTGTCGTTTCCACTTTGAAGAGGATCCACGAGTAATGTTCTGTGTGTCATGTCCTATTTCTATGCTAGGGAAAATAAAAATAATGGATAACCGAGTAAAGGTTTTCACGCACGATGATCAAAAATTATTTAGAAACAAATTTAATATTAATTAAATTGTATGTAAAAAAAGATTAAATAAATAAATAAATAAAAATATCAAGGATGCCACTAATTACAGGATAGGTCATTTTGTTAAAAAAACAATTATTTAACATGTTGCTCCACAGGGCTGTGCAGTTGGTAACATTGTTACTTTGCAGCAAGGTCCTGGGTTCAAATCCCGGCCTGTGGTCTTTCTGCATGGAGTTTGCATGTTTGCACATGCGTGGGTTCTCTCTGGGTACTCCGGCCTCCTCCAAGAACATGACTATTAGGCTAATGACTGCTGGAGATGGGCACCTCCCCTCCTTCAGTATATGTTGAATAGTTCTTCTTCTTCTCACATTCATATTACAGCAGTGAAACAAACGATGAATTTATTTCAAGGCTCATTACACATATGTATTAGGTGTGCCAATAAAGACCCTGCAACATAGTTTTATATCAGCAGGCAATTTCAGCATATAGAACTAAGTTGTCATCATTAAAAAGAGAAGAAATATATATATATATATATATATATATATATATATATATATATATATATATATATATATATATATATTTGTGTGTGTGTTCTTTGTCATCTCAATGTCAACAAAATGTCATCCACGATATTTAATGCAGCCAGCAAAAAAAAGGATGAAGCGATGGAATCTATAGTTGAGACTTGACAGGGCGATCCAAATCCCTGTGTGGGATTAACCACCTTTTTTTTATTGTATTCTTAGTTCTCATATCAAAAAGTTTTTAATAAGGTGAAAAATAGGTCACAGAAATAAAGATAGAAAAAAAAAACTCTTCATCTTCAGGGATGTTATGTCCCCCTCCCTCTGAAAAAAAAAACCCGAAATATATCATGTCGTTTTACTCAGTATTTCTTAAACCTTTATGACATATTTTACTTCAAAAAAGATCAACTTGAAGAAGCGGCTTTGATTAGTTTGTGAAAACACTGATAAAATGGTGATCAGAGGATTTATCAGAGGTTAAAAGTGGGGAAAGAGAAGAATAAGGATTAGCAGTGGAAATGACGTTGCGGTGAATCTGTTTGTGTCTGAACCATGTTTAGATCCAAATTCACATGCAACCCAACGGCTCTTGTGCACAGGTTGGTAGTTGTGAGCATTAGGGGTATTTCTGGCCTGCATGATCATAAAACTGTTGCTGGATTAAGCCAATACATATGAGGGATATGCATCTATTTGTATTACAGTATGACTGTCTGGACTCTGACACGACGTATTCTGTTTACATTAACACTGTGTCGCCCTATTTCTTTCCTTCTCAGGGGTGCAGTGAACATTTTAGGACACCTGCTGAAACCCTGTGGGGTTTTCTAGCATACTTCTGCATGCAGTTTGCACGTTGTTCCTGTGCAAGTTAAATTCAGAGATTTGTCTGGGCCCCAGCAACATACCCCATCAATTATAGATGTAGGTGTGGTCTTCCATCGCTCCATTGCAATTCTCTTCCAGTGCCAAGAACCCCTGATGCATTATGCTGCCACCACTATGCTTTATTAAGGCCCCAAGTCTCCACCCCAAGACATGGATATGTGCCGTGAACAAAGCGATGGCCAAAAAAAACCTGTACTTTTAAATATTTCTAAGGATAATGGCTGCCATCTGACAAGCATTTGTGCTGCTTCTGATGCGTTAATTGTCTAAGCATCAGGTGTTCTTCCATAACACCCAGATGTTCGAAACTACCGTAAAGCAATCTGAAGGACAAACCTATTTTCTGCTCGGCGCCTTCTTTAATGTTTCCTTTGACACCTGTCGCCCTGGTGATTAAAACCTTTCTTAGGTTGTATTAACTTTTGAGTAATGCGAACCAAATGATGTTGAACGTCTAATTTTGCTACAGCGAGGGGAAAAAAAAATCTATTGGTCAAACAGCTTCCAGGGCACGATGCATGAGTTCGGTACAAATGGCAGCCACTTTAGGAGGGAAATTATTCTGCTTCATCTCAACCTGAGTGGCAACTGACATAAGCTGTTAGCACGTATTACAGTTTAGATTATTAATCAGACAGCGTGCTAACAGACCTGATGAATTGCCTTCTCTCCTGAATAACCTCTGCGCTGCTCTGTCTTTTAAACTTCACTGCAGGTCTGTGTGAGACAGTACAACCAGGGAACGCATGCTACCTCTTTTTTCATCCTGTTGGTTATTCTTGCATAAAGCAACCCATTAAACTCCCTCTTTCTGCGCTCTCTTCCCCAGTTTCCTGCGCTGTCACGTTTTCCCTTCTGCTGCCTCCCCAGCTTACTGTCTCCCTATTGTTTCTTTTTTTTTTTTTTTTCTGTAACTGCAACTCTCACCCTGGGGAAATTCTACTTTGCTAATGACATGTGCAGACTGGGTGTTGTAGAACGGGACGTTAATGATGCCTGAGTGTGAGACAGTTGAAAGGAGTTGTTATCCTCAGTTTTTTTTTTTCCAGCTGCAGTGTGAGCATGCACAAAATAAAAGGCAAAACATAACACAAACACATTCTATCTCTACACTGCTGTGTGGGTGCTGCCACTGCCAGCGTGGTGAACCTCAGTCATAAGAATAGTCGCGTGGCGCCCCCTGCTGTTAAGTAATCTAACAGCATGGAATTGACCTGAAATTTCTGAACTCAAATATGAAATCCAAAGCTCATCACCCACTAAAGTTCGGAACGTAAGCTTGTATATCAATATGTTTCATCAAGTGTGGCGTATTCTTTACATCCCATTCGCCGGAAACACTGCACGTCCACTGGACGCAGCAGAGAGTAGCGTTCCGCTTTGGTCTTTAGAAACAAACATTTATTGTGCAAACTGAAAAACACTTTCAAACTTCATGTCGTGTGAACATGAAGAACACTGTTCCTATAAATTCAAATTTTCTTTGCAAGGAGTCGACTGACCTCTGGTGTCAGATCCATCTGCATCTCCTGATTTGGCTTCAGAAACAGCCTGTGTGACGTCATCCTGCGAATTATCTGGTGGATCATTGGTCTGATGATTGAGCTAGACCAGAGGTCAGCAACCTGTGGCTCTTTACGCCTTCAGCTTTGGCTCTTAAAATTTTAGACCAAAAATGCAGAGGGAAAATAGATTGGTCAATGTTTCGAAATGTAAAGGTAGTTTAAAATTGCTAGCTTTAGGATGCATTTAGTTTAGCAATAGATGCATAACCAGAAAGAAAGAAACTAATGGTGTATAGAATATTTTATTATAGATAAATGAAGCATCTTTTTTGTCAATAGGTTGCCGACGACTTGCTTTTTCATCATTTGATGCCATTTGCTGTAAAAATCTAATTTCCAATTGAAAGAAAATACATTAAACCTAAACATAAAAATACTGTTGTTATATAATACAAACTGTTGTTTAAAAGAAAATGTAAACATATTTCCTATAGTATACTATAAAAACAAGCTCTTGTTTCAAAGAGATGTGTAACTTTTGTGAACAACAAAATTTGTTTAGCTGGACCAAGGACAAAAATGTCTCTGTGGGTTGTACAGGCTTTTTTGTCAAAAGCATTTGACACCGTAGACCATGAAACTTTGATAGTCAGACTTCAACGCTCTGGTTTGTCAGAGCAAGCTGTTGCTTGGTTCAAAATTGATCTGACAAATTGGGTATTAAATATATTTGTTCTGAAGATTTAGCCATCCACAAAGGAAGTGCCTAAGGGATGTCCATTAGCTCCTTTTCTATTGATAATTTATATAAATGATTTGGGACAGAATGTATCTGATGCAGATTTGTATTTTTATGCAATGACATTTTTTGCTCTAGATCAACTTCTACTCTTGCCGCTGAACTTTTTCAGGAAGACTTTGTAGGGGGGCTCAAAAGAACTGAGGAAATGAAATAGAACTGGTTAACACGTATAAATATCAGGCAATTTTGATAGATGACTCCCTTTTGAAACCCATGAGGAAAACTTGTAAAAAGGCTTAGTTGTTTTTTGATTTTAGAAACTGTGTTATCCTGCGAAAAAGTGGCTTGTCACCACAACTTTTATGTCTGTGTTGGACTATGGAGATATTTTGTATGATTGCTTCATCACAATGTCTATATATGTACTGCAAGAAATGTCAACTCATCATTTTCACTTCTTTTTTCTGTCCCTTTTGCTCGGACTGAGTTGGGCAAGAAGGCCTTTCTTCACTCGGCGCCCTGCTCCTGGAACGTGCTTCAGAAAACATTTCAATTAACTGAACTCATTGATTGCTTTTACTTCCAAACTAAAGGTTCTTCAGGCCGATTCAATGACGTACCTGTTTTTCATAGATTGTTTTCTTTAATAATGTAACTTTTCGTTACATTACTACTGCTGCCTCTTGGCCGGGACTCCATTGAAGAAGTTTTTTTAATCTCAATAGGAATATAACCCAGTTAAGTAAAGGTTCAACTGTAAAAATGCAATCTTAGGAAGTTGTTGGACCGACTGCCAGCAGCTCCTTAAACCAAAACAATTTTGCTTTTCAGTGCATTTTTGGTAAATTTAAAATGTTTTCCACATGCTTATTTTTTCACAAAATAATTGAGAGCTTTCTAGTGGTGGTCTAGTGGTCGGAAACCGGGCCTTTACATTTTGGAGAAACTGCAAAGGTTGCTGGTTTGAAACTGTCTGCCTGGCTTCCTATACAAGACCTTTGACCACAGAGCAATCTGTGATATATATATATATATATATATATATATATATATATATATATATATATATATATATATATATATATATATATATATATATATATATAGCTGGTGGCCTTTACTCAAACTATTCTCATTATTCCAGTCCTTGAGGCAAGAGATCCTTTGAGCACCCTGCAGCTGACCATGCTTACAGCACTCAAATTTTAAACAAGTACTTTCCTCGCTTTCCGTTGCCCCCACTCCAACCAACTTTAAAAATATTTAGTTCATCCTGACCTTCCCTGAAATTAACCAGTTGGATATTTTCAAAGGAATGTACTATAAAACAAGTCAGCTCTCTCTCTGATGACCTGACCAGATTATTGCTAATATTTTGAACATACCCTTCCAAATAATGATTCAGTTACACATAATGGGCAGGATAGAAGCCATATATGCTGGGGCTGCTCTCTTATTACAACTAGTTACTAGTAAATTATAATGATCTTTTTCAAGAATTGTTCTGGTTAGCAATACCAAAGTGCAATTAATCAAAACTCAAGCAGATTGCTGACATTGGTGGAATAGCGAAACATTTTCAAACATTCTGGTAGCAACCTTGATGCCTGCTTATGAATTTGATCTTGCTAGCAATTTGCTCTTTCAAATTTGTTTAATGTGTCCAAATTCTACAAGTTTAAACTGATCTTAGCTCTTTTTTCTCCTTGTTTCTGAAGCTAAAGTGTGTTTGTGTCAAATCAAAAAGTTTACCATCACTGCTGCCAAATGAAACCGAAGTTGGAAGCAAATCAACTCTTATCTGGAAGTACATCAATAGGAAGTAGAAACATTCAGAAAGTTTAAGCTAAAGGCTAACCCCGTTTAGTAATCAGGCAACGGGTCATCTTAAATTTAAGAAAAATACTGGTTTTAAAGAGGTTCATGACAAATATCCACAGACGACAATGTAAAACAGACATGCTAGCATTAATGCTGGGGAAGAGTGATGACAGGGGCAAAACGGCTCTGAAAGCCACGTTTGTTGCTCATCTACAGACTGCTATTGGTCCCAAAACTGAAGCTGCAGTCAGTGATTGCAAACATCCCTGACACCACTGTAAGCCTTCCAAACCCAAAAAGGTTGTTAAGATCATCTGAAAAACCAAACAGGGTTTAAGGAGCTGAGATGAGCTTGTGTCTATCAATGCGGTACCGCGCACGTGACGTCACCGTCTCAAGAGTCAAGCACATGTAAATGTGCTGAGAAAATACCTTTCAGGACTTGCATAACTTAGCTGTATTTGACTAAGTACTAAATTAAACTTAGTTATAAAATGCTTTAATCCCAAGAGGAAATGAAATGCTGCAGTAACTCCAAATATTCAAGGTTCTTCAAGGACGGACTTTCTGCAGCGGTCTGTGTCACAGCTGATCTGAGGAAGCCACTGGGTAGAGAAACTGTTGCAGACTGATGAAAAGGACGCTCAGGGCGGTCCATCCGGCACATTTCATCTCCACAAACAGAGGCACCCTTCGTCACCAGCTACATGTAACCGGATCTGCCTCCCCACCCTCAGGTCGTCGTGGCGGATGGAGCTTAAAATACGGCATTGTCAAATAGTTTATTTTTTGTTAAAAACAAACAAAAAAAATTGATTTTCACTTCAACAGAAGGTAAAAATATAAATATTAAATACAAAGAAAACATCACACAAAAAAACGAACAAGACGAGAATTTACTTTTTAATTCAACATGACAACATGTACAATAAAAGCAAGGCGAAAATTAAACAAATCTCGAATGATGAAAAGCTTCAGATCAAATTTCAATCAGAATATTTTACATTTCTGCGACAACAGCAGGAAGTGTGAGCTCTAAGTGGAGGAGAAAAGAAAACACTCCCTGCTAAGTATCTTACATTGTACATACGCTTTTAATTGAAGTTGTTTTTTTGTTTTTTTTAAAGGAGGTCAGGAGAAGAAGAACCCGACAAATGAATACAAACCACGACGAGCACTGTATTTATTTTATTTTCACTAAATGCCGAGGAGGATAGCATGTGTAAAGATTTTCAATAAAAAAAAAAAGCTCATTGAGAACTTTTTCCTAAGTCTTCCAAGTGATATCTGGCTGCCATCTATATCAGTAAAACAGAAATATCAGATGAACCACAACTGCCTTTATCCAGCCAATTAAAGAACAGCAAAAACAAAACAAAACAAAACAAAAAAAAACAATGTATTTACCCTCTCTCCTCATTTAGATATATACATTTTTGGTTATTTATTAAATAACCCCTACACATATGTGGTTCACCTTGTTTTTAAGCAGCGGAGTCAGGTTCAGGGTAAAGGTGGGCGTGCTCTTCTGCTTCTTCCTCCACAAGATATTCCAGCTTCCCCTGCGGAGCAAAACGGCCACAATATCCAACGTTAGCAAGGGTCCCACAACATGGCCGTGTAGTCAAGATAAGCCAGCTATAAGGCAACAGTTTATCTGCTATTTGTTTGTAGGGGGGAAAACGTACGGTCATAAATAAGGAGCGTTTACATTGCTAGCGTAAACATATCAGGTTTTGAATGCATCTAACAATTTAATGTTAGATTTTCCTCATCTAACTTCAATATGTTTTATTGGCGTTATATCTACAAACTGCAATAATTTTTTTAAAACTAGTGACAAACCCTAAATAATAACAATCCTTTCGCCAAAGTGGAATTGTGCTCGACATGTAGCGGAATTTGTGCCGTGGCGATAATACTGTGGACACGTCAGTGACAATTTCAGCCAATGGCAAAAGGAATAACTAAACAACTCTCCTTCCCCCGACATGTTACCAAATACAGAAGCAAAGCAGACAATTAAAAATATGCACACAATGGATTCATGTTCTAGAAAACTTTTTTTTTTGTTTTGTTTTTCAGACAGGCAACAGCATTCAGAAATGGATGTGGGTAGAGAAAGGAGTACCTGGGGTGAGTACCTGCACAGTTTGACAGTCAGAGAGTATCCAAGATTTTTAATTTGCCCTTTTGCTCATGTGGTCTCGCTCACAACACCAACGCTGTGTGAGGTATAGAAGTCAGCTGCAATTCATCCGATAAACCCTACACCTCCAGTTAGTGTCCTTAAGACCCCCCCGGGTGCTACAAAACCCCCGCCCGCCCTCCCCTCCAAAGAAAAACACAGTGCATGGCATTATCAGGCACAGTAAGCTGGAGAAGAAATCCATGGCATTTGATCTTCAGTATGAAAATGGTCTGTGTTTACACATGCGTTGGGCAAATCCCCAAGATAGAGCTTAACATGTAGCAACACAGTGACTTAACTTCCTCCCTGGATGGAAAAACAGCAATTACTACGTTTTCCTGTTTCAAAGTAAGAAAATAATGTAATATATATATATAAAAAAAAATAATAAAAAAGGAAAAACATGTATATACAGCTAGAGAAATGCGACTGGATAACTTGCTTTTTCTGTCATTTCTTCCACAGAGTGAAATTAAAACATCTATAAGGATCAAAAACCGATACAAAATGAGGGGTACCTCTGGGCATGTTTGCTCAGGGCTACACTGGTCTTTCCCTCTTGGCTTTGCGTGAATGTTTTCTACTTTCTTCTCATTCATCGGGCCTAGTCCTTCATCTTCAGTGCATACTTACGATGCACTAATCAAAAACAGGATCAAGATATTTGCATATAGTACACATGACAAAAAAATAATAATAATCATCGGCATTGAACTGAACGGAAACGGGGCGGGGGGGAGGCGGAGGGGCGGGAAGGGAGGCGGGAGGGTTGAAGGAAAGGGGAGAGAGTGTGAGAGGGTGGGTCGAGAGCCAGGGGGAGTGAAGAGGAGGACGCACTTACCTGAGCCTGATCTGAGGTCCTATCAGATCAGTTTTAATTGGACTGAGTGTCACCTTCAGATTGGAGGAGCTCTTGCTGGCCGTTAAGCAGAGGGGAGGAGGCGGCAGCCTCGGTCTGCATTGGTTCGGGCTCCGACGAAACCTTAATGGTGGCCGCGTTGCTTTCTTTCTTAGAGCTGCTCTTCTCCTCTGTCGTCTTACGGTCTGACGGAGCATCACAAAAAAAATTATGCATTAATCGGACCGCTAGTAGGGATGTTGCGTCATAGGCCAAAGTAGCGCATAATTATAAAGTAGAAGGAACGCGGTAAAAAGTTTTAAGTTTATTCTCATTACAAATATAAATGGGAGCGGTGTGGGACACATTCATATTCAGTCCCCCCCGAGTGGATTACAGTTACAGCTGAAAGTGAGTTTCACACATTTAGATTCAGATTCATGGGCAAAACAGCTCCAGCTCTGTTAGACTGAGTTAAGAGAGTCAGTGAACTGTATTGCCACCAAGTCGTTAGGTCTGGACTTTGACTGGGCCACTTCTGGTGTGAACCACTGAGCTATATTATACACTGGAGTGCTGATTTTGCCGAAAAACTGAAGTCACTGGCCGCCATCTTGCTACTCCCTACTCTCACAGAATCCCATAGGATTTGGTTGCAATAACAAGCAGTTTTCTGGCTGTGTGAAAATGTTTCACAGGTAATTCTACAGTCAGTGGATGTACTAACACTATCAACTACTAGGAAATTAGGTGCTGAGAATAACATATTTAATATGTTATTCATATGTATGTTTTTGTATATTGTTATTTATATATTTATAAATGTTAAACATATATATTTAAATGAATAAAATGCAAAATATTTCAGCACATAACTTTCTCAGTACTTGATAGTTTTAGAACATAACATAAAACTATATGGCATTTGACATTTTAAAAGTCTTAAGCCCCCCCTGAACATGAGAAAAGCCTCGTTATTCGATGCTGTAGCGCACATATTCCCTATTTACTGGGGGAAAATAGGGAGTACCAATATGGCGGCTGGTGGCTTCAAAGTGACTCGTTCAAACAGACGGTGATTAGCACTCCAGTGTATAATATAGCTCAGTGGTGAGTACCAGTCTAATGTGCTGCTACACATTAGCTGCTTCTGTTGTGCTCCCACTCTAAATCCCAATACATTAGTTTGTGGATGTAATATCAGAAAATGCGAAAATTAGAGAAGCATCCAAGACCCTGTCTTATAAGGAGCTGAGGGAAACAAGTCCTTACCTTTTTCTTTTGGTGACCGCTCTTTGTCTTTGTCCCTTCCTTTGTCTCTGTTTCTTTCTCTGTCCTTGTCCCTATCCCGGTCCCTTTCTCTGTCTCTGTCCTTGCTGCGGCTTCGGCTGTGGTGCCGGTGAGACTTGCGCTCTGAGCTGCGCGACCTCCTCCTGTCGCGGCTGCGGGAGCGACGTTTTCTGTCCGAGCGGTCCCGGCTGCGCCTCCTCTCTCTGTCGCGACTCCTGGAGAAAGAAGAAGAAGAAAAACAAAGAAAGCTTACTTTCACATATACAGAAGCAAACCTTTGACACGTCTAACAGTGACTGCTAACTCATGCTGTTAAAAATTATAAAGAAAAAAAAAAAGATTGTATCATTTGTTACTGTCCCAAAAACCTTTTTATGATGCTAAATCTCAGATGTTGAGGTTAAAAATGTTTTATCCAGCTGAATATTATTAAAACCATTTCATTGCAGACTGAAGGAAAAGAAAGCCGCTGTACCTGCTCCGCTTGCGTTCCCTGTCCCGGTCTCGGCTCCTGGACCTCCGGCGGTCCCGGGATCTGCTCCGCTTCTTCTCCGACGTGCGGCTGGAGTGGCGGCTGTTGGAGTGGCTTCGCCTCGCCCTTCTCTCGCGGTCCCGCTCTCGTTCCCGTTCTCTGTCTCGCTCCCTCTCGCGCTCTCGCTCTCTCTCCTTCTCGCGCTCCTTCTCCTTCTCCCGTTCCTTCTCCTTCTCTTCCTCCTCTTTGCGTTTCTTCTCCCTCTCCTCCCGCTCTCGCTCTTCTTTGTCCCGTTTGAGAGCAGGGCTTTCGCCTTGAGGGTCCTCGGAGCGACGACGGAGCTTTTCCTGGGGAAAAAAATTAAAATAAATCCCCAATCCAACAACGTCAAGCAGTGTGCAGATTAAATATCTTGGATGTGCAAGGCTCAGTTCAGGCACTTCATAAACAATTACAAAAGAAACCATTCTCTTACCTTGAGCTCCTCTACAGTGGATTTGATCTTGGCGTAGCCCATATGCTGCTTGCCCATTAAGTGGTCATCCACTCGGGATTGTGCATCGCCCACAATGAGGAAGGCCCCACACACCTCACACACCTCCATCTGTTTCTCCTGAGCTGCAAAGCTCTCAATGGTCTAAAGGAAACAGCAAAAATATTTGCTTCACACCATATCAATAAATACAACATAAGGCGTTTTTAGTCTGCTAACATGCGGAGGACAGCCGGAAGAAATCGAGTGACCCTCTTTATTGACAAGATAAACGCAGAAGTGTCGTTCAGACAAACAAGAAAAGAGAAATGCAGAACAGTGCTACATGCTAAGCTAGCATTAGCATCCGCTCTGAGCTGCATCACAACACACAACGCTCTGCTCTGGAACCACTGCCAGGCGTTTTAAATTTTCTGGGGGCAAACCCTGGTTTTTATTTTAGTGTTGTATTAGAACACATTGAAGCATAAACTCGCGCTTGCAAAAAAAACTGTATTACACAAGCAGCAGCAGCTATCTAGAGAATCATCAGTAGGCCGATTAGCCGGCGTTAGCTGACTCACCGAGGGGGTGGAGCTGAGCATCTCCCGCTCCTCCTTCAGCTGCTCCACCAGCTTCATCATTCCCTGAGCCTCCTCCACGCGTCCCTCTGATCCCAGCTCCTCAATCTAAGGAGGAGCAGTAAGTTAGCAGGGAAAACAAGAATTCGGGTTTAAACTTTAGAATTTCATTTCACACCAATTTATTTAAAATGGACCTTCTCACTAACGGCAAATCGAACACTAAAAAAAAAAAGAAATTACAAAAGGCAAACACAAAAACAGTCTTAAATTATTTACTTAGCAGTCACTTTTGTAACGTATGATATTTGTACGAAGAAATCAAATGCTGACTGGAGTAAAACCTTTTTCAGCCAAAAACACGATGGTTTCTGACCATTACAGGTGAGCTATTATGCTTCATTTTAAACATATACGATCGGTCTGTGGGCTACACAAAACATGTTCATTAAATGTTTTGCACAAAATCATTCTCAGATAATGAGATATCACTTACACAGTTTCGCCTATTTTGAGCACCTTGCAGAAGGAGCCATTTTAAAAGGGCCACACTCAACGTTTACACTCACAGTGTATAGGAACCTACAGGATTTTGGTTTATTTTCTTGTGTGGCCTGAGATTTTTATAGTAATACCACTGAGAGATTAGGTCGCATTCTAAATCCATGTACCTGAGTTTTTAGAAAATAAAAAACTGAAGCAAAGATGTCAGAAGCTGTTTCTAAAAGACAGCACTTTCTATGACATTCATTCAGGTGTAGAGAGAACGAGCCTCTCAGCAGGTAACAGGAAGGCCGAAGTTCTTAAAGCAAACTGGCTCCATTTTATCTGTTTGAAGTTTCAAACCATGTCAGTCATGAAACAGGTTGGATATTGAAATGACAGCATTTGAGAAATGAATTTAGTTTTGTGTGTAAAACTACTTTTACACACAACTGCCTAATCCTGAGTACATTTATGGAGTTATGATACAAAATAAAGAAATGTTTCAGGCACATGAATAATGACCAAAACCACCAATTACACAGAGAGCAACAAGCAGATGCAGTGTGCTGAATTAAACATTATGTGTAAATCTAATTTATCTGCTACATGGGTGTAAAGTGAACAGTTGCCCAACGAGCGCATTAAGTGTGAGACAAAATACTTCCAAAACAAATAATGTTCGGCTACTATTATGCCGGCAGAAGGTGGTGCCCTAAGGGGGGGAAAAGGGGGAAACCACTGCTTTATGGGAGACTCATAGTATTACAAAAAAAAAGTATTCTCTGACTAAATTGATTCTAAATAAGAAGCTAACAAGCTAAAACGAGGATGTTAGCGACAATTTATTTTAGTTCTTAGATAGTAAACCCCTGTTCTACGGTGACTGCTGCCTCACACAGTTTGCGGTCACCCTTTGCTCGCTGTGTAAATATCTAACAGTCCACAGCAGGAGCATTTTTAATACTGATTACATAGATTTTCTTTTGTCGTAGCTCTCAAAGAGAAATCATATTGCTAAAAGAAACATTAAACGAAAAATAGACACTGGAAAATCAGCCCCAAAATTCAGATGAATGCGTCCCAAACAAATCAATATCTGTCAACAAATTAATTGCAAACCTGCATGACCAGGTCTTCTATCTTCTCTGTTAGAACCTTAACTTTCTCTTCATTCTTCCCAGATGGACCCGGACCCTGAGGGAGTTAAAAACACAATATCTGAGTCACACAGTGGATTTGATATCCTGTGGGTTTTTAACAATAAAGTGCATTTTTTCTGGTGACAACCTAAATTACACACCCCAGCGTTCTGCTGAGCCTGGGAAAGCGCAAGCCGAGCATGCCCTCTACGAATCCGCCGCTCTACTTCTGCCAGGAGAGACTGTAGATACCGCAGGAAGTCTCGCTCGTAGCCTTCTTTCATGAACCGTGAGCTTTTCTCATACCTGTGAGGAAGAAGCTGTTTGTCAGGTCAAAACATCAAGGGGGGGGGGGGGATAAAAAGTATAACATCAGAAGTAGAGCTTACAGTTTTCTGAGATTTTCATCATGGATTTTCTCACAAGGACCTAGAAAAAAAATTAACAAAGAAAAATTAGAAAATTATACATAACTCATGAGATGCATTGCTGAATCAATTCATATTTGTATTTATTTTTTACACATCCTTACCCAAGTCAGAGCGCGTGTTTGTGAATAACTCAGCTGGGCAGAAGCCACACAGATAGTATCGACAGACCTTAACAGAAAAACAGAAATATAAATCCCTTTTTTCCTTCATTTTGTATCTTGGATCAAAGAACAACAGACTATGTACGACACATTGGGAAGCTATGGAAGCAAAGGCTTACATTTAGGTAAAAAACTATTACTGACACTGTCATCAAGAGCTTTTCAGCATGATCCCTACATTCACGGCATGCGTTCTGAATAAAAGTGAGCAATGTTGCCTTGTAGGTCAATTGTAAAAGTAAAATGTAAAGAAATACTGTTCAGGTAACTGGATTTGTTTAACTTCACTCAGGATCCATTCAGTTGTCAGTAAAATGCATCAGATTTTGCCAACGATAAAAACAGAATGTCTCTCACATTAACCAGGCAAAATATCAGAGAATAAGAATCCGCAGATTCCCAAGATTAGAAATAAAACTAACCTGCATGTACCGTTTTTAGCTTAAATGTGAATTACACTACAAGCTGTGCCATTGCGTCAAAAATCTGATTAGATTTTCTACTGCAGATATCGTTTAAACTACTGAGGACATAAATATGACTTGTTATCCAATTTTCATTCCTGAGATTTAGAAAGTACACAACGTTAAAGTTTTGGATCTGTTTAAGGTGTTTAATGTAGTTCAAAATGAGGTTTCTTCTGAATAAACCTAATATAGTCTGTTAATTGTGGACGCAACGTGCCTATGTAGCACAAAAACAGATATGATAAGGATGCTTTACAACTTTTTTTCTGGCATAATTTGCTGGTAAAATATATTTTTTACAGTAAAAAAATGTGACTGACTTAAAAAAGATGTCCGTTATTATACTTGTAATAAATACTCCCTTATTAACACCTAAAATAGGTCAACATTAAACGACGTTTTATGGAAACATCCAATAGAAAGTTTTAAGCAGCCATTTTCTGTGACTTGGATAGCAACTTTTTTACCGGTTTCATTGTGAATCAAGGGCAACTTAATCACTTGTTACGTGAGGCTTCAAACACCGTAGATCTCCTTATTGATAACCCGTACGCGTGATCGTGTTTTTAGAAAGCTCTTTTAGCGCTTGGCTTGAGGAAATAGTTGTGAACAAAAAACGCGTGTGAGAAGTTTGCTAACGTACTTGCGCGAACAGCAAAGCTGTAACGGGTGTACATACGGAGTGAACCAGAAACCAACGAACATTTCGACTCATTTCTAGGTATCTAGATGCGTTTATCCAAATACTGCGCTCAGATCGAGACATTACTCTTAAAAGGCTTTCCCAGTTTCGTTGACAGCAGCTGCTAGCCACAGCGTTGCCATCCTTCATTGTGAACTGCTGGCCTAGCTTAGCCGTTAGCAAATTCCCGTAAATTCCGCTAACACGCGCCCCCCACACAGCCAAGTTTCCACTGGGACTTATTTGACGTTTTTATAAATTAAATCTGAAGCGAAGCGAAGACTCGCGGCGGCGAAGGCAGCCGACTCCCACAATCTCACGAGGCGTGAAAACAGACAGCCACGCGTTGCCTAGAGCACGCTAGCTTAATCGCATCTCCGTAGCTAACCGTTAGCTGCGATGCTAACTTACGCTCTCGTCGTCCCATCGTACGTTGGCGCGCTTCTCGTCGGGGGCCAAGTTTCTGTCCCGGCCCATTAACTCGTCGAGCAACTGGGCTGCAGACAGCATCTTGTCCGGTTGGCGTTGCCTTGCTTTCGGAGCACCGCCGTGTATCCCGAAGAGCCTGTTTAATGCCAAGTGCAACGCAGAGTAGCTCTCACCAAAATGGCAGACGCGGTAGCGAGCAACAACGCCCGCTCACGCTACAAAGAGAGCGGTCTGAACCGGATGCAAAACCGTCTGCTGCACACAGTTCACGGGAAAGTCTTCAGCCTTAAAACATAAAGGCTCTGTAAAATGTTGGCGTTTGGTTTTATGGCTGAGGAATATAGTTCAATTAAATAACTTTTTGTACTTTAAAAACAAAGTTGCGGCCCGCAGGGATGTCAAGCTTGATGATTTTGGCCTGCATGGTAAAAAAAAAAAAAAAAAAAAAAAAAAAAAAAGTTTGGACACCATAGCCATAGAGTAACACAGCAAATCTAGCAACTAGGTGATGAATTAGTCATGCTATTTGCTCAAGTAGCCAGTCCAAATCAGTTCCAATACATGCCATTTATTGGTTGTTTATTATTATTTTTATTATTATTATGTAAACAAGAGGAAGGTGCAGTAGCCTAATTTTGACCAGCTATCTGAAAGTAGGCAGCACTGCAGTGCTTTATGCCAATACAGCTGGATAAAACTGAGGTCACTCCAACTTTTTCTTTTCTTTTTTTTTGTTTTGTTTTTTTAAAGTGCGCTGTTTTGAAATTGAAAATGTAACTTTAAGAAATTGATGCACAGGAACCATTCCCTTCCTACTTAAACCGACTCCTGTCCTGTTGGTTCAGTTTTCTTACGATGAACGCCATCTCAAGGCACTTTATAACACAAGGTGGGTGTTCAACAAAGATAAAAAAAAGTTAAAAAATTAAAAAAATTCTTGAACTGGTGTTTTCCCTTTGGATAGCCTGATGTAGGGCATTACAAAACATTAGATAAAAGCAATCTAAACAAAAAGGGAATAGCTTCAATAGTTTATTGCATAGTACAGATACACTGAAGACAGGAGAAGCATTTTTCATTTTAGTTTCTGGTTTTCCTGTCTAAATGTTTGCAGCTTCTCCTGTTAAACTTTTTGTTGCCTTGATCATTTGGTTTGGTTATTTCCTTTAATAAAGATTAAACCCATTAACAAAATATTAATGAGCTCTAAAGGTGGAGGTCTACAAAAAGCTTTACTTTCTTGATTCAAAGCTTCTAACAAAAGACACCATGGAGAAGCTGCTCTTTTCCATGGACCTGCTGGAATGTTTTAGAGCAGGGGTCACCAACATGGTGCCAGCGGGCATCAGGTAGCCCCCAAGGACCACGTGTGGCGCCCTCAAGCCTGTTCAAAAAATAGCACAACTATCCAGTGAGCTGCATCTAAAATGTTATTTTATTCAGTTGCTCTTCCTTTTTAATCATACTTGTATTTACATAGATTTAAGATGATAATGCATTAAAACATGTTTATATTACATACAGTTAAAGTGAGCTCTAACTCAATGGTCAGTACAGGTAGCCCTTCGTATGAAGTAGCTTTCAGTTTCAAAAAGATTGGTGATCCCCGTTCTAGAGAATTAAAGTTTGATATTGAAAAAAAAAACATAGCCTGCGTAAATGCAATTGTCAAAGAATAATTTAATTCACTGAGGGAAAACAGCTTACTACATTTTTTTTGTTCCAATTATGAATATAATTTATATAAAATCTATCTTAAAACATGAAGATTTTAAAAGAGCTTTATTAATCACAAAGGGAAATTAATCATAAGTGAATTATAACAAAACACCACCCATGTTCCCTTGACCCAGCAGCCACCACTATTGTCACAATACCAACAAAAACAAACATTCCTATTTTATGCTTTAAATATTGTATTAAATCAACTATTAACATTATGGTTCTTATATGTGTAATAAAAACAATATAACAATAGGGGTTATAATAACGCAATAAAAAGGAATCCAGCTTGTTGATAGGTTCCCCCTATTGGTCACATTTTGGTGATGCAACAGTAGAACGTTGGTAATTTACCTACTTTATTTTATTTTACTTCTTAATTATTTTATTTTTTTAGTGTTGGATGCGAGAACCCTGCATATTTAATTTATTTACATAGTTGTTTTAGTTAAAATATTTTAGTTCCTAACACGCTGAAAACAAGAAAGCTACACGTAGAGCCCCCGATTGAGTTTTTTTATTTATTAATTTTTTTTATCGGATTTATTCGTTAAGCATTCCAAAAATATAGTTTAAAAGGGCTTGGTAACAATAAAAGCTGTATTTGAGCTCGAATAAGAGAAAGTGGAACTAACTGGCTGTGCGTAGGGTTGTCACATCCTAACCCGTCCGACGAGGCGGCGGTGTTTGAGACTGACAGCACACTGACAGAACCCCGTCACTACCGTCTGACTGAATGACCCGGGCCGGTGTAGTGTAACATGAACTAACAGCATATTCACAGGTTGAGGGTTGAACTCCCGTCTGCACCAACTCCCCAGAAAGGAAGCCACGCTAGCCGGGGGGCGATTCGTTGTCACAAGCTAGCACCCCCCTGTCAAGCTAGCCACTAGGTAGGTAGGTAAGGTTAGCTAGCCCGGTTAGCTGACCAGACTTGTCGTAACACGTAACCCGACAGCTTAAAGCCAGCCAGCTAATTGGCGAGCCGCTTCGTGCCGTCCTATGGTCTCACTCCGCTAGCCGTGCTGTGCCAAAATGTCCACGATCTCGTTGGATAAAGAATTGCAGGAGCGACTAAGGGAAGCGTCTGCCATCGGAGACATCGACGAAGTGCGGTCGCTGGTGGCGAGCGGGGCAAATGTCAATTCACAGAACGAGATCAACGGCTGGTAAGTGTGTTTTTCCTGCTGAACCATCACTTGTTTGTTTGTGTGTGTTTAGCTCCACCAATTAAAACGCTCGTAGGAGCCCAGGCGCGTTGGTGCAGGGGATAAAAAATGGTCAGCGCTATCCTATTAAGCGACTCTAAGCCTGTAACCCGGTCAGCCTTGACCATTTTATCTTGCGTCTCGACGCCGTAAAGCTCCGAGTCTGTCAAAATGCCTTTTTTGCTATTATCAAAAATGCCTTTGGTCGAGCAGGCGCCTTGTTGCTTTCACGATGACGCGTGACGTCAACTTTTGTTGTTTAAATCCTAAAGCATAAAGCATAAAAAAACCCCAAACAAAACAAGATAGGGAGTTTATAAAGGCTCTGGCCATAAGCTAGATCACATATCCACACAGGTCCAGTTCAATAAATCGCATAATGGGAATATTTATTTCAGCACTCCAAATCTGACACTTTGAAATATATTGAGATATATCTCAAGCATTTATTTCTGTTAACTGCAATGATTTATTTATTTTAGCTCACAGCCAATATAGACAGTGTTTACCTTTTCGGCAAACTAGGCTACATAAGACGATTTTGTTTCTTTTAAAGTTTGATCACAGAAATGTCAGCGCACTGAAAAGTGTGGGTCAATGACGGCATCGTTGTGGCTCCGCTGACGTGTTAAAGAAGCCCAGCTTGCATTAATGATGGCCTGCTGCCGCTCCTCTTCTTATTGAACCGATCCTCTCTATATGTGGTTCCAGCCAGACGGCCCGTCAAGCACAGTATTAACCGTGGCCTATAAACCGGCTGCTTCAAATCAGCGTCTCCATAAAGCTTGCCAGCAAAGACGAGCTCGAGGATCTTGAATTCTAACTCAAATGTCAAATTCACTTTAAAAAAAAAAGAGAAGTTTTCTTTTTTTTTTTTGTCTTTAGCCCTGGTAAAAACACTTCTGATGTTGTCTTGTGGTGCCGGAGTGGCTTAACGAACCACCCACAAACTCTTGAATGTGCTTGGCTACAATTATCTCTGTTGTTTGTGCACCTTTGTCCGCCACACCTTGTCCTTCCCGTCGTCTTTCAAATAATATCCTCGGACACGGCACTCTGTAATCAGCCACCTTCATTAGCAGCTAGCCGTCCTTGTGGAGGATGTTGGGACAGCTGTCTGCAGCATGGCCATAACAGAGCGTAGCATTTCTGGTGTAAAAGCATCTTGGCAAATTTGATTTGATGAGTTTTTACAGTATTCATTTTTAAAAATTAAGTTACTGAAATAAATAAAACTTTCAATGAGGTTCTAATTCACTGCGATGCAACTGTAGATAAAATAAAACGCATTAAACAAACTTAGTTCCGCCCAACAGAATTGGATGAGAAGAGCACAAAATGTAAATATTCACACAAAAAACTGCTGAGTTGTGGTTTCGTTTCCCCCCAAACGGCCCGTCTCAAGCTAGTTTAAAAATCCTGCAAGATTTCGAGATGCCAACGCAGTCCGAATTAAAAGTCATTTCGTAATTAGGCCCTCGTGTCACTTGAAAAAACAATATATCCTTATTCACCTAGCTAAGGTTTTGCATGAAACGAGAGATGACGTTGGTAAATTCAGAAAAATATAGAATTAAAAACACAGAAGTTTACGATCAAATAAAAAAAAATAAACTTTGAAATTTACAAAGTTTACCAGTATAAGAGTACCTCCTATTGATATATTACAATATTAAACATATAGATAGATCAAACTTTAAGGAGTTATTCGGCACTTCTTGTAAACTACAGGAGTTTTTCCAATAATCCCAAAGGATTAAAATATTTTACATAAAAACCAAATTAAAATCATCCATGCAGTTTAGATTCACTTAGTAAATAAAACTTGACCTATTGCACTCTTCCCAGCATAGAGAGAAGAGTTGCGATTACAATGGGATTTGTTTTGGAATTCAAAAGTGATCAACTCTCAGTAAATAAATCGAGAGAGAATCGATTTCCCCCATTTAGATGTGTTGAACCTTCAGCTTTCAGATGATTCAAGCGACATGTTTGGCTGACATGATAACGTGCATTTGTGCGCGTTTATTTATTTTTTTATTTTTTCTGAAATAACGAAGCTGTAGAGGACGAATGGATGGAGTAAAGAGTTGTTGTTTTTGCAATTCTTCCACCAGGACGTGTCTGCACTGGGCTTGTAAGAGGAACCATAAGCACGTAGTGTCCTACTTACTCAGTTGTGGAGCGGACAAAGAGATCCTCACGGCTAAAGAGGAGCTCGCCTCTCAGCTTACATCTAAACCAGAGATTAAGCGACTCTTAGGAGGTACATCTTTTTATATTCCGTTTATGACCTGTTCATCTTAAACTTGTGGTTTTATGTGTAAATCAGTCATAAAGGAATGTCTTTGTCTTGCTGTCAAGCTTTTAACAATGAATCATCCTCTGTGCACTTGAATAGTTGAGGTGGAGGAAGTGCCTGAGGTGAAGGAGTCCAGCTTGCCAATCATCCCGAATTACCTGTCCAACCCGCCCTTCATGTACTCCAAGATGGACAACAGGTCAGAGATCCCCCAAAACCAGCACCTCACGCAGAACGGCTCCAGCGACTGCACCGAAGACACGCAGAGCGACTCGGCCTCGCTCTCCTCCACCGACGAGCTCCAGAAACCCCAGGGCCCGGCTTCCGACGGCGCTGCGCCTCAACCGAGCCCCGTCCTCAATCACAGGCAGCCTCCGGCGGCCGCCGCCGAATTCGTTCCCGTGCCCGAGCAAAACGGCGTGTCGCCCAGCACGGCCCCGTCCCACAGCCACACCGCTGTCAACCACACAGTGCCTATGGACCTCTCAGTCGAGCCTCATCTGGTCAACCACGCCGACTACCCTCACATGGTGGCCCACAACGGTAGCGTGAGTTCCCCTCCGCTGGCGTCGCCCCGCCCGGGCCTGACGGGCAGCAGCGGGGGCCAGGTTCAGGCCCCGGTGGCCAGCACCAACCCCACCATGAGCCGGCAGCAGTCCATTCCACAGCAGCTGAGCTACAACCAGGCCAACGGGCCCATGCCAGCGTTCCAGCCTTTCTTTTTCACCAGCACCTTTCCTGTCAATGTCCAAGGTGGGTTACCTGTCAGTCTCTCTTTTACATGAACGTAGCCGTGACAGAAAGCCCGCTTGGGTGTGAACTGTTGACCCCCTACCAAAAGAGACACACATGCAGAGAAGAAGTTAGTCTGGTCCAACAAGATTGCTTTCTTTGTAAATGACCGTAATAAATCGGTGACTCAATTATTCAGCGACCCCCCCCCCCCCATGTCTTTTGTTAGAGAAGCCACGTTGTATTTGCAATCAAGAAGCAGCTGTCGGGTCTTTTCTTGTAGAGTTGGTTCTCAAGGTTCGCATCCAGAACCCGAATTCACGGGAGAACGACTTCATCGAGGTGGAGCTGGACCGGCAGGAGCTCACCTACCGCTCCCTCCTGAGAGTCTGCTGCCGTGAGCTGGACATCAGCGCCGAGCACGTGGAGAAGATCCGCAAGCTGCCCAACACCTTGCTGAGAAAGGTACATGCCACATTTGTATGGATTAATATGTTTATTAATAATACAAACAAGTACTCGCGATTAGTGTCTGCTGATTATTTTTTTTAAATTCAGGAATGGCAATCATTTTGTCTATGATTATTCTTAAACCAGACCAGAAACATCGAAGGACTAACAAAAAAGGCCTGTGTCACCGTAGGAAACTTTGCATAAAAACATTTACATATCAGTTTATAGAACAAGCTAAATCCTGTGCTATGCAGGGGAGTGGTGGCCTAGTGGTTACAACACGGCACAGTTCCCACTGACTGGCTCTTTGGGTCCCTGAGCAAGGCCCTTAGCCCCAGAATGCTCCTACCTCCCTAAGGGACGGGTTAAATGCAGAGGACACATTTCATCAGAGTATGTTGTAATTAGGGGTGAGCCATGTGGACTTTAAATTTTATCACAGTATATTGCGTTACTATTGTGATAACGATAAAAGTGATGATAAGACTATTACCCGCTTCTTGCAGTCTTTGTGGCTGTGATTTCATGTCAAATCTATCCCCAAAGATACAAATACTGTCCTTAAAGAAACAAATTTAATAATGCAATATATATGAATACAAAATTGGAAATACGTTTCATCGGGACACAAGTTCCATAAAAAAATTAGATTTTTATCACTAAACTGCACACAGTAACAGCATTTATATTTTTTAATTTATTGACCTTTATTGATGCTCTGACGAACCCAACAGTGGGGAAAATAGCTGAAATAACCATCCTGACAATACTGTCGGCTTTTGGGTTTTCAGACATTACTAAATGGAATTTATGGTCGTCAAACCCAAATTATTACCATGATAAGAACGTTTTCACGATAACGATAAAACGATATGATAAAGGCTCAGTCGTAGTTGCAATGACAAAGATTATTTTACTATAATAATTATTATTATGATTAGTCAGATGCACACACAGTCACATCAGTTAATGTAATTTTCCTAGTGTAGAAGTCTATTGGATTTGGTTTTAGGCGCCCTCTGTGAGTAATTTACAGCCAAGAAGTAAAGTTTTGTAGCATGTTTTATTTTTCTTGTCACTGTTTTCATGATTGCTATTGAAATGTGTCGATAGATAAAAAAAAAAAAAAATCTAAATCACCCATCTCTACTGAAGGTTTATTGATAGAGATAATAGCTTTAAACGCCAACCGTTATCTGCTCTGGTCTAACTCCCCGGTGAAAGAACTTGCTATTTGATAATGTGTTCGTAGATGTTTACAGTGTGAATTTTCAGCTTTGATGTTATCAATCACTAATACGTACTATTTAGCTAATTATTGTCTGCCCTGTGGCTGACTGGCTGCGTGCAAGTGTCAGTGTCCTAAACGTGACCTTCATTTTGAAAGCTTCATGATCTTCTGTGTACACCAAAAGGTCATCTTAAATTGTCCTGATATAAAATAGATAGCTTTTTTTTTTTTTTTATTCAAGGACAGCAGCTTATTACTGAGAAACACTTCCCACCAGCTTTTGTCAGGGCAGAGTGGCCATTAGTGAGCTAGTATATCAAAAAGCAGTGCCCTTCATCTCTGTGTTGATGCTTTTTTTTCTGTCAATAGGGAAACATCAGAGGTCTGAATGTGTTTTTTTTTTTTATTCTAGGATTGGAATAACTTTTAAAGGGTTGTTTTAAGTGACAATGTGTGTCCAGAAGTTGGGTTCATCGCAGGCGATTTGTCTTTCCTGTTCAGGACAAGGACGTGGCTCGGCTGCAGGACTTTCAGGAGCTGGAGGTGGTGCTGGAGAAAGCGGAAGGCCTGTCCCTTTTCTCCGGCTCCGGGGGCCTAGCGGACAGACCCTGCTACAACATGAAGGCTTCCCGCCTCACTTACTGAAGCCGCAGCGCATCCGACGACGGGCTTCTGTAGCGTCCCTTCAAGCCACCTCAGCTAGTCGCCCTGCCCAGCTCCTTGGCTCCGGCTTTGTTCCGCTTTTGATGTTTTGCCGATACTCCAGCTGGGATTTGTCCGTTCCACTGTAGCTATTGTCCTCCTCCTGTCCTCTTCGGGGGGCCTTCAGCTGCTTTAGTGTACCCAAGTCAGTTCCAAGCGAACGCTGATGCATGGTATCCTCGGAAAAATGTGCAAAGTATTTGACCCTCTCTCTTTTTTTTTTTTTTTTTCTCCTCCCCTCTTCATCACGCTCTCCCGCTGCACTTTGTGCCAAGGCTGAAGTGGGTCAGCAGAGAGGATGTTGGCTTGTCTTCCTAACGGGCTGGACTCTGCAATCGCCTTATAAGGACCAGTTTTCATTCTGGCTGTGGATTTAAGGAAAACTGGCCACGAGGACGTCAGGAAGGATTGACATAACTCTTTCTAATCAGATCGTTCGTTGTCAGACCACCAGGGTAGGACAGGGTGCAGCACAGCGGACCACATGGCAACCCTGGTGTCTGACGACACGATCAACAGAGTGATATCAGACAGTCTTGGTTGTGCACACGCGCTCTTAGCATAAACCATAGTGTCTTCTCACAGACAGTATCTGTTATTAGCCAAATTAAAGCAAAGTTTATCCATTATCCTTTAATATTTAAGTATGGGTGGTACATTTATTGGCCGCCAACGTAAGGATCTGTTCATCTGTTTTGCAAAACTCTCTGGATGGAGAGAGAGAGAGTTTAGTAAAACTGGTTTTCCTGTTTCTGGAAATCATATAGCTGCACACTGTGGTAAAGGAATAACACAGGACCTATGTTGTTTTTTTTAAATTTGTTTTTTTTTAGCTCTCAGACATAACACTACATCGCTTCTTCTTCGTGTTCAGCAGGCGTCAAATGTGAAGATTCATATTTAAGTTTTCAGTCGTGTTTGGTCCTAGCCGACAGAGCAGAGCCATATCTTGCATTATCGAGATAAGTTGTGCGAGATTTCACGTTAAAAACTATAAATCTAGCCTGGTGTTAGATGCTTTCCGTTGCTGCCAATTTGTTTAATGTTAAACAAAATCGAGACCAAAAAAAAAACAAAAAAAACAACTCAACTGAACTAGCCAGCAAAGACAATAACGTCACTAACAAACCTATCACTGCTTTAGAGGAGAATGTAGCTTTGTTTGATTTAGATTTTTTTTTTGATTCTGGTGGAAAAGTAAAACATAGAGATGAGTTATTTTTTTTATTTTATTTTATTTTTGGGACTTTCCACAGTAGACTTTTTTTTTCCATGTAAGAGTGGAAGATCACACCCAATATCAACGTGTAACACAAGGCACAGTTTACTATTCAAGGCCACTCTGAGTTGTTTTTAAACCATTATTTCAGAACTAACATTTGCCTTCGACACTTTTTATAGCTCGACAATTTCAAGCAAAGTTCGCTCAGAGTTTGAAGGAATATCAACACCGCCTGCAGAGACATCATTTGACGAATAGGCGTATTAGACGGCGGTGTCGTCTACGCTGCTTATGTTAACATATTACTGGGGCTCCTATTTAAAGTGCAGTAAGTAGACACTAAAACACGTCTTACAATCAATGTCTTACCTTGTGGTGAGAGTTTAACGCTCTGAGTATACCTGAGCCTCTAAGTCTTTGTTTTAAGTTTGGTTTTTGGTAATGTGTGTGTGTGTGTGTGTGTTTTAACCAGGTAGGCCTGTTTTGTTGAAGTCCGGGGGGGAAAAAAAACAATAAAATAGAAAAAAAAATAATAATCTGCAGTTGCGCAGGAGTTCATCACTGGTGATGGAAAGTACCGAAACACTTTTTGTCGGAGTCAAACGTGAAGGAAGGAGGAATGTGTTTCAGAAGGAAGAGCAGGACAACGTTGAGAGAGAAGTCACGGCACGTGTGAGAAGACAACAAAGCGGACTATTGTGAACTGAAAGAAACGTTGCGCCTTGGGGGAAGTTTGCTGCTTTTTTTTTTTTTTCCTTTTTTTTTTTTTTGAAAGGAATTTAGATTTTTGTGAAAAGCGATGCCTACGTTGTGCTTGTGGGTTACGCATTGTTTTAAAAAGACCAGAGTAACAGTCGGAATTAACCTATGCATCCAGAGTCTGATATTTTTATATACAGTAGGACCTGTATACATGTACAAATAATCTAATAATAGGCACTGTTAACATGTTGTTTTTGTTCTGGAAACCTCTAACTGTTCTTTGATAAAGCATGTTAAATGAAGCAATCTCTTTCCTTCATCCTTCATTTGAAATTGCCAGTTATCTTCGTAACCGTCTTGTGCTTTTGCTGGTGAGAGCAGCCTATAACAGCAAATGCAATGGTTCAGTGTATAATGGCTTGTTTTTCGTTGTATTATGTAAGAAGCACCACTAGGATTTGGTAAAATGAGCTTAAAATTTCTAAGTTGCTTTGTTCGAAACTGACTCTAATCCAGACAAAGCTACGTGCCTAAAACTTTCCCATAGTATTGCTGGTCGTGATTTACGTCTTGAGTTTTCCAAACAAATGAGAAACGCAGATCAAGAGCTAGATGTTTAAAATGCAGTGAGTCCACATACTTCATCATCAGCATGGATTTCATCTTCCTTTTGAACTTTTAAGGATGTATATGAACCATTTGTTTCAGGGCGAAGGGATAATGAAACGAACACCTTAACTGTTTTTTGAAAAATATTTAGGAAAAGTTTAATTATATTGTGAATTGCTTCTAATCTGCTTTAACAAGCTCAAAAGGGGAAAAGTGAAGTAAATGTCAAACCCATGACAACTGCATCAAGCCCTGAGGCCTCCGTACATGGGTAAGGGTCTGCGCCCCCCCCCCCCCCCCCCCACAACCCCCTATTTTATATTTCTATCTATCTATCTATCTATCTATCTACACAGTGGTATGAAACTGTGTTCGCCCCACCTATTTTTTTTTTTTTTTTTTGTTTTTGCACATGTCACACTCAGGCTCTTCAGAACATCAAGCTAATAAAAATATTAGTCAAAAGACAACACAAGTAAGTTTAAATAAAGGTTTTTATTATTACGGGGAAAAATTCCCAACCTTCATTGCTCTGTGTGACGGGACCCCCCCCCAAAAAAAAATAAATAAATAAATAAACAAACACCCCAGCAAGTCCACTTCTGAATGGCTGAAGAAAAACTAAATGAAGACTTTGGAGTGGCCTAGTCAAAGTCCTGGACTGAATCCTGTTTACAAGCTATGGCATGATCTTAAAAAGGGCTGTTCTTGCTGGAAAACACTCCACTGTAGCTGAATTACAGCAATTCTGCAAAGAGGAGTGGGCCAAAATTCCGCTGCAGCGGCATAAATGAGCTAACGTAAACACTTGATTGCAGTTGTTGCTGCTAAGGGTGGCCCAACCAGTTATTCACTTTTTCACACAGGACCATATAGATTTGGATTCCCCCATCCACCTTATTAATAAAAGTGCACTTAGTGTTTAATTGTGTCTGTCACAAAAATGTACATTGATTTGATGCTCTGAAATGCTTTAGTGTGACAAATATGCAACAATATAAGAAAATTTTTCACACCACTTTATATCAGTGCACCTAATGTCAGTTTACCTTCGTGTTTCGTGTGACTGTCCTTTAGGAGCAACCGACTGGGTCCAAATTTCAATCATTCATATCCAGCCTTGGTGTTTACCTCAATATTGTAAGTATTATTTTTCTGAGGGACACTTGCGGTCAAATGGTTTATTCTCGTTCCATTAGAGCTATGATCCTAGACACAACAAAAACCGGTTGGGGAATAGATCCAGCAGGCTCGTGTTAAGTTACAGGGTTTGTGGTTATTCTAACCGACTGAATACATATTTTAAGAGCTAGATCCACCCCCCCTGCTTCAGTTTGGCTCGTCACATGCATTTGTAAAGCAAACCGCTGTTGTGTTATCCTGTTCTGATCTTACTGAACATGAGGTTCTGTTATGTTCCCTTTCTGATTTAAAGAACACAAACAACACCTACTTTTATGGTCACTGCTGTATCTGTGAAATGAATACAATAGTGTTCACGCGGTGACCAGATGTCCAGGCAAGCACAAATATTACAAAATCTACACAGAGCGCTGGGAGCGTGCCTTCACACTAAAGGACAAAGCCGTGGCCAGCGGTGAGAATTTCTGCATTTGACTGCATGTTCGTACTCCTGCGTTTAAATTCAGTGGGCTTGCTGGGTTCTGTTGCACGTCTAGACAAGGCTGGGGGAAAAGCATAAGAGCCCTGCTGTGGCTGGATATGCCGCTCTCCTTTGTTTAGGAATAAGACACTTGTAATGAGCTTAACATGAGCAGCCATAACACCGTCGTTGTCCAGAACCAATTTCCCAGACCTGCAACATAGACGGGAAAAGCTACGGGTCTGCATGGTCAGGGAACCCCTAAGAGCGTTTTAGGCGATATTAGTGGCAAGCACATACCTCTGTCCCTGTGTGCTGTTTGGGCCATTCTTTTACCAGACATAGAGATTTAGAGACATAGAGGTACTTATTTTAAAGACCCAATTTATGGATCACAGCAAGAGAGAAGATAAAATGTTGGACTGTTATATAGCAATATCATCTTTATTGTCATTGAAACATACATTACAACGAAATTTGTTCTCTGCATGGCTGCCCACTGCACCCTAGGGGAGCAGTGGGCTGCCATGTGCAGTGCCTGGGAAGCATTCTGGGTCTTGCTCAGGGACCCAGTGTGCAGGTGCTGGGGATCGAACCGGGTACTTGCATCCTTCTCTGAGTGCAAGCGCGCTGCTCTAACCACTAGCCAACACTCCCCATACACCGAGACGCAGCTCAGTAGGCAATTTGGGGTTAAGTGCCATGCACAGGGGCACATTGACATGTGGCAAGGGGAAGCTGGAATCGAACCCACAACCTTCTGACTGCCAGATGACTACTCAACCCATCAAGCCACAGTCATATGTTAAACTATAGACCTGTTCACGGCCTGCCCTGGTTCTTTAATCTGGTAATGTGGTGTTTCTATGGTAGACTTCAGTAGTAATAAAAAGACTCTTCAAACCGTCACTATATTTTACCATATTTAATCTAATAGAGGAATGTTTACAGATTCAGTACTGGGTTCTCATAATAACACAACACAACCGGTACTTGAGAACCCTGTTTTTCCTTTCCGGCACATTAAATACCAAGCATGTGTCCACCCATTGAGCGGCGTGCACAATATGTTATCAGCGTTCTGTTCATCACATTGATGAAGAAGATCATGCTGTGATGCAGACGTGTCCTTGCTGACACATATCACCCATAACAGTCTGTGCAGTCTAAGTATCAGACACTTTGCCTTCAGAGTCCGTTTATCTTCCATGGCAACCAGCTTTGCAGTCCTGTCTTTGTAATTTCATAATCTCCACTATATATATGAAAAATGTTGTGTTATATGCATACCATTTTATTTGTAGAACTGTCCACCTTAAACCTAGCCTAAATATTTATTTAAATCATCGAAACAACATTTATAGAACACCAAGAAGCCAACGACCCCAGCCATAAAAGCAAGGTGGAAGTACAAGGTGGTTAGGAACGTATGCCCAAACTAGGTTAAAACTTGAAGCCCCTCTATGCAGACGATCCTCTGCTTGGTCATAACTCGGATATGTTTCAGAAAAAGAAACCCACCTGTTTCCAACTTTATTAAATCACATCCAAGTTCAAATCTCAGACACTCTCAGGTCTTCTGCCCATTATCGCTGAGAGGTAAGCTTTATGTAAAAATGATAGTTACCTTATAGAAACGCCTTCAGAAGCGCACATTTCATTCATAGTGTAATATAAAGTGATGGGCCGGACAAGGAGAGCATTAATCAGAGAAGCTGCAGATATCCACAAGCAGAATCTGTTGACCGGGCAGCTCTTAGTCCCATGCTTCACAAATTTGGCCCTTAAAAAAAAAAGTTAATAAAAATATCTTTTAAGTAAACTGAGATACGTTTTTCATCATGTGAGACCACAATCAAGATTTTTGGCATAGGTGCCCAATTCTCTCAACAAAAAAAAAAAAAAACGAATACTATTCTTGACCCTGAACACACCATCTACTGTGGTGAATACGGCGGTGGCAGCATCATGCTGTGTGGATGCTTTACTGTATCATGGTCAGAACTGACAGGAGAAAACCAGTTAGACACTTCAAGAGTTTAGGTCAAAGCAAATGCATGTGTTAGTCAAAGCCCAAACCTATGTTTAAACTGAGTCTTAAAAGTTGATCTTTGCAGATGCTCCATATCAAACCATCCTGAATTTGAGCTTTTTGCAAAGAAGAGTGAGGAACTAAGTGAGCCTCTTGGACCGCTTTGCTGGTAGAGAGACCCTAAAAGAGCTGCAGTTCTAATGATTGACTCAATTGGACTGAATACAGATGCACACAGAAATGTGTCCTGTTCCCTTTGCTTCATAGTTTTGCACTCCTTCGTGCTGCTCCTCCTGAAACCCAAACAAAATATGTTACAGTTTGCGTTTGTTTGAGAAATCCCTCAACGGGTATTTCAACCACGGATTATTCCTCATTATGAAACTGTAATAAACACTGAGTAGACGCCACGTCGGAGCGGCAATGGCTCCCAAACATTGTGCGGGTGCAGAAAGAAGGTCAAAGTCAAGGTCTGATTGCAGACAATACAAGACTGAAGGCTAATAGAGCGGCCCCCTCATGGGGTCCTGCATGTAGCTTGATTCAATATGCGGCATGCCCTGTAGCCTCAGCGCTGACAATGCTGGGAATGCAGGGTCTTGAGGAGTGAAGGTTAAGGGTGGGGGGCCTAACGAGAGGGGTTGGGGTGGGGGTGTGGGGGGGACAAGTGGGTGAGCAGACAGTGAAAACACAGCTTGACCGTGTTTGCACATTTGCAACCAATTGAACTCGTATGTTTGTGAGCAGTTCCACTTTCCTGCAACGGAATCCCTGGCACTGCTTTGGACCTAGATAGCAGCTAGATAAATAGATTTTTTTTTAGCCTTTTTGCCGCGGATCCTACATTTCCCTTTTATGTCCAGCTGTCTAGCCTGTTTAAATGTAAATTCCCTCACAGACGACAGGGACCAGACAGAGACTTCGGCCCGCATTATAAGCAGCAGGGGTTCAGCTTGGGAAGCAGGAGAATCCATATCACCAAACGTACCCTTAAATTTGCACAGTAACACGTTTTAAGCTTTAAACCGGTAACATACAGTGTCCTTTGGGTTTACCGCCACTGTGCGACGTTTCCTCCTCCTGTGGATAATTGCTATCACTGTGGTTCGCTGGAATCCCAAAGGCTTTTTGGCCCCAGACTGATGGGTGTGAAAGACTTTGTTTCTCATTTTATTCTACTTAAATGATTGCTTGATACTATGGGTCCAACAGTAATTAGACTAGGATTTGTCCAGTGAGACTGAACTCATCTTTCCAAATAAAGGCAAGGCAAATTTATTTATATAGCACATTTCAGTACAAAGACAATGCAAAGTGCTTTACATGATTAAAATATAGGAAAATAAAACAGAATGAAAGCAAGTGACTACAAACTTGAACTAATGATGTTTCAGTAAAACAGTTTAACTAGAACAGTCAAAGGCAATCCTAAACAAATGTGTTTTTAATCCTGATTTAAAATAACTTGTTTACAGTTGTCTGAAAGTTTGTTCCAGATAAGTGGAGCATAAGATCTAAATGCTTGCAATAATGTGGTTGATCGCAGTTTAACTATCTAACTAGTTTGTCAAGTAATATGATTACTTTTATTTTTTTACTTGAGGCCAGGTTGGTTTTGTAGAGCTGTATTTCCCCCTAGGAAAAAAAAAGTATTCATTAAAAAATTGCTTTTCGTATTTCTTATATGTCCAATATAAAGGTTTGCTTGATGAGCTGAAACATTTAGGTGTGACAAAAAAGAAGAAATCTATCACAACATTTTCTATGAAGTTAAATAGTTTGATAATTTTTCCTTTCTGTTTTTCACAAGCTGAGGCGTTCAGCACCAGCTGTTTGTTTTGAAGTCTTCTCTTCCAGACGTTGCTTTTGGGGGAACAACACCACTATTGGCAGCGACTTCAAGCTGTCTGCACTACTTGTGACTTCGTGGACGTCAATATTGTGCTATCAGCAGATGCTGTCTGTCGTAGGATATTGTTGACTTCCTACTATCTGTTGCAAAATTAAATAAAGAGTAGTAATGATAATATAATTACTGTCTGAGGAAATCCAATGCAGCTGATCTGAGTGGCCATTAAATATTTGATAAATTCGAAAGTTCTTTTTTTTCTGTTTGCATGTGCAAATCAGTTACAGTATGGCAAACCATTACTGCCAAAAATTCAACCCTTGCGGCAAAGAAGTATTATAGAAACTGAAATAAGCACTTTTTTTATGTAGTCATTGAACGCCTCTTTTTATGTTAGCAGCTACTCAATAGAAACATGTTATATGGAACAGAACAAACATCAATTAATCAGTTGTTAGACCAAGAAATTTTCTTTCTCTACTGTTTACATGAAATATGATATTCTAGACAGGTTATTTCTTTATTTTTTATTTTTTTTATTACAAGGTCCCCATTTATTACAATGGATAATTTATGTAGGCTATTCCTCCATGATAATTCCATGATTTCTTCACCAGGAGGATTGCAACTTTTGGCACTAATTTGTTTGCATAAGTGCATGTATTTGCGCGTATGTGTAGAAAATTGAGCACAAGGCTGCTTTCAAGTTGTCCTGGAAGTCTGAGCTCAGAGCTGCAAAAAACATCACACCAAGTTTAGAGCGTCCGTGCCTGAAAGCAGTGCAATTTGTTGCTTGTTTTTCTGCTATTTCAAATAGCTGATATCAATGTATTTCTCTGTATTTAGGTGTTTAAACACCGATGGTATTTCACAGCGGTATGTGTACCACCAGTTTGATGAGATACAAACCACTAGAAGGGCTGTGTGCTGCTATATTTGATGCTGACCTCTGGGTGGCTTTGCCAACTTTTTCCCCATCGGAATGTCGACTTCGGATGAGGTTCGTTCTTGTTCTTTTTCTGACTGGGAATTCAGGGAATCTGAATCTGAGTACTGAGAGAATAGACCACAAATATGGACTTGCAAAAGGGTGGAGATGAGTTTTGGCAGTGTTGAGGGGCTGAGCACCTTATTGGTTAGTGCAAGAAGGGTTTCTTAGAGAAAACAACCACAAATAAAGGGTGGTTGGTGGGGCAGCCGATCTAATCATCTAGCACAAAATATGAGACTCGGTTTTGGACTGCTTAAAGCCACATCTACGTTGCTTGAAGTAAAACTGCCATTGTGTAAAAGTGCATAAATCAATCAAAATCCCACAGAGTGGAGCGAGTTTGGAGCCATCTGCTGGAGAGATTTTGCTCAGACAAGCGGAGGAAATCTTGCTGTTTATATTTCTGCACCGCGTTATCAATAAACGTGATAAATGATATACTATAGGGCCTGTTTAGAGACTCGTTGTGTATGACATTTAAAACAACAAGAGGATAAATTGTCTGTTGATAGAATATAAAATTGTGTTATAAGTTGTTTTTTTTTATTCAGAAAGGTATGAGTCAACTAAGCATTTGTATCTAATTTTCCATTGAATGTGAAGCCCACTAATCCAAAATGTTTTTTTTTTTAATTAATACATTTCTTCATAGTGCTTCCATAATTTTTCTTTAAGATATTTACTCTAATGTATATGCTTCTACTCTCCACCGACTTTGTCAGCCAAGGGTTAAGGCTGCAGTTCTTTATGAAGGAGCAAACATGCTGGCGCACTTTTTTTTTTTTTTTTTTTTTTTTTTAATTAAGTTGATCATGACTGTAACTCAGCTGGGGTTTGTTGTCCGAGCAGACAGGCCACTGTAATTCACCAGAGCCTGAGGTGGGGGGGTTTCCTCACAGCACCGTCAGACCCAAACTGAACCCTTTCTGCAGGCGTGGAGAAAGCAGAAACTGGACTTGAAAACTCTGCAGATCGGGTCCAAATCCGGGATGATTGCTACGACACTCTTACATCTGAGTGACTCTGAGATCAATTAAAGCGATCGCGACTTTTTTTAAAATCATCTTTGCAGTTTTCTTAAAACCCTTTGGCGTTTCAACAGAGTTTTTTTTTTCTTTTTTTGCTTCCTCCCCCCGCCTCCATCGAGATGTGGTGGATGCTGTTTCCCCGATGGATTTGGTTCGTTCTTGGCCATTTCTGGACAGTTTTCCTGCAGGACCGCCGCGTGACAGCGATGCCCATGATGTCGGCGGCGAAGGTGGTGTACTCTCACGCAGGTCTGTGTCCCAACGATCTGAACCCCAACCTGTGGGTGGATGCCATGAGCACCTGCATGCGGGAGTGCGAATCCGACCAGGTGAGCGCACCTAGCAGAAACTCTGCCCTGCGGGTGCAATATTAATTAAGGAAGGGTTTAGAGCGCTCTAGAATTAGAATAGAAACCCTAAATGACAAGCTATCAAGCCAATTCGGCTATAAAGTAATGCAAAGCGAACGCAAGAATGCAAATTGCATGTTTCTCCTTCATAGTCTAATGAAAAAAAAAAAAAACAAGTTTCAAATAAATTATGTTTTCAGTTTCGTCTAACCAGGTAATATGAAGCTGCAAAATTACCGTGCACCATTGCTGTTTCATTGTGCACCGGGAAAGTGCTTCTTTTAGTTGAAATAAAATGATTAAATAACGTATCTTGCTGTGAATTTTACTCTGCTTCATAGCCTGTTGCCAAAACGGATCAAAGTAGTAATTCAAATTGTTTACAGGAAACATCACAATATGTTTTTAATCTTGTCATTAAATGAATAAAAACTGTATTTACAGCATTCTTCACATGAATTGAGATCCCTGAGAAATATGCCTGGAAGAAGTTCATTTAAACAGATTTGTTGAGTTGGGAAAAAGTCCCACATCAAAAAAATAACGATTTGCTCCCCTGTTGTAAATGCTTTGTGTACTTTTAGCACAGCACTTCTATTACGCTCTGTGCTAGATATTATTGGCTATTCTTCCTCGCAATACACGACTCTGTGGGTCCAGATTCTTGTATTGTCTGGTTTCTTCTCAGCTAACATCACAATTCTGTAGCCATTTCCTGACTGAACATCGACACAAATCGTGGAACACCTCTCATGCCTCATAACAATATTGTTTTATAAGAATGTAATCATTTATGTACTTAAATTAAAGGCTTTATCAATTTATTTAAGTATGAGATTGTATGACTGCAATTAAAGATTAGGTTATTCAAGTGAGTTTTCCAGATCAAACGTCCAATTTCCATGTATACTTTCTTAACTAACAGGACTGCGAGGCATTCGAGAAGTGCTGCCCTAATGTTTGCGGCAACAAGAGCTGCGTGGCGGCACGCTATATTGACATCAAGGGCAACAAGGGCCCCATTGGAATGCCAAAGGGCGCCACCTGTGACAAGTTCATGTGCACCCAGCAAGGCTCCGAGTGCGACATCTGGGACGGCCAGCCTGTTTGTAAGTGCAGAGACCGCTGTGAGCGGGAGCCCCACTTCACGTGTGCGTCTGACGGCATGACTTATTATAACAAGTGCTACATGGACGCAGAGGCCTGCTCCAAGGGTGTCTCAATCACTGAGGTCACCTGCAGGTAACATGTTAAGTATTTTAGATGTTTATTTGTCTGATTCATGAGGTAAAGTTGTTTTTGCTTCTGCCATTGAATCTAAATAATTCCACAGAATTTTCCCTGAAAAATGCCATGCCTTGCAAAGGTTTTCTTGCCGCTTTAACTTTTTCGCATTTTTCTCACATTGCAGTCACTAACTTGAGTGCATTTTGTCACGGATGTTAAGTTACAACAACAACAACAAGGTTACAAGAATTTATAGTTTTACAAAATGTATTGCAAATAGAAACGTGGCAGTTGCGGCAGACTTATGTATTCATCTCTCTTTAGTCTGATATGTCTAAATAAATTCAGAAACCGTATCATGTTTTTTTACACTTGTGTGTAATTTAATCTCATAAATATGGCTGTTTTGTGAAGACCTCGGACGTTTTTGAAAAAACATTACATCACAGCCAAGTGATGCAACAAACTACTAGCTTGAGTCAGAAGCTTCTTCAGGGACAACTGCAGCACAGACCTCTACAGGAGATCTTGTCTTGGCTTTTGTTTGAAGAAAATTACATAATGATTTAGCTCAACATGTGATTTTCCTCCTAAATTGTTATTGCATAAAATTGCATTTAACTGAATTTAGAATTAAATTAGCGCATCACAACGACCAAGAAAGAGACCACGTGTGCCAGTGATAAAGATTTGCAAAGCAGGATTAATTTATAAAATAACATCACAATACTTGACCATCTCAGATAGAACTATTCAATAAATCATTTAAAATGGAAAGAGGATGGCCTAACTGCAAACCTTCCACACCGTTGCAGTCTAGATAAACTGACTTGCCAGGAAACAGGGGCGACATTCAGAGAAGCAGCCAGGGGGGCCCGTGATAACACTGGGGGAGCTGCAGAGATCCACAGCTCATGTAGGAGAATCTGTTTAAAGGATAACCATCAGTCATGCACCCAATAAAACTGGCCTGTATGAAAGAGTGAGAAGAAGAAGACCAATGTTGAAAGCAACCATCCTTCATCATCCCCATGGTGACACGAGGTGGTGGTGGCATCATGCTGGGGAGGAGCATGTTTCTTCAGCAGGAACAAGAAACTTGTCGGAGTTAATTGGGTAGTGGATGGAGCTAAATACAGGGCATTACAGAGAGAAAGCCACCTGTTCACCTTCCAGCAGGACACCAACTCTCAACATGCAGCAAGAGCTACAATGGATTGGTTTACATGTTGACACAGTAGTTATGACTTACACAAATATTCTCCGCTCAATCTGAGTGATACTATTGAGTACTATATGAGTTTATCCTGTTTTGCAAAGCAGAAAAAGCTAATATTTCAGTCTCTAGATGTGCAATGCCGGCAAAGACATACATGCAAAGACTGGTAGGTGCTTGTACAGCAAAATTAACTTCTACAAAGCATGGACTCAATGAGGCTGAGCACAAATGAATGCCACATATTTTCACTTATTTTAATTTCGTATGCACTGCTTTGTGCTACTTTGTCTATCACATGAAATCCCAGCAAATCGTAACAAATTAAGTGTCGTAATGTCACAAAACACAAAGTTCAAGGGGTATGAATGCTTTTCCAAGGCAACTTAAATGCATTCTGTGTGTTGTTTATCAGTTGGCACTGACTCACAATCCCGCTTGATCTACCAACAGGTATCACCTGTCCTGGCCAAACACAAGTCCAATCCCCGTGGAGACAACGTTACATCCCACCACCGCCCTTCAGACCACCCTCCCAACCGACATTCAGCTTCCTGCCATACACAACGGACCCATCAAACAGACCGTGTTTGTGGGCGAGACGGCCAGCTTCCTGTGCGAGGTGTCCGGGAAGCCCCAGCCAGAAATCACCTGGGAGAAGCAACTGAAAGGCAAGGACAACGTCGTAATGAGACCCAACCACGTGCGAGAAAACGTCGTGGTGACCAACATCGGCCAGCTGGTCATATACAACACTCAGCTGAATGACGCCGGGATCTACACGTGCACGGCGAGAAATGCTGGGGGAAGCGTGTCCTCGCACTTTCCCCTGGCGGTGATCAAGAGAGAACCGCGGGGCAAGAGTGCGGAGGGGAATCACACCAACGTCCCCTTCCCGGCGGCAGAGTGCCTCAAGAGCCCCGACACGGACGACTGCGGAGAAGAAAGCATGAGCTGGTACTACGAGCCGAAGAGGAACAACTGCTTCACCTTTACCTACAGCCAGTGTAACAAGAACCTCAACCATTTTGATACCTACGAAGCGTGCATGCTGTCCTGCGGGGGGGAGCTGGCGGCCCCCTGCAGCTTGCCGAGCCTGCAGGGTCCCTGTAAGGCATACGAGCCCCGCTGGGCGTACAGCAGCGTCCTCAAAAAATGCCAGTCCTTCGTGTACGGGGGCTGTGGCGGCAACGAGAACAACTTCGATTCGAAGGAGGCCTGCGAAGAGATGTGCCCCTTCCCAAGAAACCACAACTGCAAGGTGTGCAAGCCTCGGGGCAAAATGGTCTCCAGCTTCTGCAAGAGCGACTTCGTGATCCTCGGCCGCGTGACCGAGCTGACGGAGGAGCAAGAGTCAGGGCACGCGCTGGTGACGGTGGAGGAGATCTTGAAGGACGAGAAGATGGGCCTGCGGTTCTTCGGCAAGGAACCGCTGGAAGTCACCCTTCTGAACATGGACTGGAACTGCCCCTGTCCTAACATCACCACTACGGACGGGCAGCTGATCATCATGGGGGACGTGCACAACGGGATGGCCGTCCTTCAGCCCGACAGCTTCGTGGGCTCCTCCAGCAGCCGCAGAATCAGAAAGCTGCGGGAGGTGGTCCAGAAGAAAACCTGCGATTTCCTCAAGGATTTCTCTGCAGCGTGATATCATGGCAGCGATACAGCTCAACTGAGTTTGTTTCCAGATTACCTAAAGCTCCTGTGACCTCACCAGTCTGACTGACAGCCATTTGTGTTGCATTTCACATGTTTTTCTTTTTTAGTCTTGTATCCCATGCTTATCGAAAGATCGTAGAAAAACCGCTATCAATAAGTATTTACTCTGAGCAAGGTATTTAATATTTTACCTTAACAAATCTTGTCTTTTATACACTAATATTATCTGTTTAGTAATATTTGTAATACGACTAGTATGCGTCTGTTGTTATGATGTGTATTTTCGTTCTCCATTGTTTGACAGCTGTCTTTAGCACTTAAAGGGATAGCTTGAGTTTATTGGACTAGGGTGCTGTGGAGAGATAAAGAGCAGTGATTACCTTACCTGCTGTAGATAGTTATCTAAATACAGTTTGAGAGTTCATGAAATTGGTATTCCCATGAGCATTTCTGACAGTGAGAGCGATTTCAGAGTGAAGGCTTTCAGAGAGGTAAGATAATGATTGCTCACAACCTCTTCACAAAACAGCCAAACCATCTGCTTAAGGGGATAGTTAAGGATTTTTGAAGTGAGGTACTGATAAAACGTCATAAGCAAATACTATCTAACCTGCAGTAGATTAAGCTCTGTTTGTGTCTTCATTTAGTTTTCATCTAGATTAGTATTTGCTGTTTGCTTTTAGACGGAAGAAAACTCTCATAGTGTCTTCATTTAGGCTTTCTTGACCAGTTGGTTCCAGAGACTAATGCCGGGCTCGCGACAACAGACGTGAATTTGGTTCTTTCTGTTCCGACCCCTCATAAATGAGCAGCTATGGTTTTCATTTTCTGGGACAAAACTCGTTATCCATGCGCATAAATATCCTGTTTCATCTTCCTCGTGTTTCTGTGTCGCTGTATCGTTTACACTAGTCAAGCTAGCATAAGTTGGTGGGTTGATTTTATTCTGAAATTTCACTGGAACGCTCTCCTGTCTGCCGCATGGCTTTTCCTGTTTGGCTCATGTAATTCAGGAGCTTGACACAGGACCGCTGTGGCGTCTGTCAAAAATCAAATCCTTGCTGAATTTTCTGGAGTGCTGCACGGCCTCAGTACCCGGACCTGCGCCGTGGCTGGTGTGAACGTGCGCTGATTTCAATGATTTGGGTTCCCTGTGGCGCCAGCACCGCATCCGGACCGTATTCAGCGTGAGCCTGGCGTGAAGATAGCAGCTCATACAAGAGGGGCCCAGGATAAAAGCAAACTTCAACCATCTTAAACATTTCTAATTTCAAAAGCATACCTGTAGTTTATGGTATTTGATAAACCTTTAAACTGAAGTAACTACCTAATAGAACAGTGTGGTAGCATGTAATTGAATAGAAACAGTGTTTACTTAAACTGTTCTAGTATTTTTACCTTTTAAAACTCATATTCCACTGTTACGCGGACAAGAAATGCTTTAAGTGTTTTGATTTTGGTATGCGTTTCACACAGGAAGGTCTTCGGTGATACATTGCTTCCTACCTCCATTTCCTGTGTAAATAATCTTCAGCTTCTGCATAAATAGCTGTCCAAAGGCAATGCAACAAGGGCTTGGAGGTTCATGAAATAGTGGACAACAACGCCTTGTCTGGACTCATAGGTAAATGCTATGAGAGTCATCTACTATCAGATAAGAACGTGATAGTGATCCAAAAGTTCATTAATTAATGATAAAATGTAAAATTGTTATAATAACGTTGTGGCTGGAGTCGTTTTAAGACAGCAGAAGGCCATTTGGTTTTTGGGCTAACTAGTATACGCTCACCCCGGGAGTCAGCTAATCTGGATTTATTCTTAATGAAGATGCTAAATGAGTTTTTAATGCAGGTAAAATATAGACTTTTTGGAGCTGTTTAACAGAGCCTCCCTCCTACATTCCTGAACTACCCCTTTGAGATCACAGTAATGCAAAACAAAGCCTCAGTTTATCTGCCAGAATCAAATAAGCTCTTGGGTTCCATTTTTGTGGAATCGTTGTACTTCATTTACAACACTGAATATGTTTATGGACTTGTGTATGTTGTATTTATTTTTCTTTATCTCTGTCTTAGGGCCTTGTTAAATGGATATACATATGTGCAGTACAGAGGAATATGAATCTAATTACTTATAGAGCATTTTTTTATCCTTTATATACAATATTAGTTGATAAATAAAGAAGATTTCTGAATTTCTTCTCTGCTCTTCGTTTCTGTGATCTAACTTTTTGCACTGTAGGGAAAAAAAATATCACAAAGCTCTCATAAGGCATCCTTCCATCCACGTCCTCCTCTTTGCTCTTGCATTTAACGCTCGCACACGAGGCCCTTGTCTGGCATTCGAGCTCGAAGCGGGTCACATTCCAGCCCAGCTGCGGCGGCCTGCAGAGCTGTGTGTGTTGTGTTGTGTCTGGGTCTGGGGCCCTCGCATAGCGCACACCCCGCCGGCCGTCCATCCGCGTTGTGCGGCCCCTTTCATGTGTAAGAGGCCGGGGTGAAGGGGAAAGGGAGGAGGAGAGGCTGATTCTTTTTCTTTCATTCAGTCTGCCTGTCACATCTGTGTTTCGGAGACATAATAGAAAACAGAGCGTCGAAAGGAAGGAGGGGGGTAAAACATTAGGTGGTTAGAAGGGATACCAGTATAGAGTTCGACACTTTTTGGGATAAGTTCCTGACTAGATCCTGGCGTCTGAAGAGGTTGTGATGCAACGCTGGCATAAATTCATTAAAAATCCGTCTCGAGGACCAGCTGAGCACACAAGAAGCAAGTGCTAAGCAATGCACGTTTGTCTCCCCCTTCCCCCTCCGACCTTAGATCCCCCCCTGGCTAAATCTGTTCTTGAGCTCGCTTCCTCAACCGCTTGCCTCCTTGGATCGACAGAAACCCAGCCTTGGGAGATGAACTCCAACCCTGCTAATGAAAAAGGGGCCGCGGAGGAAAAAAAGGTCACTTTCATTAGAGCTGTTGACAAGTGTTAAGTAACTGGCTGCCCTCCAGACTGAACTCCAAACAGCCTCCTTGATGTTCTATGAATCACAGCTGGCTGCTGATTTCAGTATCAAGTTCACTTGGAGACCACCAACTCGGCAACCTGCCATACAGACTATAATAATACCCCAGACGGTTGCAGGTACACGCAGGGAGCACAGTAAGGGATGAAGAACTAATGAACTCAGTATCCAGAAAGGAAATTTACTTTCCTCTTAGATAACTTGGGAAAAACATAGATTTTACCATCTAAAACTTTACCTCAAGTAATGTGAACTTCTGAATCAAACTTTGGGGTGGGCGTAAAGGTTGTCAGATTAACTTAATGTTTTTTTTATTTTTATTTTTTTTATATATATATAAAACCTGAGCATTTTTGCTATAGTCCTATTTCAAGCACAAGCCACTAAGAAATATGCATAAATAATACAGAAAATATTTTAAAAAGTACACTGAAGGGAGCATTTCTGTGAGTCCAGTTTTGTTTTTCTTTCTTCTAAAGAAGGCATGATTAGCATAAAGCAAAACCATGTTGTGACTGAAAAGTAAGGTTTTATTCTTTTTTATTTATTCTAAGCCATGATTTAAGGAAAAGTAGTAAATTAGCCAAAAGGATTATTCAGATTTGTTTTAAAGTGGTTCTATAAACACGTTAGCTGTGAGTTTCTTACCTGCAGACATGTTCAAAGGTCTCTCAGTCTGCATAAATAAAAAAGATGTACTAGAGTCAGACTATGGGTAAATCAGAGAGAGGCCTTTCCTACAATCCTACAACTCTATAGACCCAAAAGTTTCTCTGAGGGTAAAACATTGTTAATTTCATTAACACCAAAACAGCTTACACTGATTAAGAACAATATTGCAGAAGTTTCCTGACTTGACATCACAATCTGATTAAAAAGTTCTTTTTTTTTTTTTAGCAATGTCAGCTGCTTTGGTTTAAATGAAATTAACCACTGCTGCAGTGGCAACAGGTAGACGACCCCAAAAACGGGAATGGTTTTGCGGGCGGAGGCTGCGGACATTTTTCTAATTCTTCATTTCCTTTTTGACTGCTTTTCTGTAGTTTTGCATTAGATCAGGGTCAGCATCACTACTGGTAACAGGAGGCGACTTCCGTACCCTACAGAGGTTGCACAGGCAAGTCCAACTCCACCAGGATGGCCCATCAATATGTGCCATTGTCAGAAGGTTCGCTGTGTCTCCCCGCAGAGTCTCAAGAGAAAGGATGAGATTCCAGGAGACACAAGTTAGTCTAGGAGAGCTGAACAGGACCGTTGGAAGTCCGTAACCCATCAGCAGGACCGGTATCTGCTTCTTTCAGCAAGGAGGAACAGGGTGAGTACTGCCAGAGCCCCACAAAGGGTCCTTCAGCTGGCCTCTGGTGTAAATGTCTCCAGAGCCCAGAAACAGCTTTCTTGAGGGTGGCCCGAGGGCCCAATGTCTTCTAGTCTTTGTTCACTGCCTGGCACCGTGGAGCTCGACTGGCATTTGTGAGAGAACACTGAACTTGGAAGGTTCAGCACTAGTGCCCTGCTCTTTCCACAGGTGAGAGCAGCATGATCGATTTGATGGTGGGTCAGTGTTGGTCTGGGAAGCCATATCCAAGGAGGGATACTTAGACCTGTACAACATAAACAATGTCAGCCTGTCTGCCGTTAGGTATCGGGATGAAATAATTAGACCCATTGTTAGACCCTTTCGCTGGTGCAGTGGGCCCTGGGTCTCTCCTGATGCATAATAATGCCTGGCCTCATGGGAGAAGAGTATGCAGGCAGCCCCTGGAGGATGAAGGAACTGATACCATTGGCTGACGTCCACACTCCCCTGACCTGAATCCAACAGAACATCTCCGGTACATCATGTTTAGGTCCATACGGCAACACCAGGTTGCACCTCAGACTGTCCAGGAGCTCAGTGATGCCCTGGTCAGGATCTGTGAGAAGATACCCCAGGAGCCCACCTGTCATCTCATAAAGAGCATGCATACGAGCATGAGGGGGTCATACACACTACAGAGTACCATTTATAGGTTCTGCAATGACACTGCAGCAAATTGGACTAGCCCGTCTCATCAGTCTCTCAGTTTCACTTTGTCTTTGACTTCAGATTAAGCTCTTTGCGCATTGATCATTTGTATTTTCACCAAATGTAGTGACATCCTTTTGTTCCTCACATATCACAATGGATGATCATTTTTCAATTGAGATCTGAAGTATTTTCAGTGTTTATATATATATATATATATATATATATATATATATATATATATATATATATATATATAGATAGATAGATAGATAGATAGATAGATAGATAGATAGATAGATAGATAGATAGATATAGTTTTATTTTTATTAAACCTAAGACTATATGAATCTAAGCGTACATCTGTAGGGGGAACTGCCAAATCCCACCATCCAACAGGGCTACTACTTCTTTATTCGTGACATCCACACGATGGCAGTATAGTACTTTACAATGAAAGTAGATTGTTTTGTTACAAAGTAATACAAAATAATATTTTTTATGATGATTGCAGAAGCGGCATTGGTTGCTGTTTTTGTTTTCTTTTTGTGTTTTTATTTACATAATATGTTGATCCAAGTAAAAAAAAAAAGTTTACAGTAGATTTAAGTGTACATTCTCCTGGCTTCGGAGCCGGTTCTCATGATTTCTGAACTTCCTGTCGCCCACTTCCAAAGCCCCTCTACTCACAGAGTGTCACTTCAATGATTCTGATAGCAGTCAGCCAGATGGTCTGATAGATTGTGCTTGGTGCAATGGATTGAGAAATCTATTACTGGATGCAGTCCTACGCAAAACTAAAAGACACAATAACACACACACACACACACAGCTCTGTACAGCACAGCTGGTCTGTATTCAGGCTCAAAATTAGCCAGATGGAATGAAACTGAGACAGGGACGCAAATGTTGAAAGTCATACATGTTCCGACTAAAATGTAGAATAGCAGAACATTACACTCAGATGCAGAACTATGTGTGAATAAATGCAAATGTGTCACAAAATAGCTTTTTTTTTAATAACATAGCAAGTGTTGAGATTGACGTATTCTCACACGTAGAAGTGTGGTACTGCTTGGTTATGCAATCAACTGCAATAAGAAACTTATGTAGTTTCATTTAACCTTTTTTAGTGCTCAAAAACAAAAAAAATATTTTCATCGTACAGCTTCATCATACTTACAATAACAATAACTAGAAAATTAAAACGCCTTGTCTCATCAAAGTTGGTGGAGAACGTGGCCTTGGAATGTACCAATTGTTTTCCTTTTTAGTTAACAGACAGAAAATGGATCATGCCTTTTATCCTGAATATGCAAGGACAGAGTTTTCTTCCTACAGTGTCGCAATGACCGAGGTTGCAAATCCTTGGCGGCCACCAGGAGACTAAAGAGAACATTTACCAGTTTTTTTTTTTCTACATGCAGCCTCTCACAAAACCTCTCCCCCTCACATTTTTGCTAAAATTTTGAAGATATGACACTGTGATACAATAGTGTCATATCTTTACATTGTAACTATGATACAATGTAAAGTTTTCAGTGTAAAGCATGTACAACAGTGTACATTTGTTGTCTTCTCAAAATAACAAATAGCCTGCAGCCACTGATGTCTAAACCGCTGGTAACAAAACAAAACTGAGTACACCCCCTAAGTCAAAAAGTTCAAGTTGAGCCCTATTTTCCTTCCCCGGTGTCATGTGACTCACAAGGTCTGAGGTGTGAATGGGGAGCAGATGTGTTAAATTTGGTGTTGTCGCTCTCAGATCCTCTCATATTGAATAAGAGAATGGTTGCCCTGCATAAAGCTTTCTACAGACTGTACAGCAGGACAGGGCAGGTTCAACTCAGAACAGGGATTGCAGTGGTCTGCCAAAAACACTGAGAGCACGTGCTCATCATGACATCAAGAGGTTCTCTTTATGATTTGATTGAGATGACTTTGTTTACTGAGCAAAAATCCAGCCCCCCTCCCCCTTAGCCCAGGAAGGGTCAGAGCAGACTCCATCCACTAAGGACTCTGAGATATTTCGGAGTGCATGGGTTGCTCCTGAAGACCTTCTATGACTCTATGGTGGCATCAGCCATCTTCTAAGGTGTAGTTTGTTGGAGCAGCTGTGAGCAAGTGGTTAGATAAGCTCATCAGGAAGGCAAGCTCTCTCCAGGATGCCCTCTTGACCCAGTGCAGGTGTGTGTGTGTGTGTGTGTGGGGGGGGGGGGGGGGGGGGGGGGGGGGACGACAAAAGGACAAATATAACATCATGGTTGGATATTTTCTCCCATCCTATGTAGGTGATTCAGAGCTGGATAGCTCCTTCTGTGACAGACTGCTGCATCCTAAATGCACAAATGAGTGTTATCGCAGGTCCTTCCTCCCAGCAGCTGTTAGACTTTAGAACCATCGGTACTCACAACAAACTCAATAGGTGTTCACATCCCAGCTGTTTTAACATGTTTTTTTTCTTCATTTTAGTAAACAGTCGTCTGGTGTTTTTTTTTTTTTTTACAAGTAAATGTACATATATGTTTTGCACATTTCTTTAAATCTCCCTACTCAGTTACACACTTCTTCAATATTTTGAACATGCCATTTTTAAAGAATTACTGTAAAGTATGTTTTGTCTTGTGTTGAATATTTGCTATTTGCTGCTGGTTCACCTGAATTTCCCCATGGTGGGACAATAAAGGATGTTTCTATTCTATTCTATTCTATTCTATTCTATTCTATTCTATTCTATTCTATTCTATTCTATTCTATTCGAATGTACAGAAATAAATTAAACTATTGAATATATTTTTACATATGGTACTATATTGTATACTTCAAGTTTAGAATTAGACAAAATATATGTCACTGTCAAGGTAAAAGGATTCTGAAGTTGGTGAATATCCTTGGTAATTAAGTTAAATTGACTGAAATACTATACAAATGTAAATGATTTAATACTAATGTCATTTACTCAAGTATCTAATCAGACTGGGACTCAGTGTCAGCACTATTAAACAACACAAGTGGGTTTTAGTACAAAACAATGAATGTAAAACGTTCTTTTTTTCGCAAAGTTTCTGTTTATTAAATGATGATTTAATAAACAGAAACCTAATTTCTATGTCTTCTTACCAACCTTTTGTCCCTTACTAGTTCAGCTTAATTTTATTTTATTCCTGCATCATTGAGCTAATGTATTCTGTTTCCACTTTTCACACAGACCTGAACAGTACACGTCATTTCATCCCCCCAGTACATATACTCCCAGTGTTTTTCCATTGTGTTCAGTCCTTGTGTTCATTTTATTTGGTGCTCCTTTCTCCTAGCGCCAAATTTAGCTCCTCTCCTGCCCTGTTCTGTAACACTCCTGAGAGTTTTACGTTATCTGTGACACAACACCTAGTGCTGTTCTTGCTTGACAAAATATAAATTCATTAGATTTATCGAAGCAACAATATGTATATTTCCTCAATTCACCAAAGGAAACACATTATATAGATTAACACAGACTAATGATGTTTTAAAGCCTTTATTTCTCTTAATTAGATTTTCCCACCTCTCATCTGATAGAAACACAGCATTTAAGTTAGAATATAAACCAATAAAAAAAACTCATGCAAAAATGGGAGCTTAATGAAAAGTAATATATACGAACCGGCAGTTATTTTACTGGCAAACAACAGGAAAATGGAGGAAACAGAGACATAAGATAAACAAGAAAACCCAAACACCCGTTAAAGGAGACTACTGAATGTTGATGCTTGTATATCTTTTATCGAGCCTAGGTTTTTCTTCTGTACTGATTGTCCTCACAAGGTCTTTGCTGACACCTGGAAAGAGAGGAATGCTGGGGGAGGAGGAAAGGAAAATGAGAAAAGATGAAAAAAGTAGTGGAGAAAATGGTACGTGAGGATTGAGGAAGTAGAGACAAGAGGAATGTTGTTACTGGGAGAAGATTAAAGCACAGAGGTCATAGTAACTTAGGAGATGCGATATGATCATTGTGGGGAATCCTTCCCCCATATGTTTCTGACGCTGACTATAAATAGCTCAGTACCTGCAGGATGTGAGTAGAAACATGGAAACTGATGCATATCTCGTCTCTTTTCTCTATCTCAGATGAATAGATAAATGCTGATAATAAGAAAACACAGTTAATCCTCCAGAAAGTTTCACTGTCCCCCTTTTCTTTCCATGAGTCGGAAGCAGCCTATCACGGATCACAACCTGTTTGGTTCAACATACTGAAACCACAAAAAAAAAAAAAAAAAAAAAAAAAATATATATATATATATATATATATATATATATATATATATATATATATATATATATATATATATATATATATAAGTTTATAAAACATATAGATGGGGCTTGTAGTCGCCTGATGAGATTACACATTGAATGCACCTTTTGTCAGAAGCACTCCGGATGTAAAGTTTTGCTCTCCTGTTGCAGCGGAAGGTGGCTGTCTCTTTAATGAGAGGTTACACCACCGGTCTGGTTTTTATAGACGTCACTTGCTGATGCACACACAAACGCACACATTCCTTTGGCTTCATATAACACAGCACCGTGACATATACACACATGCTCGCAGCAAAAGCACAACAAAAATATCAGAGTTCTCTTCTAGCGTGAGCAATAACCTGTGAGACGAGGAGTAATGCAGAGACAGAGAGACTCTGGTGGGAGTGGCTTAAAAAAAAAAGAAAGAATAAGGGGGCTGAGATAAAGGGATGCTCGGGACAAAATGTTCTAATCTCCAGCCAGAATGCCAAACAGTTGCTCGAGGTTTCCACATTGTTTCTTTTTAAAGGGATGGGGGGGGGGCTGTCGTCCCTGTGTGACCCAGCTGGATGGCAGGAGAGCCCGGCTGCTATCAGCGAGTGGAAACAAGGAGTGTCAGTCTGCAATGGCTGCGACTGATTACATGTGAAAAGAAAGCAAACCTCTGGGTGACAAGCAAGGACACCCGAAGCTCGAAGTCAGACTTCCTCTTGCTACTTGGAATGAACGGAATAATGTAATCTAATCCCGGACCGAAAAGGGTAGAAAGACTGTGACCTCTAGTATTTCCTAATAATGGTTATGTCATTAGTAAATGATTACCTACAGCACCTTGCAAAAGTAATCCCACCCTTAAAACCCTAGTCACAAGCCATGTAGGAAAACACAGCAAACGTGCAAAAGAAGATGGTCTGGTCAGATGATGTCCAACATTTCAGACATTATGTGTCCCACTATGAAATATGTTGATGGCGGCATAATGCTGTGGGGATGCTTTTCTCCAGTAATGGGAGGGAAGTCAGAGTTGATGGGAAAACAAGCGGGGTTGAATGCACCGCCGCCCTGAAAATGTGTTAGAGGCGACCAAACGGGCCAGAGGTTCACGATTCAGCTGTCCCAACTCCCAAAACATACAGTAACAACGGAGTGGTTCAGTTTACGTTGGAATGACCTAGTCAAAGTCCTACATTCAGTTGAGAATGTGGGGCAGAACCAGGCAAGAATAGAAATCCGATAAGTGGTCGTGCGTTTGTATTCAGCCCTCCAGACTCAATATTTAGTGGGACTGACTGCCTTTTGTTGCCATGACAGCTGCAAGTCTGTCTCTATAGGCTTTGGACAGAGAACTCTTTACCCATTTATTTTCTTGCAAAATAGCTCCAGCTCAGTCAAAAGGTCAGGGGACCATTGCTCAACATCAAACCTTAAGTAATGGCAAAGTTTCTTAGTTTCATTTAAGTCTGGTATCCTTTAAGCTAAACCAGTTCACTGTAGCTGTGGCTGGTGGGGGCTCATCTTCTGCCAGCTGTTGGAGGTTATGGTAAGGGTGGGGTTAGGGTTAACCATAACTAACCCTAACCTAACCCTAAATATTTTGCCTTTAACAGATCCCCCGTTCCCAAGCAGTTCCTCAATCCATCTTCTTTTAGCTTAAACTCTGTCCATCCTTCCTTTACCTGTTAAAAGAAAGCCTCCAACAAGGATGACGATGTTGCCGCCATGTTTCACCATGACAGAAATATTCAGAGTGATGTGCCGTGTTGGCCTCCTACCGTACAAAACGTCCAGGATTGTTTTCAACAGAGCAGAGCGCCTTCCCAAATGCACATTTATTATCGTTGTTGTAAACTATGTGTAAACTTATTTAGCTTGAATAGAATATGAAGTATTTTGCAAAGCCACCGCAATTGTTTTATTTATTTTTTGTCAAGATGATGACAAAGACTTCTGCAAACATTTCCCTTTCTGCTTTATAGGCTCTGTCTCTGTGGCACTAAAGGTTGTGAGGCTGTGCAGACACTGGGGGGAGATCTAGGCTGCTGTCTTTCCATGAGTTCAAGTCAGACCTCTAGCTTGGAAAGCTTTTTTTGTTGTTGTTGCTGTCTTTAGATTGCCCCTCCAATCTTGATTTTATCAGAAAAAACGAAATTGTGTTTGACCGGACTAGTAAAATGATTTACCAAAAAAAAAAAAAATAAATAAATAAAATACAGACTGTTTCCTTTTTTTTCTTTTAGAGAACAAAACATCTATAGATAAAGGATAAAACACACTTGTTCTAGATCTAGCTTTTCCCCACTTGAAAACATTTGGCAACAAACAGGTTCTTACTGCTGACGTCTCATAATCCGGCTTTTATGAAAGGAATTAACTCAATAGTAAAGAGCTTGTTTACACTTCAAACATGGCAAAAGAACCTTCATTTGAGGGTACGCGTACAAATTTCTGTTTTCAGTCAGCGAGGGCAAAACAACAACACCAACTCTATGCTGGTGCAGTTTTGACTAAGTTCTTGGAATCGTACTTCAGAACAATTCACACATGTGACATGTCAATGAGGGCTCACACCTAAACTACAAACGTCTTTGAAATGTCGCTGGTAGTTATTGGAGAACAGAGACTGGCACAAGCCAGGTGACTTGCTGTAGGGAAAGTCTGTTGACTGTGATAACATCAGTAGCAGTATAGTAAATGAGCTAGGTGTGGGTCTGCTGTTCTTTATCACCACCCCCCCCCCCCCCCACACGCACACACACATTGTTCCAAGTAATAATGGAGAACTGGGTAAATGTTGCAATGCAATTTATAAACCGTCAGCATTCATTTCTAACAGAAACTACTTTTTGCAGAAACGGGAGAAAGCTACACCATGTGGATGCAAGAAATAAGCTATCCTGTGTGCACGCCTTCATTGTGCAAGGATTTTTTTTTGAAAACAAGAAGATTAATCCTCACACAAAGGCGCGTATGTTGTATTTTTATTAATGCATGCTTCCACTGCGTCCATCCAGCACCTGTGCCCGATCATCACCCTTCTTAGCAGCGTGTAACTAATTCGGGCCCCCTCGCATAATTAGTTGGTCACTCACACCCCGCCTCAACATTGGGAGCCACGGGGGGGGGGGGGGGGGGGGGGGGGGGGGGGGGGGGGGGGGGGGGGGGTGACTCGGGAAAATGCAGTTGTGAAATATTTTCCTCGGAAAGTCATAACCCTCTAAAAGGCTACATCATGAAAGCACGCAACCGTTTCGACTAGGGCTGGCCACCCGTTTATAACCCGCTCGTGTCTTCAGTTTTGATGTTGCACTGTTGGGCAGAGTTATCTGTAATGAATATTTTAACCAGTCGGAGTCTGACCTTATTTCCAGAGCCCTTACGTAAGTGTTCACCACTTCAAATGGAAGGAAAGCGCCCGGGCTTGTCTGAGACGGAGTGCAAGATAGAAGATGCCGTTGGAACTATTTTTGGATTGCAGTCAGGTTTCTTTCCCCCAGGGTTTGTGCCTCAGCGCCATCAGAGAGCGGGAATATTAATCAATGCTTTTACTGTTTGTTATGGAAGATCTCACCCCCCCACTACTGTTTGAATGGCAGGGACGCTATGAACCTGTCTCCTCCTGCTGTATTGCAATCCCAGAGAAAGGGAGCAGAGGGCTTGTTTGAGCTTAAAAGCAATTAACAATCAACAGGAAAACAGAGAAAAAAATCTACGTTTTTTTCTCCACAGCTGTCCACGGATACACGTGCGTTTTCACTTACGCATCTGAGCCCGCCACGAGGCGAACGTCTTTAATCCGACTACAGGCAAAATCCTCACGTGCCGCTCACATCTAATCAAGGCCTCTGTGTCTGTGTGTGAGCGAACTGTATTAATGGGTTTGTCAGATCCCACGACCTCGTGCTTAACGTTGAGCAGCTTAGACGGCAGGTCTGCGTAGGTATCACATGACACTTGATCTCCGACCTCTGCCGTGTCCTGGACTAATGAGGAAAAAGGCATAGCCGAGGGAAGTAGGGACAAGATAAGGCGAGGCAAACAGAATGGGTCGCAGAGAGACAGCTGCGGATGATCTGTCAAGTTCTGATTAAAAGCCAATTTAAAGTACATTTGCTGGCTCTATTCCACAAGGCGCAAAGAAAAAGAAATCCTCAACTATCTGAAATAACTTGATCCTGTTGTTTATTCTACATTAACACTAATCAGACTTTGTTTTTGATTATTGGCTTGTTTTTATATTTCATATTTAGACAAATGAAAATAGCTTGGGAAACAAATCATACCTTTAATCTAATATTTTGTTTGCAGTCTTTTGTCGCAGTGATTACCAACAGCACTCCATGTAGCTTAGCCCTCTCTCCCTGGAGTGGATACTCCACTGGTGTTTTCAGACATTTCAATAGGTGTTCAATAGGATTAAAATCACGGTTCATAGAGAGCATTTTATAAAAGGCAATATTTGTATTTATTTAAAGAAATACTCTCCACCGTTCGTAAGTGCTTTTGGGTTTATGTCTTAGATCGGTATCCTGTTGGCAACCCATGACCTGCAATTGAGGCTAGACCTTTTGACACTAGGCCTGATGTTCCGCCTTGGTAGTTTTGAGACTTTATTGTTTCCTGGAAAATCGTAAATGTTTCACGTTAGATTCAAACATCTTGGTACTTAGTCTTTACACAAGAGCCACACATTTTATTTTTTTTTGCAGAATGTAGATGCCATAATTTAAGTGGCAGTCTACAAACTCCTCGAGTGTTTAGCTCAAAAGGAAATTTGCAGAAAATAAAACAAAAAAAAGTTACAAAATACAGTTATTTTGTGAGTTTACGGTAAAAAAAAACAAAAAGCATAAGAGTAATAGGACAAAGACTTTGTTATTCAGGCTTGTTTGCTGCTGCTGCCACTTTCCTTTCCTATATAAATGTGTAATTTAATTCTGTAACTAGCAGGCACGTCATATTTTTTTTTTGCCTTTTTATTCGCGCAGTTACAGCTGGCAAAACACAGTCGTTTGATCATTTTGAGCTTTTATTCCAGAAGAAGACTGACATGACCTGACTTTGAAACCATCTATGGTGTTGTTTTCTTTTAAAGCTTCGTTTTTCCTCGTTAAACATAAAACTAATATGGACGTTTTGTCATCAGTCCCCAGAAACTTCGGAGCTTGTCCCAAACGCGTTTTGGTGAATTCCAGACTGACTTTTTGTTTGTTTTCTCCGTCAATAGAGGAGACCTTGTTTTCCATGGAATTACGGTTCAAAATGCGATGGATGGTGCAATCAGACAGTGACTAACCATGACCTTGCAGTTCAGCTCGAAAGGTTTTAGATTGTTTCCTTGGCATCTTCATCTGTCTGATCAACCGGGGGTCAGATGTCCATCAGTGTTTACATCCTGGGAGGCTGGCAGTCCCATAAACCTTTCACTTTTTAATAATACTACCGCTCAGTGGAACATGAAGCTAACTGGAGAATGTTGTGTCATCCTCAGACAGCTCTTGCTGTTCCTTTCTCTGCTCCATGTTCAGTATGGATCACACAATAACAGCAAACTTCACAGTAGCATGTTTGCTGCCTTCAAATAAGCTGAATTGTTCATGAAAAGTTTAAAGGCCCCTACAATACAAATTAGGACTCAAAACACTTAACAACTTGCTCGACTTAGTTTGAAATATGACTATAAAACAAGCACTGACCATGTCTGAAGAGCATAAAAAATACCTCCCTTGTTTATTTTGGCAAATCTTTGTAAAAAAAAAAAAAAGAAATGCACAAATAAAAGGTATTTTTCCTTTCTTGTTTGTTTACTCTATCACATACTAAAGAAATCCATACCTGCATAAAGCTATAATTTTTAATTAATCAAATTTATTAAGAAAGTGTTGTTTTACACAGCTGCAGAAGTAGTAAAACTTTATTTTTCATTTGATATAAGAGAAAATATATAAAAAAACAAACTTGTTCACAAGGTATGGAAATAATAATGATATACAAAATGATTACCAGAATAAACACAAAGCACTTTGAAATGTTAGAGTTTGGAAGATATTGCGTAAAACCCTGAAAATGATGTTGCAAAGACAATTAAATTTTGTCCTTTGTGGTCCATGAACCATTCTCTCACATGGTGTAATTTGGATCTAATATCGGTCATAATGTCTGTTTAGAGCCCATGTCATCTTCCTGAGCAGCCATTAGTTCTCACCTCCAGCTACAGTCGACTTTGACGGGCAAAATTGATGTCATTCATTCACCATGGGTGAGCTTTTCAAGGGAAGAAGGTGACTGTAAAAAAGGGAAAAGAAAGAAGCGAGAAAAAAACAGGACGGTGTATAGTCTCAGAGGTGATGACCATTTCCTGGTTTTCTTTGCCATTAGAGTTTTGGTGTGAGTATTCGGTGCTACAGAGTAGGATATGCCATTTTTTCCTTATTACTGCAGTTATTTCTTTGTGCAACTAATCTCAACACCCTTCATTCTTTACAAGACTTCATCCTAAAATTTAATGGCTTGCTCTTTGTTCTCAAAAGTGAGGCAAGGCAAAAGAAATGCATGTGACTAAACAGGTTAATTTGCTCAGGTGGCTTTGGAAAAGAGAGAGAAAGGAACAAATCCCAAAGCAGAGAACCTTTTAAGTTATCAAGCTTCTCCTGACCTGGGCATAGTGCTTATGTGTCACTTTAAATCTTCTGTTGATAATAATTAGAATTTTTTTTTTTCTGTATAGGAGCTGCATAGGGACAGGTGCAGTAGGTATTAATGGCCTGATGAGGCAGTATGTCTGTTAACCTGCTCCTAAATATAAAAGTGAAAGAGTTGTAAAGCTCTTCTCATTACATTGCATTCATTTGGCACACAATACACAAGAGAGAAAAGATAAATTACATGTAGTTTATGATAAACATCCATGTGGAAAATATAATCCACACATGGATGACCTAATAGAATTTACAACCCGAGCTAGATGTCTTTCATAGTTATAGTTGACCACTAATAAAATAAAAATAATTATTTTTATTCAACCTTACTTTTACCATCAAGTTAAGATACATTTTTCTTTTACAAAAACCTGGACAACACAGGCTACAAGTTTGATATTAAACTTAAACACAAACAAAACAAAACAAATGATAATGTACAATGACCACCTTAAAGGAACAATAAGCAAGACATTTACTGTCAAACTAACCAAAGTCCTTCTCATTTGTCACCCAGGATGGAAGAAACATTCCCTATCAACAATCAGTCCGCTCCATCAACAATGTTGCTGTCAGATTTTTCTCCTTTCAAACCTAGACGTACGGTGCGGAAATACGTTGGTGCAATGTGTAGCCTGTGTTCACCTCTTTGTTCCTGAGCCAATCGAGAGTTTCCAGGGTTGCCAAAAAAAAGAGCACAGCATTTGGTCTTCTTTACAATTGTATTTGCACAACAACTTACTTTGGCTGAATCGTCTTCACTCGTCATGTTGAATTTAGCCGGGCAACGTCCTCATCTGTTTTGTATGTTGCTCTGCTCTGAAACACTAGGTGTCATTAGTACTTATTGCTCCTTCAAGAAAAGCAGTGAAGAGTTAAAAGAGGACTACACCTGTTGTGGGAAATAATGATAACTGATTCCTGAGCTGCTTATTAATAAAAGGACGGCGATGTGATCCAGTTCCAGCATAGCAGTTTATTAAAAAAGCAGAGCAAAAGTAAACACCCCCAGCATTGTGCAGCTGCATGCCATGGCTCTCCCAGCTCTGTTCTGATGAGTTTTCCATGAACAAAGGTGAAAAATAAAACAACATAATTCTGCCAGGTTCAGAATGAAACCTGGACACTCCAAAAAGAAAACTAACCTTTGGAGCTCAAATCATAGCAAGCATCTGAAGGTGTTAAACATTTACTCAACCGAGCCCCCCCCAAAAAAAAAAAAAAAAAAATCCAAACAACCAAAATCAAATTGAATTCAATTACATAAAATATCTCCATAGGCTTAATGATATCCATGAAACCAGATTATTACACAGTCACACATTCTGAACAACAAATGCATGTATATTTGTTGTTCAGATATGAAAACGTGAAAAAGGGTTGTACACCGGGTCAAAACAGTGAAGTTTCTGTGAAGCAGCACGCACGTGACTAGGTTCACTTCACAGATGAACAAGGAAGCACTCCTAATTTGATTATCAGCAGCTTGTCTAACCTTCAGCGTTTTTACTAAATTCTTAATACATATTCTGAACAAAATAATATATCATATCATCCAGCCAAATGACTGTAGTATTTGTGCCGTGATATTCACTCGTTAAGCTCTTCCCCTAGGACAGGAATGCCGACTTGAACTGAGATGGGGGAAAGTTTCCTGGAAAACAATATTTGCTTTATTCCCGATAAGAGAAAAACAGGGATGCTTGCAGCAGCTGAAAGGCAGTTTGAAGTTTGTCACAGCCTTACTTAGAGTGGAGCAGATGACAAATATAGTGTCATCTGCATAAAAGTGCATTTTTGTCTAAAGACATATTGTTCCTTTTTAACAGTATATATGTAACTAGTCTTATTATTGAACAAATAAAATACGATTGCACTTACATTTGAGCCTCGTGGGATTCCTTTTAAAACCATACAAAACTAGACACATATCCATCTACAAAAATACGCTGTGTTTTCTCCGAAAAGTTAGATGCGCCATTATCCGCACATCATCTAGGCCAGTGTTTCTAAATCTTTTAAGTTTCCAACCCTCAAGCTAACACGGTCAGAGAGTTGTGATCCTGACTGTTATTGGATTAAGCGTAACATAATTACTAGTCTGTTACGCATGATTGCATTAAATAAATACATCTGTCAGAGTTAATGTTTTCTAGGTACCTTGAAATGAATAGGGCTTCTTGCTTACTGTTAGATAGCTACTTGAACTGACCGCCGCTCCTTGTGGTGACATTAAATTACGTTTTCTTCAGGGGTGAATAGCTGCTGTAAACTGATGGGCTTGTTGAATAAACTTAAGCTCCTTGATACAGAAAAGACTCATATTTGTTTCGCCTCGCATTGAATTCAGTTAATAAATAGTTAACCACTTGGGGGAAGATTAGTTATGAAAAAGAACAAGAAAATGTATACACTACAGCACAAAGTAGCGTAATGAGTCCTTATAGCCTACAGTAGCAAACTGTAGGCTATAAGGACATAATAGCTGACTAGCACATCTTAACTGATGCTGATACTTTATGTCCATCAGAGGACTTGATGTCCTGAAGTTAATTTAATTTCCCCACATTTGGATTGTTTTTAGATATTGAATCATACGTAGCAAGACAGCTTGATGACGGTATAAATTAGCTAGATAAGACCAACCTTCAAATGCTATAAGATGACACTGTGATGTGATTATTGACAAATCACAGAATCAGTTATATATTTTTCTGGAAGAACTTCACTCATAAAAATGGAAAAAGCAATGTCAACTAGTTGATATCGAGAATGCAAATTCAGCTCTGAACTTTTTAGTGGTGAACTATAAAACAGATGATTTATTTTCAATCTGTTCAATCTAAACCAAATTTAGAACTGGTTCTACGAAGGTGATATGAAAAGAAATTCATAATGGTTGTTTACTTGTAAAGTTGTGAAGCACAGTTGTATTTTATTATGATAAATAAATTAAAATAACAAAAATAGAAAAAAAAAATCTATTCATGGCTTACTCGAGACCTCCGACTTGGTGACAGCTGGGTCCCAATGCCAACTTTGTGTACATTTCCTATATCACTACAAGAATAACTTAACATTTTTCATTTAACTGTAAAACCAAGTGTTCTAAAATAATTGTATGTATTGTAAAAAAATCAAGAGTTCCCAGAAGCGAGAAAAAAAGTGCAGGTAATGTTTCAGGTGTCCTGTTCAACATAATTTAAAAGCAGATGGGGCGTGAAGTCAAACTCTTTCCTGCTAATCAACAGAAGCTGCTGAAGCCTTTTTGCTTTTCCTTCCCTCCACTCTCTCTAGGATTCATTGTAATGCAGCACAGAACACTCCACACATGGCCTTGACAAAGACCGCTTGTACTCCAGTAGACCTTGGGCTGGGAGCCTTTGTGGCAAAAGTCTGTGACCTCACTCCTTCCTTTTATTCCACAGACTCAAATAACACACACAAATGTGCTTGTGAGGGAAAGCACAAATGTGGAAAATTTCAGGGGGGAAAAAAGCACATCCACAAAAATGTTATATTGTCTTAAAAAAAAAAAAAAACAGTGGAAGGTTCCCATCGGCTCATATGGGAAAATATATTGTTGATGCACAGAAATATAAAATACTCCCCCCATTCATTCACAAGCTTATTGAGCCCCTGCCTAGCTTTTCATAATGCTAATGGCCTTGGTGCTCTGAAAGCTTGGAGGAATAAACACAAAGCTGACCAACATGTGAGAGAGTAGATTTGTGAGCTGTGGCCTGAATGGGTCTGCCTGTTTGTAAAGGAGCCACATTTTTTTGTCATGTGTCTACACACTCAGAGCTTCTAGAAAATGTGACTGTGTCTCGGTATGGTTTTAAGCTCCTCAAAACATCAGCTGAGAAGGCTTTCCTTCAATCAAACAAACAAACAGAATAGATTGGGAATGATGAGTGAAGGGATACACAAAACATGATGGTGGGGGCGAAAGTTTACCTTCTAGTAGGACAGCAACCACAACCATAAAGCCAGAGCTGCAATAGCATCGCTGGATGTATATATCAAATCATATTCCTTTCATTTATGGACCCCTTTAAAACAGCCAAAGTGTTTTACAGTAATATTTTATTTGTAAAAAAATAAAATAAATAAATTGAAAACCATTCACTGTTGCCCTTTGACTTCATAATTTCACACAATACTTGTTGGGCTATCCCATAAAACCCCCAACGAAATACAGAGAGGTGTTGTGGTAGCAGCATGACATGTGAATACTTCTGCAAGGTGCTGCCCACAATGTCTGGAGATATAGAATAATTGATCATTTATCCTTCTGAATGGCTTAGCACCAAAATACATCAATCCTCCAGACCTCTCTAGCATCATGGCTCAAATATACTGTGCATACCCAGAACCAGAACCAAACATGGAGAAGCAGCATTTTGTTTTTATGCTCCACTCATCTGGAGCAAACACCCAGAAGACTGCAAAAGTACCGAGGTTTGTAGTTCAACTTGTCTTACATCTTGACCTGCTGCTACTATTTCACCGCAACGCACTTTCCTCTGTACTGTTTTTTTTTTCTTATGTTCTGCTCAGGACTTTGAATTGTCTTTTTACCGCAATGTGCTATAGAAATAAACTTGCCTTGCCTTCTAAACAAGCACACAAGTTAAGTTACATTGAGTTTATAAAAAGCCCAGCTTTGCCTGATTTGTCTTGACAGGTTTGTCTTGTCTCAGCTTACGATCTTAACTGTGGTATCTATCTGATAAGTCCACGTAGATCCTGTTAGTGCACCACCATTGTTCTCTTGCAGCCATACTAGCTTTTCTGCTTTTTCAGACTTCCACAGCCTGTCCAGCTTGACTCTCCTGTCCCAGTTACATTTGTAAATTTGACAGCTTAACAAAGAAAAGTAATTACATTGTGTAGCTTGCCAGAGTATTCGGACAGCAGGCGAAGACGTTGCATGGTCAGAGTTGCCTATTAGCAGATTTCAGATTTAAGCTGAGAAATCTAGACTGAGGCCAGAGGACTCATTATAAGATATATATCTAAATTCAGTTTCACAGGTTAAAACTGAGTTAATCAGTGTTCAGAGTTCACCTTCTAAAGATTTAACAATGTATTCACATTTGCAACATGAAGTAGTTCATGTTCAGTCAACATAGATTTATGTCATTAAAAATAAAACAGGTCACAACGTCACTCTCTAATCAACATATTGATTATGTGATCACACACCTTTTTGCCTTTGCAAACCTATTTCCATCTATTGAATTATCTTATGTTATGTTTACTGGCATGTCATGTATTTGATATTTGCACGGTTCCCAAAAAAGCTCCTCTCATTTATATGTTTCCATGCTTTGATTGTTCAAAGTAAGATGAGTCAGAAACTTTGATTGAAAGGTGGTCCATTAAGACTTCATTTCTTATTGTGGGCACTTTAAAAGCCTCAAGAGGCTGGTGCCTCCCAAGTAAATTAAAGATGACGTCTGAGTTGTACAATGTACAATGTTCAGAGAAACAAAGTGTTGGAATTAACACAACACATTGAGTTGCAGCTTCCTTCCTCTGCACGCCTTTGTTGTAGGCCACCTACAAACCCACTTAGAGACTAGGCCTGTACACAGTAAACACAGATTTAAGATAAGTTAAAAAAACAACAGGGTATAGTGACCATTAATGGTTGCACCTTGAGTCTTTAGTTTATGTTGTATGTATGATGTTACACATGGTATTGTAAAAAAGTTTAAAGTGGGGGAGGGTTGGGAAGAGGGGGCATCTTCTAAAAAAATATTTTATCTACTTCAGTTCAAAGTCAATTAGATGATTAATGTTATTCATGAAGATTCAAATGTGTGAACTTTTGGTAAAACTTTATGACTGTAGTGGGTGGAGTGGAAACAACTGCGGCCACGGCAGCATAAAGCGTCCGAAAATAACCTAGTTTAAGCTTCTGTGCATCAGTATGAAGAATACAATGCAATCTGGCAGGTGCTTCAACTATTGGGATGAAAACCGGTGGCAGCTCTGGATGAACAAGGATGCATTCACTAACAAAGCCCCAGAGCTTCACCTTTCCACGCAGTTCTATTCTAATAGATGCATAATCAATATCAATCTGCCTGAAAGAAAAAAAAAAGTTACTCTAAGGATAAAAAATGCCTCCAATTAACAAACATCCAGAGTCGATTTTTATATGTGTAAGAAGTTATTTATTCATAGGTGTTAACAATTATGGACTTATTTAGGGAAATATCAAAAATTATTTCCTGCAGCAAGAATTTTATTTTGTTGAAGAGAGAACATACAGGCCAACATTGAGGCAAAAAAACAACTAATTAAAAATCTTTGAGTTTTGCATTATATAATGCAAAACTCAAAGATATGTGTATGTGCTACATATGTAGCACTGTGAAATGGTAAACATAAAAGTAAGATTTTACTGAGCTGATGTTTTTTTTTTATTTATTTAAATCATAAAGGGAACAAATGAGTATCATATATTGTGTTTTCATGAGCAGAAACTTCGGCTCCATCCAAATAATTACAGTTCCTAGCTCCTACTCCCAGTTACTGCTCTTTGACCTTTCAAAAGGTCAACAGAAGAACCCTATTGTGGGTTGGAAAGGAGCTTCGGACTGCTGTGCCGATTTTGGACAGCCTTTATCTCCGACGCACATGGATGATTCTAGTCATATCTGGGCCTAAAGCCTTCTAAAATTAACTACAAAATGTACGCTTTCTTCTCCCCGGACATTTACGTTCATTTCCATGAGGTGGGCTGGGCTTATATATCATGTGACGCAAAGGATTGTGGGATTTCTTATAGCTCCTTAGCACCGATAAGGAACATCGCAGGGTTTCTATGCTAAATTAATCGCAGGAGGAAGCTTACAGTTTCCTTTTCCTACCTCCTTGCTTACTGACTACACTATTCGGGCAGCACTTATCACTTTGGCCGCTGACGCACTTCCGCTTTGGCGAAATAGTCCTTACTCAATAAAGGTATTTGGCTGGAGCCCTAGAGTTAAACCTAGTTATACAAGCTATTTATATGAACTGCATACATTGTTTTGGATGGGACTCACCTTCATTTGTAGTGCCATAAACTCATACAACCTAACACGAACACATACATACATACATGTGCCAGGGTGACATGTAAAGCAGCTGTGCTGGCAGTTGTCTATGCGGTAACCAGAGAAAGGAACAGAACAGAACAGAACAGGACTTCAGCAATAATACCACAGTGGGTCAACCTGAGAGAGAGGAGACAGAGAGGCACAGCCTGCTGAGCAAGGCCTCTCATTATGTGGGGTGTAATCTAAGCTTTGAGGGCCGCAGGCCGGCCCTCTGACTGCGTTGAATGGTGGTGGTGGTGGTGGTGGTGGTGGTGGGGGTAGTTGTGCGCCAGCCCCCACTGTCTTTCCTGTGCATTCACTCTGCTTAGGTTGGCAACTCTGATTATAAACCAAGCGGGTGGGGTGGGTATTCGGGACCAGGGGGTGGTTTGAGTTACAACCATATGATAAAAGGGTTTCCTCGTGACGTTTGGATAGGCTAGGTTGTAGGGTATGCAGAGCATGGGGTTGAAAACATTGACCCTTTCGTGTCTTGCAAAGTTACATTGACAAACATCAGTATTTTACCCATCTGGGGGACACAACATACCTGTTGAGTAAGATAGTCTGGCCAGATTAGACCAAAACCGAACTTATGGTCCAACATGTAAAATGCATCCCCTCTGTGAAACATGTCAGTGGCAGCATCATGCTGTGGGGGTTGCTCTGCCAGGGACCACAAAGCTGGTAATAGTTGATAGGAAGATTAATGGAGCTAAAATAACCTGTTAAAGGCTCCAAAGGAGTTGAAAGTGGTGCAAAGGTCAGCCGTCTAGCACGGACAACGATCCAAACAAGCATCCGTATACATGTGTTAAGTATGTCCACTCAAACCACCCCACCCCCCCTCCTTCTAAATCCAAAAGTCTCTGGCAAGGCTTGACGTAAGGATTTCAAAGATGCTTTCTATCAATCCTGACTGAACTTGGGCTATTTTACTAAGAAGGATTAACAACATTTAACCTATCTATTATGTGAGGCTGGTAAAGACACAAGACTTGGAGAAAAGTACTTCTTAGAGTTTATTAGTTAAAAAAAACTAATAACCAGGCAACATTTTCATTTTACAGTCAGGCAACTTCATACTGGTCCGCCCTGTTGGCTCAATAGAGTAAAATTCCAATAGATTACATTGGAATTTAATGGGAATGGAAACCTATGGTATAAAAAGATTTAAAATGTTTTTAAGTGAAATTATACCTCAATTTCCCAGAAGCAAGACATTGACTAAAGGAGGTTGTGTGAGATTTTTATTCATTAATATGCAACTTGTCATTTGTGTCATAAACTTAATTTTTTTACTCCTATTTATGCCCAGCAGCCATATTGGATTTTAAGCTTGGTGTTGATAGGAAACCTAGACCTTCCTACCTGAAATTTTAACATCACATGACCTTTTCTGTCAAGTTGGAAAAAGTCAACGTCAAAGTAATATGGAAGAAAATCTTCAACCAATCATGCACCGATGGATGATGAGTAAGCTGTCACTCCCAGAATCTCAAGGTTGGGGGTTACCCTCCTGAATCATGCACAGCACTAAAAAACATATTTAGAGGCTAATCACAGTTTGTGTCAGTGACGGTGAGCGTAAATGCTAAGATGTGATGGTGACGTCAGCCCGCGGAAGGTGAACGGATGACCTTGCCTTACCTCAGCCTAAATGGGCGCCTCTGCACAATGTGGATGATTAATTGCTCCCTTCAATTTTACACGCAAAAGCACGTGGGTGAAGTCATGCAGATTCTTTGTGTGCGCTCGGGCACGACTGCGTGCGATGTTAGGTCTGACAACCTTGGCCCCTGCGAGCTAATGAGGCCTGGCCACCAACCGTCCCATGGCTCAATCCAAGCACAGCGTGCACACCATTCCTTTGGCCCCGGCACAAACGGTCTACTTTCATCATTAGTCTCCATATTGCATTTCTCATATGAGCCATTACATGCACTATTTCTAGCAGCAGTGCACCTTTCCATCAAATATAAATGAAGCAAAGATCTTGACGGTTCCAAAACAATTTTAATCACAAGGAAAAAAAAGTGTGTGTGTGTGTGTGTGTGTGCGTGTTGGGGGGGGGGGGGGTTCTTGTAATGTGACCCTGTTTCTCATTGGCAGAAGTCTGTCTTGTATGAAAAAAAGCACGAGGGTAGGGTGCGTGTTATCGTGTGATATGTAAAAGGGAGGTGGGTGGTTCACCCCAGGGGATCTCTCTGCCTGTCTTTATGTGTTTCTGTGTTTACTTTCTGCAAAGTTGTAATTGGAGGAATGACTCACTCTGGCGCACTCTCTGGGGAACAAATTATTAATTTATAACCCTTTTCTTGCCAGACTAAAAGTTTTAGAAGAAAAAACAGTGGCAAACCGAGAAGAAAAGAAGCGACTTCAGGCAAGTTCTGTTGTAAGTTTACATAAACCCCCGTGCCTTCTTTCAGACTAAGTGAATAGTGGCCTAAAATAGCAATTTAACACAGTTCTATGGGAATGTTTTGTACGGCTTTTCAGCTTGCCTCTCCACAGCTCTGATTCCACAGCTGTGTTGTCGGTGCTAGTGTTGGAGTCAGGAGGGTTGTAGTTGGCAGCCCACACTTGCTTGTGAGTCAGCTGAATCACTTACAATTGGCACGGAGGGTTATTCGACAGAGAAGGCGAGGAGGCAGAGAACAAGAGCACGTTTAAGCTAATGATCGAGGGCAAAGGCAAGAATGAACAGTCTCCAAAATCTGACAGGTGGAGCTGCTGAAAAGATTGATGCTGCAGCATCCCCCAATAGCACCAAGATGAAAATCCTGTTGAGATTCAGCTTAGACAGCAAAGCGGTTTCACCTGCCGTCATGAGACGACACAGCTGCTTTTATCGAGCTAAAACCTGTCGTTGGTTACAATAATTTAGTGGCGATGGCTTAAAGTAGCAAACAACCTCTGTCTGAGAAGGTTATGGACCTTCTTTCATAACGCTGTTTTTAAATTCAACAAACTTTAGCGTGATGTTGATTAAAACTGAAAAGTTAGAAAGACTTTCATGCCGTGCCGCTGAAAACTACCAGAAGCAGCGTCCTTTTAAAACAACTTCAAAGGAAATCTGTTTTGAACGCTTAAGAGGCAGTGGGAAAACTGCTTTTAGTCAGAGGAACATAACAGTAAAGCCACAAAGTAGTTGAAGTGGGTCAGCCAAGTTGCACTGTAGATTTATTCCAGCCACACGTAAAAAAAAAAAAAAAAGTTACTTTAGTGCAAAACGGCAAAGACAATCTGACATGTGAGAAATGCAGGATGACAGCAACAACTCAATCCCAAGTTTAAAAAGTTAGAGTCTTAAGCCTCTGCTGAGACCATCTTGTTCTCAAACTTTTATATATATATATATATATATATATATATATATATATATATATATATATATATATATATTTGTTTTCATTTTTCCCTTCAAATTTTGCTGCACTAACTTGGCATTGGTAAACCTATCGGCATTACTGGGTCTAACTACTGCTGCTGACAACGTTGATCATAACATACAGATGAAAAGCTGGAAAGGTGGGAGGGATTGTACATTGCTATTTTTTTATATCATACTTGACTTTGATTGTGTCACTTTGCCACTACAGATCACAGCAAACAGACCAAAGGGGGAGTTCAGCAAGGCACCATTCTCAGACCACCTTCATTCGACACCTATATGAACCCCCCAACTCAGATTATAGAGTATTACTTTATCTCTCACCATTTGCTTGCTGATGACATGACATCCAACTTTATATGTCTGTTACCACAAGACCACAGTCCCAGACAGTAACAGAGTAACTATATCCCCAATATCAATGAGGGTAGAGGTCAAAATTGAAATAACTGTTTCGGGTCATATATTAACATTCAGCTAGACTAAATTAGGCTAAAGACGGCAGAGCATAGAGAAATAATTTGCAATATATTATGTACCCAGACCTTAATTTCATCTTCCGCATAAAGTCTATGAGTGATTCAGCACACAGCCATATTAAACAAAGACTAGACTAGAATAGAAAGAGCCTTTTTTGTCCCAAATGGGGAAATTCAAAAGAGCCAGAAGAAATAGTTTGCTGTTAAGCCAGTACACAGAAAAAGTGGTGTGTGCCATTATTTTCAGTAGGTTAGTTTATTGTGAAGGTGTCTATACAGTCTGCCTCGGCTCATCTAAAATGCTGCTGCTACAGTCTTGACCAAAACCTGGAAAATGGTTTCTAATCACACCAGTCCTTAAATCGATCCATTGTTTACTGTCCATCAAAAGGATAGAGTATATTTTAAATTATTGTTATTGTTATATAAAGCAAGTATCGCTTTATTTTGTCCCCTTAGGAAAATTCTCCTTACAGCAAGGTAGGACAAGAGAACATAGACAATACCCATACACACAGAAACAATCACATGATGAATTTAGCAACAATAAAATCAGTAAACATCCATGTACACTGAATAGTCTTGGTCTTAAATACAGTTCAGGGTTGGTTGTTAGGAATAAACCATCATGTCATCTGTGTCAGCAGCTCCAAACATTTGTCAGAAATCTCTGGTTGGCCTCAAATCTTTGTATAAGAAAGCTGATTATTGTTCATCTAAATCAGTCTAACGTAATGAGCCGCTCAGGAAAAACCTCAAGGTAAATAGCAAATGGGAGATACAAATCAAAAACAAGAGAGCTTCCAACTGCACCACCTGCATGCAATGTTTACGGAAAGAAAAATACAGCCTTTCACAATCTGGCCTGCCCCTCAACAACCTTATTATGTGTATCATGAAGAGCAAATCTAACCACCATTAACTCAGTAACAATATAATTATGCAGAACTTCGGTTTACAGATATGAAAATGCATTATTCAAAACAACTTGGCTTCAGAGAGATAACATTTCTATTAACATTTCTGTATTAGTTCCTTTAAATCAAGAGTAAAAACACATTTGTTTAGGACTGCATTCGACTGCACAAGTTAAACACTCGAATGCAATTTTTTTTATATATATAATCCAACTGCTTTTTCCTACCTGCTTTTTTCTGCTTTATTTCCTGTATTTTAATCATGTAAAGCACTTTGCGTTGTCTGTGTACTGAATTGTGCTATATAAATAAATTTGCCTTGCCTTTGCCTATTAAAAATAACTAACCACAAACGCGTAAAACAAAATGCTACAAGGATACTGGATAGACAAAGCAATAAAGAGGGAGGACCATCTCCTCGGTAGAAAGGGAATCATGCAGAAATGTCTCTGTGTTCGGTGAAGTTGAATCTGCCAGAATGTTCTGGCGGGTCCTTTTAATTGGCTGTTAACTGTGAATTTACAAGCCAACCTTATCTGGTGTATTTTTATACTCTGCGCCACAGTTGCACCTTCCGTGACAAAAAGATAGATGATAATTTGTGTGTTACTATCTTCGGTGGAACACAGGCTCGGCCCACCTATCGCCGGCTGGGTTTGGAGACCTGAACGGGGGATTACAGCTGTGAGAAAGTAGGTGTGGTCGGTCTCGGATTAGTTTGACCTGCTTTTTCGAAGAAAATGCTGTAACGCCTGAGGAAGTGTGCTCCAGACACAGCGGTTGCTGTTTAAAGATGAACAATAAACCAAGTTTGAACCTTCAAGATGACTTTGATTAGAAGGAGAGAGACTGTAGCCATTCACTTCATATACATTAGCATATTTTTCTAAAAGGATGATTTCAAAAGGGGATTTTTAAATCGTTTTTCAGCTGAGCTTAGGACACAGCACACATCGTAAGGACAATGGATAGAGAAACAATAACCTGCACCATAGAAATAAAGCCTTCCATTCTGACCGACTTTTCCTTGTTTTCTGGTAAAATGTGTCGCTGTCATGGGTTTGTCCCTTCTCTTTTGGAACAGCACTGTTGACTCATGTCCTTATTCTTAGCACACTGCATCAGATGTCCTCTTTGTATAGTTTGGCTGGTCCACCATCTAATTCAGTCCTCCTCTATGGACAAACGTGCTGTTAGTGGGAAGACAGATAAGGGTGAAGGCACAAGGGAAAAATGGCAATAAGGGAGTAAAATGTGGTAAAGTCACATTTAGAAACCCACAATGTGGTTTTAGGGAATTCTCAGACTTTGTGAGTGTATTTTATGTTAAGTGTTCATCTGAGTGAGAACAGTAAATATGTAGCATTATTGCAATGTGAACAACTTTACAGTAGCTAAGACTAAAACAATATAGTTTTGGTTAGGAGTTTACTTGTCATTGACCTGATTGTCACAGTAATTTAAGGTCTTAATGATTTGAACTGATGAACTTATTTGAACTGCATTGTTTTCAGGGTGGACTGATGATACACAAAATAATTAACTTTTTATTTTATTTACATTTGCATGCAAAAGCTTGAATTAGTTGTGGATTATTTTAACCAATCCATACAAATTTAAATATAAAGACACACTTTATACAACATTTGGCTAAATGACCAAACCCCTTCTGTTGCCAGGTCTTGGCCTAATTCAACTTTTCTTTGTAGAACTGGTGAAGTAACATTTAAACCTGTTGGTTCCCTGGCACAGTGTGTGATTTTAAGTGTACAAAGCTAATTTTCGAAAGGGTTGAGGCCCTTCCAGAAGCTTTATCTCTGCTTGCTTTTTCGTTACATGAGCTGTTCTGACGTGTGTGGGAAGGTCCAGTTTGTCCAAAGTTTCACCTGTATAACTGTTGATTTAAGGTAAAGTTAAACAACTTGAAGATAATCATCTGTCTTCATTATTCCCAACACTTTATGCAATACACATCTGCAGTACTGCTGTGAGTTAAAACAGACCCCTAGCATGATGCTACCACCACTGTGCTTGACAGTCACACTGCTCTTAGGTTAGAAAAGCGTGACCTCGATCCCTTTAAAATCCGTCTTGCCCTTGTGACAATAGACCTCAACCTATGTCTCCTCTGATCATAAACATTTCTTAAACGTTTTGTTTATGGCAAATTTCAGCTGATCTTGAACATGTAGATTTTGCTCAGGGTCCTCGTTATCCATATTGATGTTAGGGCAAAGCAAAGGTGTTTCCTGGATTGCTCTTGGCAATGATGCTCAATTTCATTCATCAGAGGGTGACAGACTGGGGTCTGGTAAAAATTGGATCCCATTAGGTTTTCTAACAGCATAATTATGCCAAAACAAACTTAAAAAAATGGTTTTGAAATGGGTGAAGCAGACTGAAAATAGGCTTCTAGAATTGCTTCTCCAAGACTACTAACTCAACTAGTAAAAACCAATGGACTATACTTTGAATCTTGGGTCTGTGCCAGAAAACGAACAATTTAAATTAACTTTACCAATCATGAAAACAAGAGTGGTCAGATATCTAACCAAAATCATGGCCGAAGCTTGTTCATGGTTACGAAAGGGGTGTGGTTGAGGTGCGCCTTAATGGTGGAACCAAATATTTCAGTATGGATGTGGTTGAGCTTCTATCACAATAATACAGTCCCAAAAAGTACAACACTTTCCTCCTGTTTTTAAAAATCATCATGGCTATGTTAATTAACTACATACATGAGAAAGAATGGTTTAAAACTGAACTGAATTAAATGCATCATTGAAGTCCAAATTAAATATGACATTCATGCCCTTGATGAGGGCATTTCAAACCTCCGACTGGAACTGTATTCTGGGGAAAACAAATTAAAAATGCAATCTCAGTCATGCTAATTCAGTTTACAATTACCTGGCCACAGCTAACGACCAGTCAACCTGTTTTACTGCATAATGTTTAAATAATGTCTTTTTTTTATGTCCAGAGCAAGATGAGAATTCATTCACAATGGGCTAATCACTATTAAACGATCATAATGATCAAGATAGTAGAAATTCCCCCAAACAGAGCTCTCCAGGCTAAACTAATATAGATTGACCTACAAAAAAGGAGAAAACTTTAACTTCTGTCACAACTTCGTGGCCAGATTTAATCAATTATTTTGTAAAAGATAAATCTGAGTTGTTAACGCTGAGCTAATAACTGAACTTAACTAACTACTAATTGAACGTTTACATAGTAAAGCCAAATCTAATCCAATGAGTTTTAAGCACTTCTTCTCCAAACTAAAGCATCTGCTGAGGTCTACACTTATCTTCATTTTTTGCAACTTTGTGAACATATCTAACGCCCAGAGCCAGTTGGAAAAAAAAACATAATTTCTAGCCAAGATTTGCATAATCAGAGTCAAACCTTGTGACTCAATATTTACCAAAAATCAATGTCTCTTTGTAAGAGAGAGGGAGCCTGAGGTGTTTCAAACCTAATTAAAACAAATAGATCTGCATTTTATCTGCAAGCCAGTCATAGATAGCATTTTGCATGGGGACTTGCATGTGATTTGCCTTTACCTCGTGGCCTTTTTGTTTTAAGACCTTATCGACGTGCACTTATATAATAATAACCTTTGTATCTAACTAGGGGCTATATCTTCTGGCCATCACAGGCAGGAAAAGAATGATTAATTTTGCATTGCTATAAATACTTTCCCTTAGATGAGGGATAATACATTAATAGAATGAAGCAGACAGCATTAACGTGCCATTGCTGCAGCTCCGCTGAACCTGAATGTGTCACCACCTCCCTCAGAGGTTTGCTCTAAGTATCAGTCTGTCATTGATATGTCACATACTGATGAAAATAAATTGCTTGAGTTTCAGACATGTCACATGCTTCTGTCAATATAATATTTAAGGTCTATTACAGGAACAGGAACTGGATATCAGATGTTGATTGCAGTATGAGGTTCTGGTCAGAATATTTTTTCAATAGTGTTTTTCCTCCACAAGCTGGCACTTTTCTTTTCTTTTTTTAGCCTTAATGTGGTTCTTAAATCTTGGTTAGGAATCACAGGTCAAACTGATCATCATTGAACAAAATTTGCACTATACAATTTAACAATATACAGGAATTAAAGAGATACAATAGAATCAATAAAAACTGAAGAAAAAACCCTCTACAAGTAGCCATCATACCCAGCTTTGGCTATCCGCTCATTTCACCCTGAAAGCCGACTGAAAGATGCCAAAAAAATATATATCTCAGAAAACCCTAAACTGTTATCACAAGATCCACAGCAGGCTACTATTACTGTTGATATGAAAGTGCATGGCTGCACAATCAGAAAGATACACAAATGTAACTTTCATTGGAGTGAAGGGAGGACACCTTTGCTTTCTAAGAAAAAGATGGAGGCCAGACAACATTTTGCTGGAGAAAACACACCCAAAGATCAGGCTTTCTGGATTAAAGATGAGTGAAACAAAGACTTTTGGACTCTACTAAAGATGATATATTTTGTTATGGTTACTGCTGGTGAACCCGATATTCAGCCGGACACAGTGTTACGTTTTTTTTAAAAGGTTTATTGTGAGTATGGATAATGGCAGGTGAGGCAGGCAAGCAGAACCAGACTAGGCAGATGAGTAATGGCTGAAGGTGCAGACAGGCAGGAATGAGCAGGAGACCAGAAGATGCAGGTAGTGACAGAGCAGAACAGGCGATGTGGACCTGGGAACCAACAGAACGGGCAGAGCAAGCGACGGGAACTCACAGGGAAACAGGCCGACTTGTGCAGCACGCAGATACAGGCAACTTTAACAGAAGAGTCCAGCTGACTGAGCCCACAGGAACTGGTAGAGGCAGAGCACGTCACACAGGACGAGCCGAGAAGAGAAGAGACATTCTGGCAGGGATGAGTTGGCTAAAGCAGGTATATGTAAGCAGGTGACCACGGTTGAATGTAACTAATGGCAGCGGGTGGAGCTGATGTGGGCTAATTGACCGGTGGCTGAGCTGATTGGATAGAGGCTGGTGGCTGAGAGGTGACAGGCTGATAAGAAGATAAGAAGTCCACAAAAGTCCAAAGCAAAACAAACAAAAACCTAAATCATGACATGTTTGGCATAAACTAAACACTGCATTCCAAAAAAAGGACCTCATACTAACTGTAAACATGGATCAAGAAGTGACATGGTTTCAGGGTGCTTTGCAGCCGCCAGTCCTGGGTAATTCACCACCATGAGTTATGGTACTGTACAAAAGACGGTGCTTAAGAAGAATGCTACTTGTAAAAATAAAATAAACTAAATAAAATCCTGAGGTGTTCTGGTTCATCGTCATGTTTCAGATTCTAAAACTAAACCCTACAACATGACAATGACCCAAAACACTCCAGAAATCCACCATTGACTGATAATTAACAAATGGAAAGTCCTGGACTGGGTCAAAGCCCAGAACTTGATTTCACTGAAAAAACTCATGGCCAAAATAAGCATCTCAGGGAAGTTATTTCAGCTAAAAAAAATGTTAATACTTGTTAGGACAAGGTGTCCTTACTTTTTCCTCTGCTAGAAAGCACATCGCTGTTTTTATGTCTTGTTTTCATGAGTAATCATGTTTAATTTTTTTTTCCTGGTCATTGCTTTTTTTTCAACAATAACACTGTTTCACAAAATGCAGTCTCAAATTGAAAAAAAATCAACAAAGCACAACTTTTTTTTCCTTACCTTGTTAACCTCAGAATGTTCAGATGCAACTAGTTCTCTGTTCTCACCCATAAAAGCACACAATTCACAAACAAACAGCGTATAATCAGCGCTTGCAGCTTCCTGCGAAGGGGAAAGGCAGAGTCTAAATGATGATCTTTATATTGTGGTTCACTGAAAGCCTGTGGTCTGAGTAGCGTCGGCATACGTTGCTATTTTGTGTTTTCATGCTATGTGTCAGAGTGTACCCAGCCATTACTGTGTGCCTATTGTCTGAGGCTGTCAAGCCACCATGAACACCACTGGAGCTTCAATTGTAGGGTGGGAGGAGCGACCACGTGCCTTATTGCTATAATGCACAACGCCGTCTATTTTCATCTGGGCTGTGATAACAGTGTTTACATTCTCAAATTTTAATATGTGGAGGAACAATGAGAAGGTGCCGTGGAGAAATTGCCACTTAGTGTGTGAAATCAAATAATTTCACACTGTTACAGATCACAAGCGACTGCTAATGCTGTTGTTATGGACGATTCTAATATTAACTATTATACCATCCTGAAGAACTGTGTGATTGCTGTCCAACTTCTGCTATAATATTTTACCACTTCTTCTGTAATTAATAATATTCACAGTAGCCATTTACTCATCTTGGCTTCAGGTTTTCTGACGTTTCTTTTTTCAATCTGTTTTATCTTTTTACGTTAACTACCTGCAGCAGGAACCCCTGTAGCGCTATGCTAATAACGACTTCTCCCCTGAGCTCATTGGCTTCATTAAAGAGTGCCTTCCTGCTGGGATCTGACTGGCACCCTGTCATGTCTGTCCCTGCAACCTGCACCCAACGCGTTTTCAGTCTACACATACCTGTTGGCCTCCGAGGACCCTCACAGTACTTACTCATTTTGGAAGACTGTGTGGGGTTGCGTTTTTATGCATGTATTTATTTATTTACCAATTTTCGTTACTGCTTTTGCTTATGAGGTTGTGGTTTATAAGTATGCATTTTATAAATCCATGTTTGTTGTGAATGTATTTTTCAGTAACAGCTATCTGCAGCGGACAGCTTTCATATTACCGTGAATTTGTAGAAAAGTGAAGAAAGCCAAAGCTCCCACACACAAACACTGGCAACAATTTTTGCCGAATTATACTGTAACATGGGCTGTTTTTTTTGTTGTTATTTTTTGTTTTAAAAAAAGGCATTAGAAGAAACTCTTCTTTAATCGCATCATTGGATAACCGTGCTGTAAATTTTAAATGTACAGATATATCAGATGATATTAACCCAAAGGTTGCAGATGTTGGCGATACAACACACAGGAGGCGGAACAACTTTCACAGTGTACCTTTTAAAAAAAACCTTAATGTTTGACAATAGTATTTCATATGGTTGTTTGTTGCTACTTATTCATCCTTCTCTTTTTATCTGCTAATTATAATATGAGCAACAGAAATTAGGTTTGAGTCGCTTTTGAGCTTTTTTAAAACTATGCCATTAGGACAAGATATTCAGTCATTTTGTAAATTAGACAAATATAACAACTTCATTGGGTAAATGTCAGTGAAAAAAAATTACAGTGATTTCACAGTAAAAATGACAGCAGCTGACTGGTAATCCTGCTACTGATACTTAACGGTAAATTATACCATGAATTTGATGTATGGCATTTTAGCTCTTTTATTTATTTAAAACAGTTTCTTGAAAATGAATGTGTTCATACCTGCGTGAAACTGCTGTACTAGCGGATAGTAAGCATATTTACCTGTTTTTACAAGAGTCCATAGATAAGTAAATCGCTGTTTACTCAGCCAAACATCGTCCAGGTTACTAATGTGAAGACACATTGAATGAGGCTGCTCCAGTTGTTTGGATTCTGATTTTATTTAAGTGTTCTGTTCTTTGTTTATATGCTCTAATTGCTGCCATTTTACTTCATGTGTGGATTAGGTTTGTACATTTTGCATTTTTCCTCGTTAGATTCCTTCCATGCATTTCCCTTCAGCATCTGTTCATTGCACTTCTCCCCTCAGCTCATCTTTCTTCACTGGACTCAGGTGTTCCTCATCACCTGAATGCCTTCACCTGCCCTTACCTGCCACCCCACACATTCCTCTGTGGTTAAACTCCCTGGTTTTCGTTGCTCATGGCAGGGTTCTTTTGTTTGCTTTTCTGCACCCTCTAGCTCTCTGATTTTGCCAGTAAGTTTGTTTTTGTATTTTTTACAATAAAATCCTTGTTTTTGTTACGCGGCCCCCAAGTTCTAGTCTGCGATTTGGACCTAATTAAAGCTCACAGAATATGACAATGTTGTTGTTGTAATGTGGACACTGTTTGGCTGAGAACCTTTTAAGTAGCCACTTGCAAGCATGCGGACTGTTAATATCCACTATACTACTAATACTGTATGTATTTCTTTAAACAGTACTGGTGGATATCAGTGAGTATTCCTTTGGTTACCCGGCCTTGCTTCTTCAGTATTCTTATGCATTTAGATTTAAAAAAAATACATTTAATTTGTTTTTATGATTTAATTAAGGGGTGTTGAGAGTGCAGGGAAATCCACGTGTTTGAATAGTACTGTCAAAGTCCAGACTTAAATCCAATCCAATCAGTGGAAAGACATAACAATCGAGTTTACGTTCTTTTGCGAAGAAGAATGAGCCAAAAATGTAGTCTCTAGATGTGCAAAGCTGGCAAATACAAAACCCAAAAGATTTACAGTTGCACTGTAACAAAAGGCTGTTCTACAAAGTAGTGACTTCTGGGGGGCCGAACACATGTTCTCGGCTCACTTTTTAACTTTGTTTATAAAAAATTAAAATCATATATCCTTTTACTTCCTGTCCATACTTAACACGCGACTTTGTTTTGATCCGTCACATACAACGTTTGGTTGCGATGAGACAGTTCATATGGTGTGAATACTTTTGCATGGACTTAGATATTATTATTTACAATACATATTTTGGTTTGGTGTCTCATTTCAGGTACACTTCTCCATGCATTCTCTGTGCCTCATTATTGCTCCCTCAAGGTCTGCACATTTGTGTCCACTTCACTCCATCTTTCCACATTTTCTTCGTCACATCATTCAATTTCTCCAACCAGCCTTGCCTTCCTGGATCTCTCAATCATATTATCACTTTGCCTTTCATTTCCTTCCTTTGCTTCTCTGTCATTTAATCTCTTTGTCCTCCATTTACTTACTGCCCCTCACCTTCATCCCACCCGTCTCAGCCAGCTGGCAAGGCTGCTGACGTGTGCAACAGAAAAGGAGAAGAGCCAGGAAATGTTCTGAATCAAACTGTTTCCAATGAGCTCCACGAAAGCTTGCAGATCAGTGAGCCAAGCGGATCTTCAGACATGTGCGGTCTGACAAATTCTCCACACCAGATAGTAAAAGTACATATTTAATACATTGTGTAATATTCAATAACCAAAAATGCTCATATGTAAAAACAGTGGAAGTAATATTCAGCTCAATCTCAGAGCTTCTGTAAAACTTATAAAGGACGTGTGGAAACCGGGTAATACTTATTAAAGGCATTTGACTAACCGATTATCCGAGATTCAAATTTTTTTTTGATTGTTTTTTATTAGAGTTTGTTTCTGCCAACCAATTGTAGAAAACTTTTAACCCACTTTCAAGCTATTTGAAATCCACCATGCCAAAATGACAAAGATTGTTGCCAGTAAGGACATTTTTGAGACACATTTTTTCCTGGGGTGGATATTCACTGAATCTCTCCTTAAGGTCAGGATGTGCTAACAGAAAAATGCAAATAGTTCAACAATAGGCCTCAGCATCTTGAACAACAGGGTTTTCTTCCAGATGAAAACATCTTTAACTGAACAAGCCATGAAACCTCTACAACAATGGCCTCTGCACAATCAAGAAATAACATATTTGCCTATAACACCAAATAACAATCCTGGACACAAGAATAACAGCTCTTCCAGTTCTCAAATCATCTACAGATGTTTAGGCTAAAATAGGCAATTTCTAGGACTAAGTTAAAGATTTTTTTTACACGTTTTTAGATTTTTACAGAAAATCTCAACGTAGATCTGTTTTAGACTGACAGGTGTAAAAAATGGTAGAGGAAGTTGAAAACAGCCTGGAATAAACGCAAATTAAATCAAAGGAGATGGTTTACGTTTCCCTTTTGACTTTCTGGGAATTTTGCATGATTTGAATTTTCTTGTGGATCTCTTGAATTTAGGATTTTAAGTCTAAAGGGGATTGCCCCCTCTGAGTTGGGGGTCAGTCTCTGTCTCAAGTGGGGGAGTTGTAGTATCTTGGTGTCTTGTTCATGGGTGATGGTGATGATGGAACAGCAGGTGGACAGACAGATTGGACCTTCTTTTGCAGTGGTGAAGAAAGAGCTGAACCCAAAGGAAAGCTCTCAATTTACCAGTCTATCTACGTCAACTAGATAAGATAGTAAATAAATTGGCGAGTAAAAATAAATAAGCAAATCAAAATAATATTAAGGATGTAAATAAGGTGCATTTAAACATTTTGATGATAATAATTTAACACTGTGGTGATCTTAGTTTACAAAGTTTTTTCTGGGTAAACCGGTTTATTTTTCAGTTGAACTTTTCAAAATACAGATAAATTCTGGTTTTATTCCTATTTCTGGGCTAAGGAAATCCATCCTGGAGCGCTTTGATGTCTCCAGACAAATACAGTGAGAGATGGTAATGCTGCCTAAAAAGAAGCAACATGCAGGACAAAGCAAGCTCACCTACTGCTTTTATCATGAAATCTGGAAACAGTCCCTGGTTTGGCTCTGGCTTCAATACTGTAAACAGAAGGTGGGCTTCTGTTCCATATTTGATTTTCCACATACGTGTCACTTTCCCAGAGCGCTGAAATCTGTTACCTGACCCATATTTAAAAATATACCCACCAGAACATAAAATCACAGGGAATTCTGAGCTTGTTTTTAGTTATTTATAGTAAAACTTCTGCGTCAAAAGTTTAAGTCGAACATCTTTTTATTATTATTATTTGTTCTTCTTCCTGAGTTACAGTCAGATTTAATTCTATTTTGAAATTAATTCTGGCTGCACTCCATCAAGTGGGACCCACAGATCATATTTCAGTGACATCGAACGACATGAGCTGCCAGGGACGCCACGTAGCTTATCCACATATTCTCCCCCTTCCACGTTTGGCTGCAGCCAGCCACCTGAAACCTCAGGACACTGCCAGTAATCCGTGGTGATGGCTGACAGCACAGCAGGCACTATATCACAAGATGAGATTGATGTTTTATAGGCCTACCCGTGGATTGCCATCCGCCTCAGGGCGGAAAACGCATGAGTGAGGGATGCACTATAAATCAGGACTGAAATGCAGCTACAGTAAAAGTCCACAGCACCACAAAAAAAAAAAAAGGAGACAGATTTTTTTCTTCTTTTTCAAACCAACATTTGACATTTTTGTGTAAGCATGCACTTAGAACTGTTACCTATTCAGCTCAGGCCATGAAAACTGTAAAAGTGGACCATGCCATGATGCAGTCCAGTGGAATTTAAAGGTACACTTTTCCAGAAGTTTCCCCAAGTCCCTTTTTGAATACCTGCAAATGCGCAAGACCGTCTTACGTACTGTCTTATTTCTTTCTACTGAAGCCTTCCTCTTTTCTCAGAAACTTGTACGCAGTTTGCTACTTGCGACAGTCAGCCATCTTCAAAGTATACGGTGAGAGCAGCGGCGCTACAATGAACGGCTAAAACTAAAGCTAACCGGATACATAAACACTAGAAGTGCGCATGTGCAGCCAGCAAGCGGAAACTAACAAGGAACGAGCACGCACACTGACGTTACGTGAGCTTGTCAGAATGACTGGTATGTGGGAAAACCATTAGATAAGGTTGAAATTGAAATCTTTACCTTTACTTCATACCCTTACAACCCACAGATGCTCATTGGCTAATGTACTCCAAATGCAGAAAACTTAGAATATCTTTTGCAGAGTTACGACTACCATATGCTTTTATGGCTATTGAAAAACTTTATGACAGTTCTACTTCCCAGCAATATGTAGTAGGGCTGAACGATATAGAAAAAAAGAAAGCATATCGATAAAATAGAAATCATATTGATCGATATAGATAATTATCCACAAATTCAAAACATATATTTTAAGTGCAGCCCTGGCCATTTTATGCTGTTGCTTAGTGACTTATTTTAAGATACAGAACACACAAGCACTGAATTCAAACTCAACCCTTTGTTCAGCCAACTTTTTACCAAAACTGCTAGTTTTGGTTAAAAAATGAAAAAGAATACGTGCTCTCTGAACTATTTGAAGGGGGCGGCGCTTGGGGCGTGGAGCGTTCCTGTGTCTGCGTTTTTGATTGGTTGGGAGAATGTAACATTAACCTACATGATAGGCTAGAATGCAAAAGGAAGGAAAACTGTTCCATTGAAATTTTTATAGACCCTTTTTTCTATCATCGATATACGTCTGTCAATCTATATATATTGTTATTGAATTATTGTCCAATCCTAATATTAAATACATAAATACATTAAGGTTCGTTGCCTCGCAAAAGTATTCATAGCCCTTGAAACTTCTTGCAGTTTTGTCATTGCAAGCACTTCTTGGAATTGCATGTAATAAACCAACAAATGTAGCATATTAAAATGAAAAAATACATAGTTTTCAAAATAGTTTAAAAACAAAATTCTGAAAAGAGGCTCTAGGCATTTATGTCATGTCATCTAAAATCAAAACTTGGTAGAACCACTTTTGCTGCAATTAAAGCTGCAAGCGCTTTGGGGTATGTCTTGATTAGCTTTGCACATCTTGTAACTCAGACTTTTGCACATTCTTCCCTGCAAAATATATAGTTTAAACTTTGTCAGACTGGATAGAGAGCATCTGTGAGGAGCAATTTTCACGTTTCACTTGTTTTTTAATGGGCTATAAAAAAACAAATTAATTTGCTTTGATGCAGACTATGCAATTTCAGCTCTAGCTGTATGTTTAGAGCTACTGTCCTTGTGGAAGGTGACCCTCCACTCCAAGCTCGAGTCTTTAAGAGCTTCTAACTGCTTCTAACTTTAAACATACAGTCCATGGATTTTTGCTTGTTAGCCAAAAACTTTGGTTTATTGTCTCATCTGATACGAGCACCTTCTTCCACATAGCGGACGTGTCTTCTAGATGGCTTGTGGCAAACTGCAAATTAGACTTTATGTAGCTTTCTTTTAACAATGACTCGACAAAAATACTTTCTTAGGGATGGAACAGCTCTCTATAGGATTTCAAAAGCTTGGAATATTGTTTTATAATGTAACTATCTTTACTCAATTTGTCGACTTCAACAGAAAACCTTTAAATTGTATATTTCTCTCCAGTTTGGGTATGGGTCACACCTTATGTAGAGAAGACTGGGATCACAGGCTCAAAGCTGTAATTGTTCTGGGAGGGACAACCCTTGACGTGAAATTGATTAGTCACTGCCTTGTCAAATTTCATGAAGTCAGGTGACTTTGGCTGTGTTAACCTTCAGCCTTGCTGTGCTCAGCACTTATTCCAAGGTAGAAGCACGGTGAAGTGGTGCCAACATGGGTGGTGCATACAGTTTGTGTCATAATATGATGCAGGACGGAGGGGCCAAATAAAGAAAAAAAAAAACATTGGTTGTATAGTACTCTAACGTTGTCACTATATGATTTCTTTGTAGTTTTCAATCAGAAAAGGCTGCATAAGAAGTAAGGTTTGACATCCAGAAAAAAAAAAAACAGAGTAAAGGGCCAACTGCAGCGCAACAAGGATGGAAACACACAAGAACCGTCTACAGCGACACAACAAGTGAAAACAAGTAATATGCTGACACAGTGTGTGTGTGTGAAAATGACCAAACAAATGGTGGGCAGAGGAAACAGAATTAATGAGTGACACAACTATTCCAGGAGAAAAAGTTAGGAATCAGGTCAAAAATCAGAAACAAGAGCAGCCAGAAAGAAATTATATAAATCTGAGCAAAGACAAAAACCCAACATGGTACCAGGTATATTCCTTGAAGGCTGGAAGGAAGCCAATGATCCAGAAAGAACGTACAACATGCAAACTGGGCTGGGAATTAAACACAGATAAGGAAACAGCGCTAACAGTTTCCCTTCGAAGCTCTGCAACACAAAAATAAATACTGATTTATTAAAACTCAGACTCAGACTCAGACTTACCTTAATGATCCCAGGGGGAAATAATTTTTGTTACATGCTCCAGAATACACACATTGTTTTATATATATATATATATATATATATATATATATATATATATATATATATATATATATATATATATATATATATATTTACAACATTCCACACAAACACCGAAATAGATGACAGACACCAAAACGCATTTCAAAAGATTATTGTCGCATTGAGTTTGTAAAGCTTTTGATGCCCTCCTTGTCTTTCTCTGCTCGCTCTCAGTAGTCTATTTCTTTTACATTTACTCTATCTTACTGCCTGGTCATGTATATACTGTACGCGCACATCCTGATGGTACGTTTGCACCTAACTGAGGAGGTATATTTCCCTTTTGCTTTTTCAATTCCCTTTACTTTTAATGTATTCTATTGTCTTCATGTTCTTATTGTTGTTGCCATAAATTGGAAGCCACTGCCAGATTCCTGGGGAGACAGCTTTTCAGGTCACTGAGGCTTTAGTCTCCACCATAAGGCACATAGTGAACAGTGAAAGGCTCCATGACAGAAAAAAATCAAAAGGAAACCCAAAAAGCAGCACAAAGGTGGACTCCAATTTGCTCACAACTTTATAAGTAACTCAAAGAAAGAATGATACGGTTTATGCTGACACGAGGACAATGCATACAGTGTCATATGCCAGTGAGCTCAGTGATGCCTTGCTGTTATGTTGTTATGTTTCCTCTGGCACTGGATACCTACAGCATTTGGAAAACAAATTGGATCCAAAGCATCAGGACAGCCTTGGAGAAATGTAAAGCTGTCTGTAAAGAAAATTAAGTTTTTTGTTGCTGGACCCTCAAATAGGACAATGATCTCAAAATGATTCAACTGCCATCAAGGCTTAGTATTTGAAGAAGTCCTGGAAGACATTAGAGTGACTATTATAATCACCTGGTTTGTACTCCCAAGAATATTATTGAATAGGAGGCCTTTTCCTATCAGGAGTGGGATAACTCCTGAACCCTTGTGGAAGGGGATGTCTGGCTATGCATAATTTCTGCGGCAGGTTGTTGCAGCAGAAAGGTGCTCTTGTAGAGGATCAAAGGAAGATGACACAAGATCTAGGTAGGATCTCCTTGTTTAAGAAACTCAAAAAAAAAAAAAAAAAAATGATTACAACCATGGAAAACGAGCCAAAAAAAAAAAAAAACACTGAGAAAGTTACCTTTCTGAGTTCTGGGTGTGGGTGGAGCCTCTTAGTGGTCCACCACACTAAGTATTAAAGATGCTTGTCATGAAGGGGTTGAAACAGACTGTTGTAGTCATTAAAATGGTCATTTTGTGTTTAATATCAAGAAACCACCTGTAATTAGTTAATTAGTTTTGTGGGGCTATTAAAATAATTTTTACAATATTTACAGCTGCTACCTTCTTATTTTGCCAAGAAACGCAAAGTCGAGTGGGGGTTGAAACTTTTCTGGCACAACTGTCTCCCTTGTTCGGTTACAAGGCATTTTCACGAACACTTCGGTTCTGTCTTGTGAAGACTTGATGGAATTACGGTGTACATGCTGAAAATCCTACTCAAACAAAAATCTGTCGCTGGACTGAAAACGAAATGGGAAGGTTCGGAACCAATGCAGGCACGCATCCTAGATTGCTCGCTCACACGTAAATAACAAGCAATGGAGGTGGGAACACAATTAAAACAGATTAAGGATGCGTTCGGTCTGAGTCATGATGCAGTCAGATCCGATCTGTTTGCCACACAGTCTGGGACACATACTTGTTAGCGTCATTTATTGTTTTAAAGTAACCAAGGCAAACATGTTACTTTTCAGGATATCGCAGAACAGAGAGACCTGGACCATTAGCTGTTATGTCTGTTTCATGGTAGGGTGTGCCAAAAGACCAAAAACCCTGAAGGGGCATCTTTGACAGGGTGACAGTTGAAGTCTTATCAGTCGTTGTTTTCTTGTCACTGTTTTCCCGGACAGAGAGTGAAAACAGGCTCGTAGATGTGACAGCAAAATACACAAAGTGATCCCCCCCTCCCCACCCCACCCCCTTTTATTCTTTATCAAACCTCATTTCAGCACTGAGGTTCTTATGCAACGCCACCCACTGAGGTCCCTTTAACGCCTCCTACACACACACACACACACAAATACACACTTGTTTACACACACACAACCAACCCACACAGGAGTATCCGTCAGCATGTTGGTTCTGAGTGGGAGAGAAATGACATCACAAAGTCCACCTGTGTTGTAACTGCAAAGAAAAAAAAACTAAAACAAAAAAATACAAAACAAACGCAAATGTGGTTTAGTTCAGGGATGTGGATAATTAGAGCAACATTGTTATTCCAACTTTTCACACCAACAAAAGTTGGAGTACAATCAAGGTTTTATTGTAAATAACCTGAATTTGTATAATGCTTTTCTAGTCATACCGACCTCTCAAAGTGCTTTACAATACAGCCTCATTCCCCCGGTTACACTCATTAATGCCTACAAATTCAACTCAATGTGAGGCACATCGACATGTGACAGGGAATCGAACCCACAACCTTCCAATTGCAAAACAACTACTCTTAAGCCGGGGATACACTGTACGACTTCTTGCCCTTTTGGGGCCGATTCTTCAGTCGTGCGAGAATTTTTTGGATTGGGCCGAGTTTCAGCTTGATCGTGTGTCCTGTGTCATGTAGTATACATATATATAACGAGGGACGATTCGCCTCTCATGACCACCTCCCGATCAGGTATCGGACGGTCGGTTAAAAATCCAACATGTTTGAAATTCAGTCGGGCCTCATGAGTTATCGAGAGCGATCGTGAAAGATTGTGAGCACGTCCTGCTGTTGAAGTGGAGTTACGACCGTCTACGATCCGATTTCCCCCAACCTCGCACATCTGCGCACACGCAAACAAGTAGATTCTTCTTCGTCTTCTCAAATGAAAACATAGGAGCGCAGAGAAGCATGACAGCAGTACGTGTGACATGGAGTTAAACTACGGAGGAGCAACTGCTAGAATTGCCAAAGCAGCACGTTTCGTTCTAGTAAGCCTCATATTTAACAGTGAGCATCGACATTTCCGCCTTTTTCTTCTTCTACTGTTTACGTTTGGCTTCCGGGTAGACGAGTCCAAGTAGCGCTATCTCTCTACGGAGCTGAGTCCGACGTGTGGTTTTTAGACGCATTGTGTGAGCAATCAGGTCGCATCAGAGTGTCGGGCCGCACTGTGTAAGAACATACTGTATATTGTGAGCAGTGAACTTTTAAACCCTGCGGTTTCATCGTACAGTTTGAGCTGTATATGAGAACAACAAATGAAAATATTGTACAGTGTATGCCCGGCATTACCAACTGAGCCATGGTTACTGGAAAGCTTAGAGTAACAAAATTTCTAGCAGAGAAGAGCAATAGTAATAAACCCATTTTCAGTTGACTAGGCTTTCTGATTTATTTTTTATACGTTCTGCATTAACCTGCTAATGAAACATCCATCTACATTCATCTAAGCATTCATCCTGAACTTTTTCATTTTTTTTGTTATAACGACAAACTGTGATGTATTTTTTTGGGATGTTGTATGATCGGACCAAAACAAATGAAAAACAAACGGAAACAGGTTCCCAGTGGCTGTATCGACCTTATGTAAGGGCAGAACTGACATAAATGTTTGGTCATTGTGTTTGATGATTGACAGAGAGCAACCAAGACCAGGTCTTAATGGCAAAAAAGAAAATAAATATATAAATTATAATATCCTCTTTTCCCCTTCATGCCAAGCAGATGGGTCATCCACAGAAATGGGTTCTTTGTTTTTTGTTATTTAGCTTTAATTAATGTCACAATGCAAAACTTGCAATGCTGCAGCGTTATAGTTTAGTTGTGATGACACTATTCCGCTAGAAATGTATTTGGTGTGACGTATGCTGCTGGTGAACCCGAACTTCAGCCAAACACAGAGTTACTTTAAAAAGGATTTACTGAAAATTTGCAAAGCTGACAGACCAGGAGTTGCTAGCAGAACCAGACTTGACTAGATGCAGACTGAGCACTCAAGAACTGCAAACACCACAGAGGCAGAGCACGAGTGAGGTGATGAGACGACCTGGCAGTGAGTGGAAGGGTGAGGCAGGTATATGAAGGCTGGAGAACAGGTGAGCAGAGTAAGAACTGATTAGTGGCAGCAGGTGGAGCTTGTCTGGGCTGGTGAATGGTGACGGAGCTGATCGGAGGGTTTTTGTGGCTGAGAGGTGACAGAGCTGATTATAGACAAGACTGGAAAAGTGCAAAACAAATAAACAACAAACCTAAAGCACGACAATTGGTTTCTTTCTGTCTGTTTCTTGCTTTCTTTCCACAGGCAAATTTGTTAGATAAAAATTCCCTGTTTAAATGAAATAAAAGAAATCAGATGATCTCAAATGATCCCCTGTAATTGTCACTTGAATCAAAGCTAGAAACGGAACTAATTATGTCAAATATTAGCTTATCAACTATTTTTTCATGTACACTAATTTGATCATGGAATCTAGAAAGTCAAAGGTTCTAACTCCAGTGTAAACCGATGAAAGGTTAGAGAATGGCGTTAAAATCAGGTGGATAGCAGAGCAATCTGCTAACCTTTCGACAGTTAATTCATCTCTCCATTCAACGTCTGTTCTAGCAGCGTTGCGGGGCAGCTGGTACAGATATCTGGCAGTCTTTGGGAAAGAGACAAGAGTACACCCTGGAGAGTTCTCCAGTCCGTTACAGGTCAGCTTTTAAATCAGATGTATAAAAACAGGAATCAGTTCCTACCTCCAGATATATCTAAAATACAGCACACTGCACAGTTTTATGTGTGGACAATCTCTATGCATGTGGTTCATCAACTATATTATTGTTAGAAATAGAAATTCTGGGAATGTTACATGGCACCTTTAACAGTTTTTTCTCTGATTTAGATGGAAAGATTTTCTTCTATTACATTTGCGTGGCCCGGTCCTGCTCCATGACTCAGATGCGCTCAACTTGAAGACACAAACTGATGGCCGGATAGTTCCTGGTAGAAGACAGGATTCATGTTTCCAATCAGTTACAGCAAGTTGTCCAGGCCATGAAGCATCAAAGCATCCTCATATCTGCTATCTGCCATCACCACCATCTTTGAATGTCTCTATGTCTGTTTGCTGTTTTTTTAATTCAGTGTTCAGGCATATCCTTCAAAAGGTTCAACCTTTTGTCTCATCAGTCCACAGAATATGTTTCTGGACAAAGTGAGTCAGACATTTCAGCTCCTTTTGGTCAGTGCTTTAGATGTTGTTCTGGGTTCTGTTGTGACCTCTTGGACGAGTTGCCCCTTGGAGTAATTTTGGTTGACTGGCTGCTTTACTGTTCCATATTTTCTCCATTTGTGAATAATGGCTCACTGTGGTTTGCTGGAGTCCCAAAGCCTCAAAAATGTAACACTTTGCTGATAGATGTTGTGACTTTGTGTCTTATGTGTTCTCACATTTATTTAGGAGTAGTTTTTGGGAACTTTTGATGTAAATGTGTGTTTACCTTTGTATGTTTGTTGGATATTAAAACATAAGCCTGACGAAGAAACAAAAAAACAGAAAAAATCTGTATGGTGCAAATACTTAATGCAATAAAGACATCAACAATCAGGAAGTCTGATTTTCTTTCTATATTTACAGCTATTTCAAGATATTGGAACTGAAGAAGAAAGTTATTTCAAATATAGTATAAGTTTATTTATTTTTTTAACAATTAGTCTGTGAAATCCAGACCTACTTTAATGTCAATAGGCTATACTGCAGACCAAGAAAGGGTTGGCCGGATAGAGGAATCTCTATCATTACTGCCAAGTCTGACCTCATTATTGCCTCAGTGTACTGCTGCTGGCTGACGGATGTGTGGTACATTCCCTAAATTATTACACCAACTAAGCCGTACCACAGTGACAACACTGGAAAGGTTTGGTTTTTGAGGTGGAAACTAGAGAAGTCATTTTCTGACAAATTAACTGGAGGAAAATACACGAAAACAAAAGTTTATGTGAACTGAACTGAAACTCCATTCATGCAGAGGATTGCAGCCAAAACATCTGCTTGACAGCTGTGCTCAACGTTCAGACATATTTCACCCAAACACAGAATCAGGAAGTTCTAGCAGCTCGTATCGACTCACCGACTGGTAATAGGAGCTGTGCTCATCTTTCCGCAGCTCGTTTTAATGTGTTGAACAGCACAAACAATAAACTCTTCAGAAATATTTCTGTCAGAGGAGAATTGGCATGTAAACAGGGCTATTTATTTTTGGGAGTGTTTTTCAAATAATCTAATTTTTGCTGTGTACACAACGACCCACACCCTCCAAAATAAACTCTGTACAAACTGTCCATCTTACCAAAGTATTTCTCGCTTTGGTTTATGTGCCGCACTCATCTTGCTTGAAAATAAATCTTATTGAAATTAATCTTTGGTCATTTTCTTGGTTCATATTGAAAAGCTTGGTGCTAAGACCTAGCGTACAATTAAGTTATTGGTGAAATTGTAACACAGCAAAAAAAATTAAAAAAAATAAGGAAAGACGTGCTAGAGGACAAATATTTTTGAAACTGTTCACTTAAATAACTCATTACCAATGAGGATATTAGGTCAGTCTTGGACTTAAAATAACGATGCCCGTTTAGATTTTTCTGCACTTCTCTATTGTATATGACCAAGGCAAAACGTTTGGGTTCCTCTTTGTGTTACCCCCCCTTTACTGTAATCTGGTACCCTTGTATATTCAAAGAAAGTTCAAAGGTTTAATACGTTTTTCTTTGCTTTTCACGTTTTGCTGAGGATAGCTATATTCCGTTCCATTACCAAAACTGGAAGAAATGTAGGCACGAAGTAGCCGCTGAACACCGACAGAAGTTGTTTAAAAGGGATCATGTCATGATTGAAAAGCTCAACTCTGGCAACACTGCAAATCAAAGAGTCAAACCAAGAAAAAAAAATAGTGTCCAGTTCACGTTAAAGATTCATCTGGAAATCTGTCCAGTGAGGAAGAGGATGTCAAGAAACTGGAGGGAGTTAAAAGTGCACTGTCAGCAGTCTAGTCTGCCTACAGTTCGCCAACGTTTCAAATGAGAGATTGACGTGATTTCTGTTTTGATCAGCATTTTTACTCACAGGCGTCTGTCAGCACTTTTCTCCCAGCTGCTGTGCCACCAGATTGGCCTACATTTTATTAGCAAGTCATGCAGAGGTTGTGAAAGTCTCACCCTTGTCCACATAATCACTTCGTGTTTTTCTAGTGTGGGTTTAAATGAACTGCACTAATTTCGCTGTCAGAACATGAATTTGAGAACACCATATGTCACGACACTCAAACTTTGTTTGTTTTCAGGTCCATCCTCTTCACATGTTTATGTCCACGGAGTTGACCCACATTTCCTGCATAGATGGTCTTTGCAGCAAACAAGGTCACTCCATACTTTGTCTGTGTGGTCATCCATCTTTTTGGCATAATCTCATTCGAAAAGTATTTTTTATTAAAAAGAAAATTCTGTTTCTCGTTTACAACAATAACTTACTGCTGCTTTGAAAATTCCTTGTCAGGTTTGAGGAACAACATAATGGAGGATTAGTTTATGTTTCCTGCTCTCCAGATTTACAACATATGCTTGATATCCACACAGATCTGGAATGTTTAATATGTTAGAAACAAAAGCAGCCAACACCGTTTCATGAAAATTATCAACCCAAAGAGGTCTTAATCTGAAGTCGCAAAAAAAGAAGAACTTAAAAAAGTGGTGTGATGGCTAGTCCGATTTGTTGAAATATCATTGCAGCAACTCAAACTGGTATTCAGGAGTTTGTGTAGCGCTCTTGTGCTTGTATGCACGCCTGACAACGTCAGGACCTGCTGCTTATGAAATGACGGATGGTGTCCTGGGCTTTCTCCTCTCCAGTCCTGACCAGGGCAACACTCAGCTCCTGGACAGGTTCAACTTGGTGACATCAGATGGACATAAACACGATGTCCCACAGACGTTCTCTTGGATTCAGGTCAGGGGCGTGTGAAGGCCAGTCAGTGGTATAAATTCATTCATCCTCCAGGAACTGAATGCATACACTTGCGACATGAGAACGGGCATTATCATGCACCAGGAGGAGTCCAGGACCCACTGCAGGATCTAACAATAGGTCTAAAGACTTCATTCCGCTACCTAATGGCTGTCAGGCTGCCATTGTTTATCCTGTACAGGTCTGTGTGTCCCTTCATAGATATGCCTCTACAGACCAACACTGACCCAACACCAAACCGATTATAAACGAGCAGTGTCGCAGGCAGCATAAAGTTCACCACAGCCTCTCCAGACCCATTTACGTCAGTCAGATGAGCTCAGAGTGAGCCTGCTTTTATCTTGGAAAAGAACAGGATGTCAGTGATGAACCTGCCAATTTCAGTGTACTCTGGCAAATACCAGTCAAGCTCCACATTGCAGGGCAGTGAGCACAGGGAGGACATCTGGCTCCCGGGCCGCCCTCATGAAGTCTGATCCTAATGGTTTGGTCAGAGACATTCAGACCAGTGGTCAGCTGGAGGTCACTTTGTAGGGCACTACTCATCCTGTTCCCCACTACACAAAGGAGCAGACACTGGTCCTGTTGATGAGTTAAGAACTTCCGACGGCCCTGTCCAGCTCTCCCAGACTAACTGTCTGTGTCCTGGAATCTCCTCCGTGTTCTTCAGACTGTGCTGTGAGACACAGGATACCGTCTGGCAATGGGAAGGATTGCCTGTGTGACCTCTGTAGGGTGCAGGTATCACCTCATGCTACCAGTTGTGAAATCCAACCATGGTCAAAGGCAAAACTATTGAAAAGCTGTCCAAAAATAAGTGTGGGGGGGGGGGGTGGACTTTTCTGTCCTCCACCTGCAAAACCATTCCTGTTTTTGGGGTTTCATTCTTGCCCCTTTAGTGCACCTGTTGTTAATTTTATTAACACCAAAACAGCTGACAGTGTTTAGAATCGCCTCTGCTACTGAACCAACCCACTCAAAAATCCTGAAGCCTTACTTTTTTGATATTATACACTAATTAATGTGCTCCGTTAACTTTTTTTGAGCAGCGTGCACCGGAATTTACATGTTTGTTAGAAAGGTCAACCTGGAAAGTGTCTTTTCTAGACTGAATGTTAGTGACCCAGGAGGCCTTATTACTGGAATGGTTTAAATTCCTCAGTCTTGAGTCAGCCTTTGCTGCTCCAGCTGTGGAGACATTTCCTGGTGATTTCCAAACAGGTTCCCTAAGCAAACATCTTTCCTGACTTTGGGCTGTTTTGTGAACTAGTAATGAGATGTCTTGAGCTTTTACTCGCGGGTGCATGTACCATTTCTTACAAATATCTTATAAGGAGATTTAAACAGCCATTCTTTGTGCTGAGCCCATCTCTGCACCTCAGAAAGTGAAATACTCGGGCTCAGAAGTGTTCATTCATCACTTCTGCTTCACATCATTACCAGTAAATGCTACAGAGATGGCTTTTTTTTTTGCTGTATTTTAAACATCTTGTCCAACAGATCTACATGAAGCTGAGCGAGGTTTGCCAACGTTCCCTCATGCACCCATCTGGGGCAACAGCGAAGAAGAGGCTCCATTAAGAACCTTAGTGTAAATGAACGCCGTTGGCAAAACATTCTACATCCTGCACACCCAAATACTGAGATCAAAGGAACAAAGAGGACATTTCATGACTTGAAGCTGGCCAGTCATCCGCAGTTTTTTTTTCTCTTTAATGTGTGTAAATATTATTCATGAAAGTCTTGAAAGCTTTCTGAGGTATAAGTCAGGTAAATCCAACCTGACTTTAAGTCGACGGAAAATGTGTTTAGAAAGCAACAGCTATATTTTCCCGGCTCCAGAGAAGACTTTGAGTTGACATGTAGCCTATAGATAAAGGATGAAATGGTAAGAAAAAAAAAACTGGAATCACAAAAATATTTTTCTCAAAGGGATTTCAGTCTCTTTGATGGCTTTTAGATGACTGTCTTTTTGCTTATTTCACATAGAATGTAGAAAATGTGCACGGTTTCCTTCTATTTGTACATGGATATATTTGTTTGCATTCATCTGTGTAGGAGTTATTTACCTCCACTCTTTTTCCTCATGGAATAAAGAATCAGTTTGCTGCCTGCCAGAGAGTTTTGATGATTACACTTGCTTATTTCCTTAAAAGAAACACATTAAATAAACTTTAGCTAACTGTGCAAGTCTCCTTTTGTAGTTATTACAATGTCTTCGTTTTGCAGCAACATTTGTCTTTTATGTTCTTCCTACATACGCGTACTACTTGTAGGACCATTTTTGATGACATTGTACTACATGTTATGCTTCCTTTAATTGTGCAAGTTGTATTTGAGTCCATTATGTAGCTAAAAAGCTCCTTCTGCCATATGCTAAAACTCATGATTTTCTTAGCTTAAACCCCAAAGCTGTTATTTTCCCATGAAAGTCTGGTTCACTTACATAGTCTAAAACACAAAAAACACCTAGACCTACACTTGATGACTCACTATAGTCTATTTATAAATGGCTTAGCTTGTTTACATATTAATGTGAGAATACTTAAAGTTTTTTTTTTACAAACATTATCTATTCATAGTCATATTGGTGGTGGAATCGGCATAAAGAAAATGGGTGCTCTATTTAGTCTGCTGGATATTTCCAAGAGTTTTTTAAGAATCAGTCAAGGAGATTTGTTTGTCTTTTTTGTCTTATGAGAACTTAACAGGAGTATCTTTAAGGTCAGACCTCAATTCTGAAGAGAGCAACCCCAACCCTAATCCAGCAGTGTTTTGGTAACATTGCAGTCATGGGAAAAAGGAAGATACAGCAGTCAATTTAAAAAAATGTAGTACAACCGGTGATTAATTTGCTCGTAGAATCCCCCTTAGCAGGAATAACTCAGAGTACTTGGTGTTGTTTTATCAGCTTCTCATGCAGTAGAAGTGGAATTTTGACCCACCATTTTTAAAATAAAAACCATTCAGTTAGTTGAGGTTTGAATGCATTTGTAAATGCACTGATGTTTTAGCTTTTTCAGAACCACAGGATTTCAAACAGAGATCTGAGCTTTGACTGGTCCATTGCAACACCTCTGATTATTGTCTTTTTTTCTTTGTCATTCTCTTGTAAAGTTGCTGCTTTGTTTGGGATCACATCCCCTGGTTCAGGTTAAGCTCCCCCCAAAGCTAGTTTCCTATTTTTAACACTAAACAATAGCTGTTTCTCTTTTTCTTCATTTCCCTAGTGATGTGACTTTTGAAGGTTATTGACAGCACCAGGACTTTTTAGTGGCCTCAAATGCACATACCAATTTTAATTTTTTTAAATTATTTTTTAATCTGTATTTGTTTCATTTCACTTCACCAACTTAGATTATTGTGTGATATGATTAAAAAAAACATCTAAAACGCAAGTTGGAATGTAACAAAACATGTAAAAAGTCAAGGGTGGTGAATACTTTTGCAGGAACTTTTAAAGGGGACATATCCCGCTTTTTAATGCCTTCCTTTTCACATTTAAAGCATTCAGTTGTCGTCTATATAAAGTGAAACTGAAACGCTTTGGTCTGAATTCCTCGTTATTGTTGCCCCACAGTCCGTCTTTTACTCCTGCTCTGAGGTGTGTTTGAAAGTAACTTGTTTTGGTGGGGTTTTTTTTTAATGCATAGGAGGCACTTAACACCCCTCCAAGTTACAGTGTTCCCTTCTACCCCATTCAGTCACTTTGTAGTATGCCCGTGGATGGTGTAATGAATTGTGTGAGTTAATACACCCAGTAACCAACAATTTTCACTTATCCACTTGTATCTTCAGCATCATTGAGCTTTGACATCAAAAATGTGGCAACAAAAAAAAAAAAAAAATGGCACATTCGTGAAATTGATAGCTGCAAGTCCATGACCTCGTTTATCAGTTCCACAGCAAAAACTGTGATGGTTTAAAAAATATATATATAATAGATCATATAATATAATATAATAGATTCTTAACTGAATTAATAGGTCACATTCATTCAGTTAAGATGGTCACCTTGCTTAAATTTCTACATATTTGCCAGACCATTTACTGTTTTTAATTCCTGGATCATGCTTTGCACAGCTGGACTCCATCATCTCATCCCACTTGCAGCAGGGAAAAACTCCACGTCTAAAAGAAAAAAATGCATCTTCAAAAATCCAAGGCAGCTGGTGGCCTTGACCTTCCAAATTTCCATTTTTATTATTGGGCAGTAAACTTGCGTTGTCCAGCATTCTTTTCATTTTATTACAACAAATCAGACTGCCTGGACTGGGTAGAGATGGAATCAAGGTTCTGAGGGAAATGGTCCGCTCTAGCCTTTTTGGGATCCCCACTCTGGCTCCCATTACCAAATAATATTACATACCTGATCGTGAAACACTCGTTAAAAATACTTTGGCAACACAATCTACCTGAATTAATGCAGTTTTTTTTGTTTTTGCTTTGCCCTATTATTGCCATTTACCTATCATGGTTTATGGCAGTGATTTAGGACGGATTGCTTTGGGCTTTTCCTTTATTTATCATTTCTATTTTTTGTTTCTCTTTTCTTCCCTTTCTTTTTTCTCTCTTTGTTTATCATATCCACTCAGCATGTTATAGCCTATTTTGTCCTGGCTTGTTATTGTGTTCACTAATGCTTACAAGCGAATGCTCTACTGTTAGTTTTGTTGATTCTTGATTTTTGTTTATTTGTTTTTGCTTTGTGCTTATTGGAAAATGAAATCAATAAAATAGATCTTGATTTAAAGATAGAGAAAACTGAATCTATTGAAAAAAAAATATTCCTAGAGACCAGAGGTGCACAACAAAATGTAGTTTAGGGCTGAAAAAGTGGATTTGGCATGACACGTCCCCTTCAAAGTACGTAAAACGACAGTTTACTGTGGAATATTTAGTAACGAGGAAATCATATGACTGATGTTATTGTTCATGATTTGGTGCAGGATTTTATACACCTGCGACCATGGAAGTGATTGAAAACCTGAATCAAATTGTTTTGAAGGGAGGCCAAATACTTTCGTCAATATAGTTTTTGGTGTACTGCATTTTGGGATTTGTTATGACGGAGCTCCATTTAGACTTTAACTATCAAATTCACATGGGGTGTTAGGAATCATCTTGATGAACATTGGACGTTTAACAGCATACATAAATGCTTTTGATAACCGCCTGAATTAGCCGGAGCACCTGGATTTTAGAAGACCTGCGATAACAAGCATCATTGTAGATTATATACACACTGACTTGCAGCGTGTGATAGTTATCTTTTCCGCCACTCAACTGTAAGGCATCATTATGGGAGTGGCATTACAGGCTGCACTGGAAACTGAAGGATGTCCCTCAGTGTTGTGTTGAGAGGGAGGGGCGAGCTAAAAGTGCTGGTTAGTTGTTGTTTTTTTGTTTTCTTCTGCACATAAAAGGTGCTACCACACACTGTTTTGTACTTTGTGCTGTTGCTAAGCATTTTTTCAAAGTAAAAAAATAAAAAATAAAAATAAAACTAACCCACTATACATCAGAAAGTCTAAATGCAGTTCACTGAGTGTGTGTGTAGGCGAAAGTGTGAATACAGGGGTACAGCAAAGAGCGTAGGAAAACCATCAGAAAACCAAATCCCACATCTAATTCCTAACAGGATACGACATTTTACTTGATTCTCATTAGGTTTAATCTCCACATCAATTTAGGTGAATCATAAAAAGATATGAAGTTTTTCTTTTTTTGGGCTGTGAGCCGATCTAAACCAGCATCAAGTAAGGAAGAAAATGTAAAGGCGCGTATTTTTCTGTGTTGGGTAAAGACTGTCTTTCCTCTGAAAGGGTGAGGATAAGGTGTGGTGAAGTAATGTTCAGAGACAAGCTCAGTACCTTCCGGCTTATCATTGTTTAATCAGCTTCAGCATGCTTCCAGAAATAGATGTGGAGTTGGAACAGGGCAAAACCATTAACTGACCTTTTTTTTTTTTTTTCTGCTGAGAAGTGTAACGTTACCATAAAGCCTTGTTGGCTGGCTGGGACACAAGCTGACTGGAGCTCCACCTGAGTTTTATAACAGGGACGGTGGGGGTTGATGGGGGACTGAGCTATGAGTTTGACATGAAATTAGCATTGATAGCAGAGGTGGCAATGTTTCTCTTTCTGGTCACATTGCACTATCCCTTATCTCCAGTGTCTCTGCTTCTCATAAAAATCCAATCTTTCTGTGTTTCTTTGCTTTTCTGGTCCTATTGGAACTCTAATGTAGATTTTCTCCCACATTTAATTCTCAAAACTACCTTTTTTTATGTGGTTGTCTTTATGTTATTGTTTCCTTCATGCTTCTTTCATTTAGACATTTTCAGAGTAAAGAAATTAAGCAGTATGGTTAGAATATGTAATCAGGACTATCAGCTCAGCAAATTAAGATGAAACCCATCCAGTGTTATTTTCCTTTTGAATTAAAAAAATGTATATCATTATAGTAATTGGTCATAGGTATGGAGCTTTTAGTTAAGCGTTAAAATATTTTCTTTTTTTTCTATCAAAGAATTTATTTCAGAAACGTGATTTGTACAGTGCAAAAGTACACAAACCCTTTAACTGTTTCGCAGTTTTTGAAATGCTGCATGTAACAACCAAAAACCTGACTGTATTTATTTGGGATTGTATGTCATAGAAACGCTGGAGATAGGCACCAGCAACCCCCGCGACCCTATGAGGGATAAAGCGGTTCGGAAAATGGATGGATGGATGTATGTCATAGAACAGCACAGACAATAGTGCGTAACTATGAAGTGGACGGAAAATATTACAAGGTTACAACTTATCACGTTTTATAAATAAAAATATCAAAATTGTGATGTACATTTGTATTAATCCCCTTTAGATCTAATATCCCTAAATAAATATATTGCTACAAATTGCTATCGTATGTCACATAAAAACAAGGTCTATTTGAGTGTAATTTACTTTAGACCAACAGGACAACTATTCCTCGTGGACTCTACAAATCTGCTCCTTTTGGAGGAGAGACAAAAGCCTTTGTTGCAGTATAATGAAAAGAAAAACTATTTAAAGATGACTACAAGTTATGCAGGGCAGTTCTGATCAAACAAGACAAAATGTAACCTTTTGGTCTACATGGAAAATGCTGTGATTGGGGTAAAAAAAAATCTAACACAGCTCATACTATGAAACCACCATCCACCAAGGTAAAGCATAGTGGAGGCGGCATCATGCTGAGGAGATACTTATCTATAGCAGCAACATGGAAGCTGGATAGGGTCGTAAGAATGATGGATGAAGCTAAATACAGTGCAATCCTGGAAAATATCGTGTTACCGGCCGCAAAAGACTTCTTACCGAGTAGGAGGTACATCTTCCAGCAGGAAAATGATCCAAAACATACAATAAAACTACATGTCCCAACATGTCCCAGACAATGACAGATAGTCCCACAAAAGTATTGACTCTGGGGGCTGAAGACAACCGCAAATCTCACTAAACTGGATTTTTATTTGTGAGCAATTTTCAAAATTTAAAAAATATTGTCCAATCACTTCACAGTTATCCATTCCCTTGTGTTTAGTTGTCACATAAATCTTCGACAAAATACAGTGGACGTTGCGGCTGTGGCATGATAAAATGTGAAATAGCTAAAAAGGGGTATGGAGACTTTCACAGGGCACTGTATATTAAGTGTTGACCAGAAATCATTGCGATTACTTGTTATTACTGTACAGCACATACTAAGTTAAAATTCTGTCTCAGCTCCAAAAAAATTACTAACTTTTACAATTTAACGTACTGTGTCCCTGTTAGTAGCGCTTGCAATTGCTACTCAAGCGTCTCTAGACCATCCTTGGTTTCATTGCTGCTAAAAGACTTCGCTGGTGTCAACCTCATATGTCCTGTTAGTTCACACCGTGTGTAGCGTAACAGCATGCGGAACGAGGGAGTAGATATGTGTGACTCTGCTTTGCTGCCTCCGTTAACCCTGCCGGGAGTCTCACTCCGGAGTAACGACTTTAAAGCAGTGTCGACAAAAATAACAAGAGATGGTTCAAAAAGAGTGAGGGGTAGTCATTCAAGGTATTGCTTTTTCCAGAAAGACTTCAACCGACAGTCACTCTGACCCTCATATGTGCGCACAAACACGGTGCCACAGAGCAAGAAAAACAAACACACACACCCACCAGAACCCTGTATCAGTGCCCCGAGATAAACGCACATCCGGGCTGAACTTTACACAGCCCTATCACGTCCCGAGAGTATCAGAGGACACGCAGACAGACAAGTGATGATGAGCCAGCCCTGGGGGGACCCTGACACGCTTGCAGGGTCAGGGTGATTTCAGCCGGTTCGTGCTATCATGAAACGGTCCAGGAACCTCTAAGCAGAAGCAGCCTTTTTTTTTTTCTCTTTTAAATCAGGATGTCATCAGGGACATCTATTTTTACTTTAAAGTCTAATCATATATTGCATATACAATTATGAGCATTATCTATTTGACTTTGCCATACCTATCATATCAGCCATACCTAAAGGTATATAAGGCAACAGCCATTGAAAGAAGTCAGGCTTTTGATGAGTCAGAGCATTATTTTGATATTTGCAACTGAAAGGCCTAAATTGGATAGTTAGGAATCAAAGCTGCTTTGTATTTCTGCTAACCTTTCAAGATTCAGAAGACCTCAAAGTTTATTGTAAAGGTTTAATACAGTAACCCCTGTTAAAAATGTTAATTTGGTAATTGACACACTGGGATATATTCTACCCAGGGCTAAAAAAAAAAAAAAGAAAAAGTAGCTCGTTATCCATTAACAGTTCACGTCACCAAGGACACTGGGTGAAAAGTTACCTTTGTTTTTTTAGCTTTCAGCCACTTTATTATTCAGGTCTGCTTGAGTTAAACATGTGTTTTTTTGTAATACTCTTTAATAATCATGTTTCTAAACTATATAAAGTCCTAGTGGCCTCATAATGGTGATATTTGAAGAAGAAAAAGACTCATGTATTGTCTTTTCTACAGACAATAAGCTGCTTAAAGTCCCAGTTTAGATTAGCTCATGCCTATAAAACATGTTAAATGGCTTAGCAGCTTGCTAGCCAACAGTCTTTTCATGTTATGTTTTTAGTGCAGGAGGTTTTTAAGCTAAACAGGGTTGGACTTTGAATGTTAGCTAGCTAGCTGTTAGCTAACAGTTGACTGAGGGTTCTGTTTTAGTCCCGGTTACTTGGCTAATGGGTTAGTTTGACTCCCCCTTAGTTAGCTTGATGCTACCTAACAGCTAATGCTTAAACTTAAGCTTCTCAGGCTAAACTCAATTATTCTTCAAATGACTTGGTTGGCTAACAGCCTGGCACGGTTGTGCTTCTGTTCAGGAAGTGCTCATGTTGAGCAAAGTCGTGCTTCTGAGTTAAAGTGTCATGACACTTAAACCGAGGGCAACGGTTAGCCAACACCTTCACCAGCCAGAAATATGTTGCCAGGTACTTACTGGGTATACAGAAGCAGAATATGATTTGTGTTGGAGCATGTTAATGTTAGTCAAACAGAAATGTTACCAGAAAACTGGTTACAATAAACCAATAATTTCTGCCTTTTACGATACTGTTCATGTTTTAGGGCAACTACCCGAAGCAAATTAACGATTAGCTCTGGCGGTTATGAAGAAATTATTAAGAACGAGTGGCTGTGTCAAGAAAAACGGGATTCTACCTTTAAGAAGAAAAGGTATCATGCCCCAACATGTTTGTAAAACCCCTACAGAGACGCCTCAAATTACTCAACCATAAGCACCAAACACAAAGTGAACACGTTTCTTATTTTCAAGCTTTTTAATACAAACTTAATAAACTATCAGTCCCTCTTAACATGTAAGACACTGACTCCGAATACTTTGTTATACCGTTTGCTTTATCAAGTATTGCACAATGTAGGTACAAAATTAATATACGATTACATTTTGTCCATAATATAGCAAAAGTCTTTAAACTCTTAACAGAAAATACAACTCTTATATTTTTGTCAAAAAAGCAAATATTCTTAAATCCCACCACTACGGAATAGTCTGTACACAATCTTCAGGATAGTCAATGTTTTGTTTTTTTTCAAAGATGGATTCATTTTATAATTTCAATAAAAAAAGGAAACATAAAGTTGCTGCAGCCATCACAGATCACTGGAGTAGTAAAAAGATATAAATGCAATACCATGTTGTAGAAACAATAGATACTCTGATATTTTACAAACTCTGTACTAAATTAAATTATACAATTAGAAAAAGACCAGGAATTCCCACTTATTGATGCCAATTTCTTGAAAAACTGGCAAAGTCCAGTTATATTTAAATACTGAAAGAGGCCATGACTTATGGTGGTGTTTTTTTTTTTTTGTCTTCTTTTTTTTTTGTATCTTAAAACAGTTACATAAAAAAATATTTTGTGCTTGGTTGGCAAAAGAAATAACAATAATGCATTTTTGAAGTTTAGGTAACCAAGCTTGGACAACTTGTACTACAAGCTTCATTAAGAAATAAAATAAAAATAAAAAACAAGTATAACTCAAGGGGACAAAGCAATTCACCCTCGGGCTCAATCTCTTAAGACTTGAAACTCGGATTTTACATGTGACAAGTCCTTTTTCCTTTTATATTTGACATTCTGTTTTTGTTTAAACTTTTTTTTTATTTTTTTTATTTAATGTGCATTTGTGTTTGTTTCCCCTATCACATTATCTCTGGTCGTTTCCATATGAAGTAGTAGCTTAAGTAGTACCTTTACGTGTACTAGTTGGCCATAACTGGCTGGAATTGCTGGTTAGAATACTGCATGTTGCCTAAGCTGAAACTCAAGCCATCCATGAGAGACTTGTCGTTAAGGCCACCGTAGGCCGCAAACACGTCGAAGGCATTGCTGTACTGCAGCGGGCTGTCTGCGGGGAACAGAGCGCTCTGGCCGCCTTGGCCCTGCAGGTTGGGGAACACAAACTCCTTGGCGTTGGGGGACAGGGCGGAGGGCTTCTGGTGCTGCGGTTGCTGCACACCGAGTCCCAGCCCGTACAGCGAGTGCATGGAGGTGGAGATGGCTTTCTGTTTCAGGAGACTGTTCACATTCAGGCCCAAGTTGGTGGGAGAGGTACGCGCCACTTTGTTCCCGGCGCCGCCGCCGCCGCCGCTGTTGCCGCCGCCGTTGCGTCCACTGCTCTTCATCTTAGTGGAGCCGAACTTGGTGGCCGCGAAGGTGGCTGTTGTGAAGGTTAAAGGCTGCGTGGAGCGGGGCATGAAGGTGGGGCTGACCGCCGCCGAGTGGCCGAAGGGGGGAGAGGGAGAGCTGGAGCCCGGGGAGCTCCCGGTCAGCGGCTCGCTGATGGGCATGAAGACCTGCGCGTCTGGGTTGAAGCTGTTCTTGATCTCCTTGTCCAGGTCGACCCCTCCGTTCCCGGCTGCGCTCTCGTTGCTGTCGTCGACGTACAGCACCTTGACCGGCCCCTTCTCGCCGATCTGGTAGGACACCTCGTAGGGGTCGATCCACACGCTGAGGTCCTGGGGCAGGTTGTTGCGGACGTCTTCGATTTCCAGCCCGCTCTCCTTCGCCGCCTTCTCCACCACGGGGTCCACCTTCTCGCCCACGTGGATGCACCTGAATCCTGAGCCCTTGTATGGCTTGTCCGGGTACCAGTGTCCTTCGTACTTCTGCTTCAGCTGCCGCTCCAGCTCCTCGCCGAAGATGTTGACCCGCCTCCTCGGCAGCTTGTTGTACAGGTACGAGATGATGAAGTTGAGAGCTACTTGGATTTCGAGCTGCATAGCGAACTGCTGAAGTGTGCCAGGTGCGTGGAGATTAGCTGGCTCTGACCTTGAACGCGTCCAACCGGCTCGGCTTCGCTTATCCGTGTTCGGCAAACGCCGACGTGCTCCAGGGCAAGGGGGGGAGGCAAAATGAAAAAAATCAAAAGTGCTGGTTTTGTAAAAGTGGCGTCCTTCCAAAGGGTGTCAATAGATTTTTTTTTTTGTTGTTGTTGTTGTTTCCTGGAAGAAACAAAAAGAGTCAAAAAGAAAGGAAATTATGAGTAAATGCAAGCATATCGAGGAAGGGTATGTTGAAATAGACTTGATTTGTTATAAACGCATTGTTTTGATTGCAGCGAGCTCGGACACACGTAATCAAAAACGCCCTGCAGACGAAGGCAAAGACTGTGGCACAACCATTGCGCAACGCTAATATAACACCCCCCCACCCCATCTGGATTTCATGTTGATCCTGCAGCTACAGCCACACAGATGTCAAAAGAGTAGGCACTGGGCATATTAACCTTGCACTAGAACAGGGAATCCTCTTACATAACGCCCTCCATGAGGCAGAGGAAGGGGGGGGGCGGAAAAGTACTGCGGGGGGATTCTGCGTTTAATTAACGCCGAACTTAACCGAGTTAATGCACTGGCAATAACCGATAACGGTGGATAAGTTTGTGAGGAAATAGGCGGAAGGGGGGGGGGCATTTCAAGGCACGACCCTGTCACGGGGTTTGTTGCTGTCCGAGCAGTCCCACTGACACAAGCTGTGTCGAAATAGGACTTTAACCAAACCGCGTCTACACCCATGTTTGGCAATTTTTTTAATTATTTTTTTTTCTGCAGAGCGAAGAAGGAAATCCTTTGCGGATTAAACGGCTTTTTGGTTGATATGCAGTGAGACACGGGGGTGTTAAAATAATCGCCTTGCACCGTGACGCGCAAGAGGCGAGAACTTGTAGAGAATGACCAAGTGCTTCTTTCCATGCGCCTTGAGAGAAAGAAATGTACACTCATTCAAATCATCCGCGGATCCTCTTCTAATTAACACACACACCCGTATTAAATAATATCATTTTTTACACCAACGTCAACCCAGTCAATTTTGTCGCAACATCACAAAACAAAACAAAAAAAAAACGAGTTACATCAGCACAGGCGAGGGTTCGGCCGAACATTACGTCCACTTTGCTGCAGGAAAACGTTTCACCGAGATAAAATAATAAGGTAGTCAGTTTTATCTTACCCCTCCCAATAAGTTCGTCGACTGACGCTGCAAATCAGCTTACAAACTGTGAGCTAGACTATGATAATACATGCAAAAAAAAAAAGAACACCGATACGAATTTAAAACAATTGTGTAAAAGAAATACTTACTTTATCGTAAAAAATAAAAATGCTCAGTAGTTCTGAAGTACCGTTGGTTAGTGCAAATAGAAAAAAAAGTATAAATACTTTCTTCACATTGAATAGATTAGCGTTACAAAAAAAAGTATTCCAGTACGTGGTAGTATTTTTGGAGGATTGGCGTTTAAGGTTTCAGTTTTTAAGGTTATTTTTTCTTTTTTTCTTTTTAAAGTTCCTTTTTTTCTTTCAGCAGGCTTTGCAGGGTAGCTCCCTCCTACTCGGGAGTTTCGCAACTTCGTCCCCTTCTGGTTCGGCGTTTCCTGTATTTATAGACTTCCTCCGCCGCGGACACGAGACAAGGCGGTGATGCGGTTTCAGAGGTCAAAACAACATCCGGGCAGCCGATTGGTGAAAGGAAAAAGTCCCGCCCCCCTAGGGTTGGTGTGATCGTGCGCTCATTGGCTGAAGAATGCTGTCGATCTGAGGGCAAACGATTCTGAGAAAAGGGAGGTGCGCCTGTGATGGGGGGTTTGCGTCAGAGTCAGAGATAACCTAGGACTCTGCTGACAGCAAAAGGCAAGAGTAATTTATGATAAGAGAAAAAGTACTATTGAAAATAAAACATAGCTGTTATTTTTTTTTGGAAAGAAAGTACTTGACTTGAAACAAATACCTTTCTAGCTGTGCATTTTGTGCTGCAAATTACGTGTAGAATAATATTTCTAGGTGGGCTGGTAACCTTCAGTAGATTTATTAGTGACAGTGTGTTTCTAATATCCGTACAATGCACACAGCAAAGCCTCAAAATATGTGATTTTTTTTTTTATTTCGCTTACGGAACGCAGCATTTCCAAATCTATCTTCCACATACTACATTGCTGCAAGCTGCCTTGACAAACAGCAGGGGCTTTAACAGATATGGGCTACGTGCGTTGCCTGAGAGGAGATTCCCTACAGCGGAACAATACAACAGTGTGGGTGGTGCTGAGTGCTATCTTGAAAACACAAGCGCTGATTGGTCCAAAACGGGGCAGGAGCCCCACAGTGAATGGTGTGGCCGTATCCAAGGTGCTGATGTAGGCTGCGCACGTCATCGCTCCGCTGAACTGCAGCCTGTTGCCCAGTTTTTAAAGAGCTCTAACACACTTATAGGCGTATGTTAATGACAAGGGAACAGACCGGGAGGCTGGCAGATGCAGCGATGACTTCAGTTATAGTTACAGGAGTGAAGGTAAACTAAATAATAAAGGATTAGTGGCTATTATTAAATGTGCTGGGTAAAATAGAACATTACAAGCCAGTGAAGAAGGGAAGGTGAAAACAGAAAAGTCACAGTTAAAGGGATAGTTCTATTTTTTATTTTTTTTAGTCTGGTTCAGTTCAAGGTTATAGGGAGTTAATATCTTCCCCTTCAGTAGATAAATCTCATAGTGATTCTATTTGGTTCAAATCTATATTAGTTGATAAGAAGAGAACAAGTCTGGGACTTGAGTCCAAAGTGGACTTCTGCTGTCTAAAAACAAACCCCAGTTTTAAAGCTGTCGAAGCACTTTACAGAAATGCTCTTTAATAAACATTTAAATAATTGTCTTCTTTGCACTGAACTGTTATTTTGAAATAAGTTGATATTTATGTGCAAGGGAAACGGAGGTAGCTGGATGATGATCTTCCAGTTTGTAACAAGTACTAAGAGAAAAACATCTAATAGAAAAGTGATGCACTGTAGTCCATAAAAAAAACATTTATTTATTTTTATTTTTTTTGGATATAATCATTATTCAGACCAGAGATACTTTACATTATTTATTATCAGTTCATGTTTCATATAGGGAGATCATTAGTGCTGCACAGCCTTAAACCTTAATTTTCTGTATAAACTGCTATAGGCTTCTCTGCAAATAATGGCCCAAAGTAAACATGACAAGGGTTTAAAGATTTATTACAAAGTGTTTGTATAAACTGCTAAGGTGTTACTTAAAAGATAGTAGAACTCCACTTCAGTCTCATCTTCTCTCAGACTAGCTTCTTCCTCTGGGAGCATCTAATCTGGATTTATACTGAAAGGGGTTCTGCTAAAAGGTTGTAAACAGTTATTAGCTTACCTGCAGTAAGTCTCTTGCCAACTTTATTTAGTATAAATTGAGACAAGTTGTTCCCAAAGGCTAAAGTTAACCGTTAGTCCAAGAGTGGCTAAGACAAACATTTACCTTTATATTCTTACAACAGTTCCTATATTAAATACCTCACAGCATTTCATCTGATGGCTTCCAATGTGCCTTTAAAGCTTCGTCATACTTACATTGGGCAATTATATACAAAAGTGTCAAATAGTATTTAGTACATGGGAAGTGGAAATTGGTGATCGTGCACCACCAATGATCTCCATGTGAAAACACATTCTGTTAATGTAACATGTAAAGTGTCTAGGAACAGAGTATTCTTCTGATATTGAACTAAGGAGCTATAAGAATATATTTAAGTGAACTAGCAGTCGCTCAGACAGGTTACCTATTCTTTGTACACTCCTTCACATGTTAATCTGAATAAAAAAGGCTTCACATGATACATTCTCAGTATAAATTTCAGACAGGAAGATCATTGGTGGCGCACCTCACCCTACTTCCATTTAAACTGTAAATAACTACAGCTTTTCGGTAAATAAGAATCCATGCAAATGTTATGTGACATTTAAAGGTCCATTAAATATCCTTAGTTTGATCCACATTTGCACTTTTTAGGACTGGAGATGTTTTATGTTGGTGGAAGTTTGTATTGGTCTTGACCCCTGTTAAACTAGCCTTTAGCTTCACCTCTGAGAACAGCAGAGGTTGGTCGAGTAGCAAAACAATTGTACTCAAGTAAGAGTAGCATCATTTAAACAAAGTAAAAGTAAAATGTAGCCAACCAAAAAGTGACTCAAATATGCTTAAAAACCGTATTTGGTAAGAAGGCTAGTCAAGTACTTAGCAACTAATCACAAAATCTGATTAATATTTTAAAATCATGTGATCGGATAGAAAAAAGATGAAGTTATGCACAAATTCTGGCATTTTAAAGACAAAAATGTGAAAATATACCAAAAATAACATGATTACAAAATAAATTCAGGCAGAAGTAACACTTTTCTAAATCATTGTTTAACCAAAGGTTGTGAAACCAATATTTACAGCCGTTATCCACCATATTGCCAAAAGTATTTGGTCATCTCCTTTTACATGTACATTAACTTTGATAACATCCTACTCTTAATCTATAGGATCAAATTTGTTGATGGATCCCCACTTCCAGTGATGGCAACTTTACCTAGTCTGTAAACATCAGTGTTAGGGGCGTTCATAGTTGGATGTAAAAAACAGAAGTTTATCCCAAAGTTGTTCTGTTATGTTCAGGTCAGGACTCTGTGCAGGTCAGTCAAGTTTCTATCAATCAAACTTTATACACCTGCAGCCATGGAAGTGACTGGAACACTCAAATTCATTGATTTGATGGTGGGCCCCTATACTTTTGGCAATATAGTAGGTGTTAGAACTTTGCAAAGCTCTTCTAATGACTAGAGCTACTATTTAGTGTATGTTCACCTGGCCTCCAAATGGCTAAATGAGCTCAGCAGATAAAAAAAAAATAGCATTCAAACAATGAATCATGCATACAAACAAGATGTCTCACTTTAATATAAAATGCAGGTGTGTGTGTCTGGTGCATTTTTTGGTTGAACGGTTGGTAGAGTAGCCAGAAATTTCAAGTAAAAGTAGTGATACTTCTTCATAATATTAGTCAAGTAAAAGTAAGTACAGTACGCCAAAAGTACTCCCAAATGTACAGTTTGTTTTTTGATTGATGAATTGTTTTACTTCCAGTTATAGAACGGTTTGTTCAAATCCTTACTCAAGTAAATGTAACTAGTTTTTACCCTCCTCTGATCTACTGCAGACCAACATTAACCACTGGCAACCTTTTAAATGAGCCTCGCCTCAAAAAATCTGAACTTTTCCTATACTATCTCGTTATCCTTAAAACTACTGCTAGCCTAAGTTTTGCTTACACAACAGCAGTGATTATATTGGAAACAGAAGCTGGTTTGTACAGGCAGGGTGGACTTTCAGACATTCTTCAAGCACTTAAGTTCGCCCGGCAGTCATATGCTTTGTTGTGAGCACAAACATGTGAAGGCACACAAATAGGTTCCCTATATGGAAAGCTTCCACCAGACTGAAACTCTATGCAAAGTTAGGGACGTTGCTCTGCATGTTCAGATTTACAGCATTAGATCACAGTAGAGGAGTGACATGAATGCTGAACGCCTTATTGCTCTCTGCTGGCAAAGCCTTTTAGGTTGTCTTGTTGTAAAATGTTCAGCGAACTCAAATGTCACTATTAGTTTTGGATCAACTGCACAAAGGCATTCTGTGCATGCAGATTTTTACACCATGCCAAGTAGAGAACACATCATGCATCTATTACGTGTATTGTTTTGGAAGAGCATCAAACAACTACAATGTGACACAGCGACGTCGTTACAAAGCATGTTAGGACTGCTGTATTGTCCCATGGTGTGATCTTCTCATCATTAGATGTAAACTGTTTAGTAATTTAAAAGCTCCAGAGGTGCATGGTCGGTTGCAGAATGCGCTGATAGGAAAAAATATTAGTTGAGCAATTCACAAATTTGGCTTTTAGATAAAAGTGGTAATAGGAAAGCTTTTGTTAAGCCTTAGAGCCTTTTTGCAGTTTACCACGAGCAATGTGGGGGACGCAGCAAACAGGGAAAAGGTGCTTTGTTTCAGATGGTACATACATGTACGTTTTTGACTAACATGCAAAGCAGTATGCATGGTTGAAAACCGACGTTGCATATAACTCTGAGCACAACCTCCCTATGATGGTAACAGCATCCTGTGGAGCTGCGCTTCTTCAGCAGGGAGAGGGAAAGTGGTTGGAGTTTGATGTTGATGGAAAAATGGATGGGTCCAAACACAGGTCCATCGTAGATGAAAAAATGTCGGAGGCAGCATAAGAAGTTCTCAGAAGTTCTCACTTCAACATGACGAGATTTCCCTATACCAAAACCTTCAAAATATTGTGCTCTTTCACCTCACTGTAATGTTTCATTTTCTCTTGGGTCTATCCCATGAAATTCAAATAAAATACAATGAACTGTATCATTGCAAAGTGACAAGATGTGAAAAGGTTTAAGGGGTATACGTAGATTCTGTACAACGAATCAAATAAATGTGTGGCTGCTAATGTCCTTAATGTTAAATAACCAAGAAAATTTGATCCCAATCAGGTTTTTGTGTAATAGAACAAGGACAAACAAGCTAACAGGACATCTCCCTGTTAAATGAAGGTCATCTTTAAAAAAAAAGGGGGTAAAAAAAAGAAAAACATTGTTGCATAAGAGGCATTTGGTACGAGATCTCAACCTAGATCCATGTATTAAAACAAACCTGATCTCCCTCTGACAGCGAACGATAAGCAGGTGCTATTGTCTTTACCGATTCTTCGTGGCATACATGCAAAACAGATGTACAGCACACAGATGAGTTCCAGCATAATAATACACATTTGCCACGAGAACAATTAGTTCTCCATAGGAAAAAACAACAACAACAGGTATTAGCGATATATTTGAGCTCGCGCAACATCTTTTTTAAAATCCCTGTTAGCAAAAAAGCAATTCATTATGTGTGTCTACGTATCAACACGCTGCCTCACGGACGCAATAGACACATAAAAAAAACGAGATTTCTCTGAAACTGTATCACCATGACATTTTCATGTCTGCCTCCTCTCTTTCCTTTCCATTTTTTTTCCCCCTGCCTCGTCGCCCTCCCTCTTTCTAGCTCGGATGGAAAACCTTTGACGTCACTCCTTGTTATTACTTAACACAACTCCGCAGAGTGCCCTGGGCTCGTCGTAATAGGCAGACGCTTTGCTTCCCCTTTGAAGAGCAAATCGGGTGGTGGGCGAGACGGAGAGAAATGGAGAGGGAGACTGTGGGTGTAGCTGGGTCTATGATTAGGACTTTAATGGATTATATATTTTTATGTGTACCGATGCTTCAAGTAAACTAAGATATAACAAGAATTCATAAATAAGTAAAAAAAAAAAGAATAAAAAGAAACCATTTTCAAGCTTTTAGTAGAAATGGAGGCTTCAGGCGCATTGGCTACGAATAAAAAACAATCATTGTCAGGCGAGTGAAATAAACATTTAACCAGAAGAGAAATCTGGAGTGCGGTTAGACATTTCCACATGCACAGCAACACAAGCTCCTTTCACACAGAGACCGATCCACAATGCCAGGCCCATTCATTACGTTGGCATGATTCACCTTTGCTGCACACCGACCAAACAAAAGTGGCAGAAGGCTGCATTAGTGTGGCCTTTCAAATATCATGCCGACATGGCGGAAAAAGACAAATACGGACAGAAAAACGGCAAAACAATCCAGCCATAAAAGGGCTGAAGTCTTTTGAGTCGGTTGGTGTCACTTAGCATTAACATTAGGTAGGCAGATTTCCTGTAAGCGTGTCTAGGACGAGTTCCAACCATGTCTACTATGAATCCGTCTGCAGATGGATCCTATAAAGTCTATTCTTTCCAAAACTTCACCAGCTACTACCATCTAATGTAGAACAGATTACTAGATCAATGTGTGCTTCTGTGCTTTTTTGTTTCTCTTTTTGTGTCTCTGCTCTGTCTTCTTTAACACCCAGTCGGTCGAGGCAGATGACCGTTCATACTGAGCCCGGTTCTGCTGGAGGTTTTTCCTTCCCGCTAATGGGGAGTTTTTGTTCCCACTGTCGCTTCATGCTTGCTCAGTATGAGGGATTGCAGCAAAGCCATGGACAATGCAGACGACTCTCCCTGTAGCTCTACGCTTCTCCAGGAGTGAATGCTGCTTGTCGGGACTTTGATGCAATCAACTGGATTCCCTATATAGGAAATTTTTTGACCAATCTGTATAATCTGACACAATCTGTATAATATGATTGAACTTGACTTTGTAAAGTGCCTCGAGATGACATGTTTCATGAATTGGCGCTATATAAATAAAATTGAATTGAAATCGAATTGAAAACTTCTGATTTTAGAAAAACCAAGACTAAGTAGACTTTGTCAGTGTGTTGTATGTGTGTGTGTGTGTGTGTGTGTGTGTGTGTGTGTGTGTGTGTGTGTGTGTGTGTGTGTGTGTGTGTGTGTTGGGGGGGGGGGGGGGGGTAAGGGCAATTTTGTGTCCAGAAGTAACTGTTTTGTGCAAAATAACTTGCTTCACACTTATTGGCATTCCTGTTTTTCAGGCTCATAGAAGCACCTTTTGACAGGAGGACAGCCCGTATTCTTCTCCTATAACATTTGACACGAACAGAGAATACAAAGAGAGAGCTCCTTTCGTGCACATTTTCTCTACATTTTCCAGAAGACGCTTTTTCTGTGATTATTTGGTCATACGTTACTGAAAAACCCAGCAATAGCCATTTTTTTTTTGGTTTCTGGTAGAAGCCAACAGATTCTTTTCTAAGTTGCCCTGGGATTTCAAAGAGATGACGTTTTGACACCATCTGTGTCTTCATCCGAGGACTCTGATTTGCACATCTCCGCCGGATTAGCCAATAGGTATAGAAGATGTTTTATGCTCTTAAAATGTTGTTGTTTTTTTATTTTCTTTGAGCTTTTCAACAGCTGTGACTTACCATTAAACATCAGGCACCAGTGGCCCGCTACAAGTCACACGCCAAGCATGCATATGGAGGATTTACACGGCTCAGCATATGTAAATACAGAGGTTATGTTATCAGTTGTCACGGCAGCAGCGTAAATACTTTTTCTCCCCTGCACGGTCGCCTTCACAACCTATCGAGGCTGTTACATAATTCATCCCATCACAGGCTGCTGGTGCAACATCAATAGATCTATTTGCCATCTGCAGACAGAGAGAAAAGCAACACACAAAGGCACACAAGCATCAATATGACCATCTTATGCATACAGTATGTAGAATAGCTCCTTGTTATTCTAACATCCGCTTTAGGAACATAAAATAAAGGAAATATCTCTCATATTAGATAACATGGGATATTTGACTGACTTTGCAAACTAATGGATTTACAAAAAGGCTTTTCGTCCTGTGTGGTTCGTGTCTTTCTTAATTTATAACCAGCATAATTTCTGCTGCTCACCTTTTCATTTGGGTATGACGTCTCAATTTGAAATTCAACACTATTTCAGTGCACTATTTCATGATTGCATCTTGCATTTTTCCTCTCCATAATTTTCTACTTTTGTCTCATTCTGACCTTGGAGCACCACTGAATAAAATTGGTTCATCTTCTTTAAAAAAAAAAAAAAAAAAAGCAAAGCGAGTGAACATTGCGCAGTCTAGAATATTAACTTGTCTCGGTAGTGTATCGTTCTGAAAAATTCACTGGAACACGACTCCTTTCTGAATTACGGTTTCATACACCGTGGCCACATGTTTCAAAAGTCAGGAAGTAGCACAGAGAAGCCAAAAAGAGAACTCTGTTTGTGTTTGTGCTGGCGCACGTCCACCCAAGCTGTCTGAAAGGATAGAGCAAGATGCAAAGTAATGGTAAGATAAGAGAGAGGTTGCAGCAGATTTTATTTTAACTGTGAAAGTGACAAAACGCACCGCTTTGTCTGGGTTAGAGCCTGACATTGTGATAATTACTTTGCTGTGTCTTTTCTTTGCCCTGCACTCCTTTACCCCCCCCCCCCCTAATAGTTTATGGGTTTGAAATACAGACTCCTTTATTTAGATGACAAAACACTTCCTCTGGCCAGTGCAGAGTCTGTCATAGAATGAAAGACCCATTTAGACTTAAAGGTATTGATCTCGGTTTGAATGGAAAATAAATCTAACAGATTTTTTTATTGTTTTTTAAAATAAATGGACATTAACTTTTCAATTCTAGAAAGTGCATGTTGGCGTAGCTGTCGGCACTGCTGCCTTGCAGAAAGAAAGTCCTGGTTTATCTTGCACCGTCGCGTGTGTGGACTTTGAATTTTCGACCGCGTCTCTCTACGGGTGCCGCTTATTTTGTACACGTGCAGTTTTGGTTGTCTCGTACTTAACCGCTTCAGGCACAACATGGTACAGTTTGCAGTCGCACGGGCGGACATTTTGTACTTTCTTTGACAGCAGATGATAAAAAGGGTTTTTCTAATCTACGCATAATCTACTGCAGTCGTTCTCAAACTAAAATGGCACGACATGGAAGTAGAAAGATGCCAACAATAAGAAAGCAGTGGAGCTTACACTAGCTGCCTTCCAGCATCCAAAAAACATGCATGTTGGTTTAAATGGCCACTCTGACTTCCTCTTGACCATGTTCCTCTTATCGTCCTGTGATGGACTAGTGAGCTGTACCTCCCCATGCTCTCATTGCCCATTAAAGATAGGCAGTAGACCTCCCATCTTTTCATTCTTGTTTTGTTTGTTTTTGGTCACCTTTACGGCGCGAAGCATTCCTAAGCTGGTTTTACAATGGGAACAGAGTTTGTCTTGTATTTATTGAGACAGATTCCAGGTATCAAGTCCACAAAATATACGAATGGGTACATATAGAGCAGCTAAAAGACAATTTATAGCAGGTAAGTGTGGATATCAGTATAATCTTTTTTATTACTTCCATGTACACCAGCCAGGCGTAGGATTGCGTCCTCTAACAGGGAAGGTGAATAACACTGATTAGCCCTAAACAACAATGCTCTGTTTTGACCCTGCTGAGTCCCACTGCATGCATGCTGCAGTTCTGTAATGCTGGCTTGATTTCTACCAGTTAACGTGTGTGCAGTAGACATGGGCCAGCACGGTATTACTATTGTTTGTGTTTGTATTTGAACAAAGATTTAAAACAAAAATATGTAACATGATCTACTTCCTTTCACTTAAAAAGCAATCTTAAAACTCACCTGTAGTTCTAAAGAAATAGAGTAACTATAATTATGTTATCTGCAAGTTTGATGTATTTGTTTTAAATCCAAAGACTGAATGAGAGCTATTCATAAGTACACACTAAATGTAGTTTTCAAGTGTATAATGTATTTTTACTGTTCCGCTCTTTATGACCAGCCTTCAGTGAACCGCTTAACAAACGTCCCACTTGTTGCTCCTTTAGTATGCGAACCATGAGTGTCCGAAGTTTTCGTGACCAGCAATATTTCTTTTGGAATGGCTAAATACATGTTTCTTGCACAAATGAGCAGAACGTTTAGCAGCCTTCTACCCGCTCACTGATTGGCAATGCACATCAACAGATAGTGGTGGGGCGTGGCTGCTTTAATGTATGCTTCAAATAGCACACGTTAAACTAGAGGAATAGAACATTTAAGCAGTTTTGAAGCCGTTCAATTTTAAAACCTTGGTATACCTTGACATCCGTAACTAGCTCTGTATATAGCGCAGACTACACCCTCCTGATTTGTAATTTATGAATGGCCAGAGGGATCTCAGAGAGGGACTCGTCTTTGCCGGCTCCAACGATGGAGCTCTAGAGGGTGACCCAAATATCGGCAGAGAAAGAAAAATATCACGAGAGGGTGATCTGAAGGCCTTGAAACCCAACAGTGGTACTCTGAAGGGTAATCTGATGGCCCTTGGATCCAACAATAAAACTCTGGAGGGCCATCTGAAGGCTGCCAGAACTTAGGAGGACAGCTAGGAAGTCACTGGATTTGACCTCTGGAGGGTGACCAGGATCCCAAATTGATGGGTGTGGGGCCTTGTTATAAGACTCTAAGCTTCAAGCAGCCAAATAAACCCGTCACTCATTGCACTTTCTACGATAATGTCATCAAAAGGAACATAGTAACGGCATGACGGGTTTTTTTTTTTTTGCTACCTAAAACTCTGATATACCTTTATCCCAGTTGCAGTCCCATGTTTAGGGTGCGGGATTGCGTCAATGTGATTTATGTAATTTATGATTTATGAACAGCCAGGAGCAGCCACAGAGCAGCTTGTCATTGCATGTATATGATGAAACTTTTTTTTTTCAAAAGAGGCTACTTTATCCGCTCTTATCCTTTTGATGGATGTCACAGTCCTGTGGCCCCCCCGGTCGTCCCCCGTCCACCTGTAAAGGCTGCTTGAGGAATTCGCTGCTTGTGCATCAAAGTGAGCACTTTCAACACATCCATTTGGAGCTGTTTACTCGCGACTGGATTGCTCAAGGCACATTTTAGTGCCCATCGGGGTGTTGGGAAAACAAGTTTTGAGGTGGAAAAAAAGTCTAGAGTTGTGAGAGAGAGGAAAGAAGAGAAAGGGCCAACTGTGAGGACATGAAGGATGAGAAAGCGGTTATATCCTGAGGGGTGGGGAGAAGCTCTAAGAGAGGGGAAAAGAAATAAAGGGCAATGGGGATAGGAGAACATCAATGACATGATGAAAAATTGATGTGCAATGCTGGAAAGCTAAACCTACTGCATTTTAAAACAAGCCAGGTCATCAAAATTTAGACCACCTGCAGACAACTGCAAGGTTTATGATTTAAAACGCTTTTTTTTTTTCTGCGGTTGGCCGCAAGAGTCTGATGCAGTTGTGATAGCTCTGATTAGGGCCGACCCTGGAAGGCACAGGCAGCACTTAGGAGAGAAATTAGGAGTAAACAGCAGGGGCTTGTCTGCTGTGACGTGGGCCTGATACATGAGAGGAGGGATGAAGCCGGACAACAGAGAAGGAGGGTGCATGAAAAAAAAAAAGAGAGAGGAGGGTGGAAAATAATCCCACTGTTGTGTTGAACAGAGGGAAGAGAGATCGAGAGAGAGAGAGAGGCTCCTCTGTGTTTGTGGTTATGGAAAAGTACTTACTTGAATCTGTGTACTCAGCTCCCCACGCAAAGATACACACTGATTTATACATCTCTCAGCAGGCTCTGCCTAGCATCCACTGAATGCATAATTACACCCATCACCACAGTGTGTGTGTGTGTGTCTGTGTGTGTGTGTGTGTGTGTGTGTGTGTGTGTGTGTGTGTGTGTGTGTGTGTGTGTGTGTGTGTGTGTGTGTGTGTGTGTGTGTGTGTGTCTGTGTGTGTGTGCGAATTTATCCTGCGTGTGTATGTTGCAATCGATGGCGATTGAGTGGCCATGCACCAGTGAAAATCTCAATCTCACATTTAAATGAGCTTCTTCTCTGACGGGCTCATAAACCAACCAAATTATCCTGAAAATGTTCGGCTACTTTGAGAGAAAATGTTCCCATCCAGCACGTCACAGAAAGGTGATCGGTTCTCATAGGTTGTCTTGTACAAATAACTCTACCTATTACGAAGAATCATGAATAAGAGAGAGCAGATTTTATTTTTGACCTGTGAGGTCACCTGATTGTAATAATTCAACAATCTAAAGCACAATTACTGGAGCCCTGGTGTTTAAACAGCCTTGCAGTAGATCAATATTTTATTACAAAAGCAAAACCCTATATAACAAGGAGAAAAGTCCAACTTTTGGGTACAATTGTTTTCATCACATTACTGGTGCCACACTTATTAGCTTCCCTACAAATTATATTCCTATAAATTATGCACTTTTTAAACGTTTAAGTGACCTTTTTCCAACGTGTTTAGTTTCTGGAAAATCCTATTAGTAATCCACGATTTAAGGTGTCAGTGGGCGCACTTTGATTTAGACTCTCTTCAAAATGGGAAAGGTAACAGAAGCTTCCATTTAAATAACACAGATGTCTGTTGATCGTTACAATTCAGGGAATGGCTATAATTAAGCAGCCGTTTCCCTAAACTTGCTCAAATCTTCGGCCAGAGCAACAACTGCAAAGCTTAGACTGGCTGGGACTGTGAAAAACAAGGCTGGGTCCGGACCAAAGTTTATCTTGCCACCGTCCACAACGTCCACAGTAAAGCAGCATCTTGGTGTAACCAAGTTTCCAAACCAAGTATGCTCTCTACATGGCAGCCAGTTGTTTAAATGTAATACCAGAAATTTTGTTTTTTTTACTATTCTACCATTAACATGCTAATGCTTTATAAACTGTCTACATGCTACTGGGACTTCAACTAGATTTTTGTGTTTCTGTCAAGTGAGACAGAATTAAGTTTTGGGCACCAAAACTTCCAGCGTCTGGCACAAAAAAAATAAAAAAAATAATAATAAGCAAAAGCTTGACATGGTGGAGGATGCTGTGAACCTGTTCTTCTTCTAAAGGCTTTGGGAACCTAGTAAAGTGCACGGTGTTATTGACGTTTTCAGAAATCAAGATTTTAAATGACAATATTAAAACTAAAAAAATGGGTCGTTGCAGGGTCTTTTAACACGAGAATGTTAATTCAAAACAGATCAACAAAATCAACATCATTCTCAAAGCTTTCCATGACATCATGCTTCGGTAACAAAAAAACAAACAATTTTGGGGCTTTCTTTGGGGGGTTTACAAATGTTTATATGTGAAGCGAAAGAAGGCATGTTATGTATTTATGAGGCATGGTTTGGTTATTTAAGTGCATTTGGCCAGAAATATTGTTTTAGTTGATGCTTATCACAAACGCATACATATGTACATTCTAGCTTATAGCTGTCTAATGACGTTACAGAGAAGGAAAACTATCAGCTCGCGTCTTAGAGTTTGACACTTTTCTGAGCTCGTATTTTAGCAAGTATAGATCCAATAAACAAGTCATTTTCGTAAAGATGTACAACGACTTCTCTTGCTGTTAATAGCTTACCATATACATTTGAAGGTCTACACAATCGAGTGAATAGAACTGATGTTTTAAAAGCGATTTTTTTTCCCCCCTTATGACAGGCAGACTTTGCCTCTGCACCTGTTATTTCAAATGCTTTGTTGTTCCCCTGCTGGAAGAGCCCATCTGCTCCTCTAATACACCGAAGAGTTTGGAGGGATAGATAAAGAAACGGAGGCGGTGTAATCCTGCGGATAGCCTGAATTAACATGAACACATGCTCCTTTCTCACATCATCTCAGTTCAAACAATAACCTGAAGCAAAGCTGCTTGGCATTCAGATATGCAAGTTCACTTTAATGTAATTTATGTTTGTTTACATGTTGGGAGGTAAAATGCATTAAACAGAATTTAAATGTGTGGTGCCGTGTTTCCCGGTCCATGCTAGGTTGAAATTTTCTTTTTCTTTAGTGCACCATATGTGAATGTGTCCTTTGCTTTACATGAATTAAATAAATACAATTCTTTTATATCTTTCCTAGGAGGTATTAAGATAGATTTACATATAATTGACATCGTTGCCCTTTCGCAAATGATAGCTCTATATGAAAGCCAAAAGAGGCACACATATTTGGCCCCTAGTTGACCCCGATTGGTCTGTCTGTGTCTGTAATGCTTGTACAAAATAAAAACCACAAACATACAGCTTTTGCGCACAATTCGATAGCCATGCGTGAATCTCAGTAGCTAATGGTCGGACCCGTCTTTGTGGGCAGATGAAGTGTCTAGGAGTGGCTGATGGGTCCTTAAACGAGTACAGGACATTAACCTTTCCTTTATTTAGCTCCTGCCCCAGGCTGCTTGTGAGGTGAATAAATATCAAATGACAAACTGACGAGGAAAGAATGCAAATCAGGATGCAGGAAAATGAACCAGATCATGGGGCACAGTCCACTTGTGACTGGGTGTGCGTGGGTGTTTTGCATGAAGGCACGTGGAGAAGAAACTGCATGCTTGATATGTGCTTTTGACGATTTTGTTGCAGACTTCTTTGGAGTAAGCTGATTGAGGTGCTCCAAATTGCACTTTTCCTTTTATTTTCTCTCACTTGTTCTGTCTTTGCATAACAGACGTACATATGTAAGAAGCTGGCTGTCTACACGTGCCAGCAAAGCTCTGCTCCATAAAAACAATATCTAGAGCTGGTATCCTGATGTGAGTGACTTTATCAAATCAGGGTTGCCTCAGCTCCCAGAGACCGCAGCAGCCGTGGGCAGACAACACCAGGCACCTCCCGAGAAGAGCCATGCGCCTGACACAGAGGCAAAGCACACGGCACGACAAGAGAGTGCAGCACAGAATATTGTTACCAGACCCCCCCTGGCCAAGACCACCACCTGAGTCCCAAATGCAGGCCAAACCTGGAACCTGGTCCCCCCCGGCTTCTAAGTCATTGGTGCTTTTGGCTTTGGGCAGGTCCAAGTCCTGTCAGAAAATTAAATTTTCATCTCCATAATGCTCATAACCTGAGGGAAGCATGAAGCGCTCTAAAATGTCCTGCTACCACTAAACAAAAAAACATTGAACCAGCGTTATATCCCGTGTCCTGGATATGTCTGTGTGTGACAGCTCTTGAAACTCATATTCACATTCCTCTCAAGGTTTTTTCTTCCTTCCACTCAACTTTCTGTTAATATGCTTGAACACAGCCTTCTGTGAACAACAGTTTATTCAGCAAAGACCTTTGACAGCTTAGTCTTAAAGTACTGCATAGTTAGCGGTCTCCCTGCTTTATTGAGTGGCCATAACACGTCTATCTATCCAAATGAAAATAATCTTCTATCTATCTATCTATCTATCTATCTATCTATCTATCTATCTATCTATCTATCTATCTATCTATCTATCTATCTATCTATATATAGATCTATATATATATATCTATATATATATAGATATATATATATAGATCTATATTTATATATCCTTTTTGACAATAAATGGATTTACTAGGATGGACCTGTACGTTTTTGTATCAACTGCTGGCACTTCTTGGCTCATTTAGACATTTGTGCTGCTGAACTAAAATGCTGAGCAGCTGTATGCTATTAGAAAAGCTGGTCGTTCAGCACAACAACTGACATGTTCTCTTGGCTTCCTGTCCTGAATAGGGTACACACTGTTATCTGACTCCCAGATCTGAGCTCCAGCTTCTGAGGTAAATGGATCACAGTGCTTGTTTGACAGTTTGACGGTATAGTTTGCTAGCACAATAGATTATAGCACTTTAAAGCTACTGACCTTTCAAGCATATGCATTGCATTTATTATAATGAGACTTCAAATTTGTTTCGGGTACAAAGAATCCTGATTTGGACGTCCCAAGTTTTATGATCACTGTTATTTGTTTCCTAACTTAAATATTGTCAGGGCAGCACAGATGTATTTCATGTTGATTGTAAGTGACTCAGTAGAAAAATGCTAAATTATTATATTATGAGAACAGTAGAGAAACCGATTAGTTACGTTTAGGAGGGTGAATAATGATCCTACCTTTAACAGTACAGTGCAAATCCTAAAATCTTGCAGAAGAAACTGCTTCAGGGAACCATCCAGCTGTCATATTGCTTTATTCAACTGAAATTTATTTTAACCTATGATCCTCAGCAAAAAAAAAAAAAAAAAAAATGCATAACTTTGGTATAAAACTCTTTCCAAAGGGGGACACCATGTCAGTGGGACACCAGCATTGCGTCACTTGTCCCGACCTTTAACCCAACATGCACATATGTTACTATACGCACATAAAAACAAGCCTACTTGCATCTTGTTTGTCACTGTGGTGCCGCAGATGATGTCTTTGGACAGCTGTTGACTTCGGGGCAGAAAGCAGGGGACACTCTGTGAGCATGTGACTGAGGTCTTGGCCTCCAAGAAATGCAAGGGGAGTCAAATTGGACGCCGCTGTGGCAGCTAAACATTATAACGTATGACTCCTGTTTACGTAACCCTTAAATATCCAATCTTTAGAGTGGCAAGACGTGCCTTGGACGGAAAATTAAATTGCAAACAGTTCTACGGTTCTGTAACTTTTAAACTAAAAAGACATACATATAAATAAAAAAATATGTCTCTCTCTCTCTCTCTCTCTCTCTCTCTCTCTCTCTATATATATATATATATATATATATATATATATATATATATATATATCTGTAAGGAGGAACTGGAGACCCCTAGGTCAAAGTTGAAATCCTTTCTCTAGATGGTTGAAAATAACTGAGCTAAGAACCTGTTGGTCTTTAAATGACAAAAATGGTAATGACCATCCAGCCAGACGTTGTGAATACTTTTAAGCACCAGAGAACAGGCATTGTGATCGTTTTGATCATTTGGTCAACAATGGAAATATTAATAAAAATGTGGAGGAATACCAACAGCTGGGAGTTGAAGGCAACAGAAGTTCCCATGGTCATTGGAGCACTTTGGGCAATGACGAAAACAGGCATGTGATGGTCTTGACTGATGAAATCAAACATTCAACATTTGGTACACCAAAAAGAATGTAAATAGGGCTGATGTCAGGACTGATGACAAAAAAAAAAAAAAAAAGAACAGCTTTATCAGAAGAAATGTAAATTTTTTGATTGGTCTAGCCATATTTCAGAAGTAAATCTGGAAGAAAGTTTGTAAGAGGTCTGTCAACAAAACATATCCGTTTACAATATGTGAGATCTAGAGAACGTTTGCATGTCAGAGGGTTTGCATGACAGGGCCAAAAGATACTAAATGCAAAAATTACATCAAAGGGTGGTTAAGCAAAGTGTTTGAAGATATGCACTTTTACATAAACAAATTTTTTAACCTTTTGGTTAAATTTTTCTGCATAACCAAATTGTTTGTTTTTCATATGAATTGCACAGGATAGTCACATAAAAGTCACATAAAATATTGAAAATGTGTTCATTTTTATGTTTACCTCTCAAAAACCTACCATTTTAATGGGGATTTTTGGTGGAATCTAAATGCTTTTTGCAACAGTTCATCTTACTAATGCTTTAATGGTGACATTGTCTCTGCAGTGTCCCATTTCCCTTGTTTTTAGGCCTGAATTGTTATTTTTTTTTTTTATCAAATGTAAAATGACTAAGCAATCTGGAACCTACAATTCACCTCCACAGGACCACAGTGTGCTATCAGCATGTTGACGTAACTAAGAGCTGTTACAGCAGCCAGAGGGACGCACAGCCAGACAGATTCAACGGAGAGAGAACAAAAATTAAACAGCCTCCAAGCGAAGATCAGTCTTCCTATTTTTCACTAAAAGCCCAAGAGCACATTTCTGTTGCTTTAGCTTTTTTATGTGGCTCCTTTATGTTATCTCAAGACCCTGGTTTGCCGTCACCTCCACACAAACAAGACTCCCATTGCACAATCTTCCGATGATGTCACGGTTACCACAGTAACCATTCTCACGGTCCCTCCACCTCCCCCCTTCGCTTTCGCCCTTCGTCTTGATCCCTTAAATCTCCTCAGAGTGAGAGTGCCGCTCCATCTGTCTCCTGCTCCGATACGTGCTCCTGCACACATACAGCCTGCCATCACCGCCGTAACCACAGGCTGACAGAAAACTATCCAACGGGTGCCGAGAGGCCTGTGCTGTTACCCCGAGAGCTAAAACGAGTTATCATAATGTTTTGTTTTTGTTTTTTTTCTCTTTCTCACGTTGTGCACACGCAGCTCATACAGGTTGTCAGTGATGTGCATGCAAACAGCTTCACGGTACTGATTCATGCAGCTAGCACGACCGATGATTAGCAAAGGCCGGAGGACGCAAACAAAGAGACAGATGCTGTTTAGAATGCATCCGCCTGCTGATTTATGAGCACAGAATGAGGTAGGGGACCCTGGCCGATGAGATGGATCAGGAGCGGTGATGGATGAGGGATTCAATAGTGGGGAGCAGCGCAGGGAGGCAATTTTAGAGATGACGGGGAGGGAAACACGTAGACATAAGCGCTTCAGATGAAATGCAGATGACTTTATTTCTTTGTTGGTTGGTGGGTTTGTTGGTTTGTTACCTTTGGCATCGGGGTCACCTAACAAACTTTAGCACCAAGTTTGTTTTGGGGAGCAAAACGGAACGAATTTACTACTAGTTCAGAGCTCATATCTTTAGCTGTGTTTAAATCCTAGATGAGCCCACTATAGCTCAATGTACTTTTACCATAGCATGTAGTCCTGGACAAATGCTTACGTGTTTTAGGTGTGATTCCTCTGTTTTATCAAACCCCCAGCGGATGGAGGTGTTCTCATAAAAAGGACTCTTTCCTTTGCGCTGCGCCCCTGTTGCAGCAATCTCTCTGAACGAGGGATTGCTGCAACGGTAAGGAGTCCATGCAATCAGCTATCCACTGTTAAATGTTTATTCAGGTGGAGACATTGCCGAACAGTCAGTCACTCGATGAAAATGTCGGAGTTTCTTTACAAATATATTAGGAGTCATAATGAACTGCACTTGGCCGCATGGTTTTATAACTGCGAATCAGAATGTTTGCAGCAGACTTTGAATATCTCTATATGATTGGATTGACTGTGTATATTTCTGGATATAAATTGGTTCTGTGTGTTTTGCAAAAGGGCCTTAAGAGGACATTTGTTGTGAATCGGCACTACATTAATAAACTAATTTGAATTTTCAACCGAGGTCGCAAAGCTCTATTATTATCCACCAAATAATCAGCAAACGCCGGTCAGCCAGGGCTCTGAGGGTGCTTGTGAACAACATGTCCCTCAGTGACTGATACTGGTCGGGACCTGCTGGCGATAAACTTTTGCTCTCACACTCTGGCTCAGTTATTATGCAAGGGAGCAAGTTTATTTTTAGATAATGCAACCAGAGAAAACCCTCCCTGCGCTCTAAATCCTCGTACAGAATCCATGAGAGAGCGTCTGTGTTCTGGAACGGCTTCCTGAAAATCTGCCTGAACGTTCCGAATAATTTGGAGCAAAAATCAAACATGTTTAAAAGTTGAATTCGGCTATGAGAAAATAATATTTGAAAACAAGGCTGGAAAAGCTGTCACTTTGGTTTTAATGTTTGCTTGTTCTCCTTCCTACTGTTTTTTTTTTGTGGTTATTCTAATTAGACCCCAGGTCATTGTTACAGCAGAGCGGTCATATCACGGTCAGGTCTCAGCGGCCGCGGTCAAACTCTTCTTAGGCGTTATGCAACAGGCACACACACTGAATACACTGACCCATCTAATGCTACTGTGCCACTATCCATATTGTTCCTAATGGGTTTTCAGTTTTCACTCTTGGTGTGGGGTGTAACAGGGACAGTAGACAGAAAATAAAGGTGTTGTAAAAACACACATTAGAAGATATAGAGCAGAATGAGTGAAAACAAGGAGTATGATTACAGTAAATATAACACAAAACGGGATGGCAAATACAAGAAACGGTACAAGAACAACCTGATCAAACAGGTGTAGAACATTATTTTTTTTTTGTTAAGTTTAAAATTGAACTGTTGATTAATTTTCAAGCATGTATCAACAAAAAACACACACACGCACATAAAAACAAACAAATTTAGCCCTTGGTGGTCGCTTTCTTTTGCGCTCCACTTACCTTTTAGGCCCTTTCTTAAAGATTACCATAAGGAATATTACACATTGTCATATACCAGATGTCACACACTGAAGTCTTTCTCACCCCCTCATTTTCGTTTTTCTGTTTTTGGAAATTACAAAACATTATTTTATTTTTTTTTATCCTCAGGCCTATTCTGGCAGGAGGGACACTATCTGAGAGCACATGCTGCAAAAATTGGCAGCAGCCCAGATTTTGATAAATGTTTACTTTTTATGCAAAATTATTAAAAGGTGGTCAAAAGGTTCTTTTTTCCCCTAATCCCAAATATGTTAAACTTGGAGTCATTGCATTCTTTTTTCTATTGTTTGCCTTTGTGTTGTGAACTATATATTATATATTTGTTTTTCACATTTTTCACCTTTTTGTACGGCATTTTGGTCAGCGTAGTGTGGTTTTAAATTTGCTTTATAAATAAACTGACATTGACAACAGGGGGGAAACAGTAAGGGATTTCAGTACAAATAAATAATAATACAAAAGTATCCAATGCAGCTGTATTTAAAAAAAACACCCTTTTAAAAGGACTTGATGGCACAAGCCATATTAAAAAAAAAAGTTATTAAAATTTAAATCACTTTAAAATTGATTTTGTCATTTTCATCAACATTGTGAAAGTTATGCAAAAATACAAAAAATAGTGGGAATTAAAAGCACTTACTAAAGCATGCATAGAGTCCCTGCAGACCCACCAATCTAATCCTCTTTTGTTAAAATGCATATATTTATATTTGCATGAAAATATTTCTTTTCATCTTTTTTGTATCTTGCACTTTTATTTCTTCAGTGCAAGCATAGTGGAACTAAAGTCAAATTCATTATTGTATGAAGCAACTTCACACAACAGTGATTAAAACTGATTCTAAATCTATTTCAGCATGTTTTCTGTAAACAAAGAACCAAGCCTCTCAATAATTTTAACTAGCAAGGAAAGAGCTGCAGCCCACTCAGCCGTGACGTCTATAAATATTACCACCAAATTAGTAAACTTGTGATAAAAAACTCATTGTTTACTGCTCGACACAACACAAAAATTACACAATCCCATGCTGCGTGTAGCCATGCATGTCTCTATTTAGGCCCTGGTGCCTCCTCTAATCAGCCCCCTTGTTGAATGCCAGACCAAATGCCAGGGCTGCCCAACTGCCCCTCCTCTCACCAAATCAATCAATGCTCTCCTTGTTCCTCACTAGTTCCTCCTAAAAACGTGGCTTGGTGGGCACAGCTTTGAAAGTGTGCTCTTTTGTGCACAAATATGGAAGGTTGGGGAAAATTAGACGGATGGATGGATGGATGGATGGATGGATGGATGGATGGATGGATGGATGGATGGATGGATGGATGGATGGATGGATGGATGGATGGATGGATGGATGGATGGATGGGTGGATGGATGGACAGTCATAAAACTTTGGCATCAATAAACAGCATCCACATAAAACAATAGAGTGTGCAGGCTGCAGTTACCGGAGACCGGATCAGAAACAGGAGAGAGAAAGCAAGAGGAAAGATCATTACCTGACTCTGAAGGCTGTTTCAGGTCAGATTAATAGAAATAAAAACTGTAATGGTGATGACAAAAACTTTTTTTTTTTTTTTTTACCAAATGGTTGGATATTTGCTGTTGGGATACCACCTATGTATTGTTAGAGACTTAGAGACTTAGACAGCTTTATTTGTCATTTTGTATGCACAAAGTGCGTACAGAAGGAAATTGAATTTGCATACAGCTTGAAAACTCACAGTAAATTTCACAAATTGTCAGAATAAAGATGCAGCAGCGATTTATGTAAACAATTGAAATGTAAAACAATGTAACAATGTGAACAATGCAGGGGAAATAGACAGAGTGCCATTCACGGTATCCAGGAGAGTATTATTAAAACTGTGTAATATACAAATGTGGTATATGTATGTATTGTTGAAAGAGCATTGGGTCACAATAATTGACACAAGTTGTGTTATCAGAGAAGAAACTAGAACCTTTATCATTTTCAATAGGCCATCCTTTTTTAAAACTGAACATGTTCAAATATCAGACTGCAGGTTGAAATAAGAAATGGTGAGATGGTAAAATGATGCTGTATAATTGTGAAAACGTCATTGGGTTCTGTTTTTACACAATAGAGAGCAACTTGGTTCACTTTGGAGAATATTAGCCTTTTAGCTGCTTCATAGCTGACATAAACTACCGCTAGCTATTCTCAACCTTCACCAAAGAGCGGGTCATAAACACAACGTAGAAAGGGAATAGTTTGCACAATGTTATTTATTGACTGCAGCATTTATCTGCTATTTTATAATGAAGTGTCATAAACCTAAAAATCTATTTGAAGAACAAATTCTTGAACTTGCCTTTTGTCAACCTCTGTTATACAAAAAGAAGCACAAGGAATTGTCTTTATATTTATCAGCATTTAAATTAATTTCAAATCATCTCAAACATTTTGTAACCTTTCAAATAAAGATTTTTAAGAACTTGTAATAAACCTAAAAAAATAATTGTTGTATTATAATTCAAAATGAAATCCACTTACTAATGCCTGCTCTCTACTCCTCTATAGCCCCAGTTCCACTGTCCACCGCACCACTCTCCAGCCTTGCTCAAGAGCAGGGTCAAACCGAGTGGACTCGAGCAGAGTTTTGACATGAACACACTGCTTCTCAGTGATTGGCTGAGGGGCTAGGAGAAATTAAGCAGTGTTTATACGAGGAAATCCAGACAAGCTGAAGAGCGACATTAATATTAAAGCAACAATATGTAACTTTTGACCACTAGAGGGCCTAGACCTGAACGTTCAAGGTTTAGCGGCCCTGTAGGCCCCTAGCATGTGGTAGCTCTCTTATTTAAGGGCGTGCTAGGTCACATGACTTCCTGAGTGACGGATCCGCGGCTCTGAAGTTACATAGCCGTGTTTTTGAGAAGGGCAGCCCGCACAGACCATCAATACACGCTGAGCGTTGTATATATTGACATGGAAAATCGAATAACATCTCAAATTAGGCTAATACGTGGGTGAAAAGTGACGTATGGGGGCTTTAAGGACCACTATGAACAGAGTGGGTAACACCGAAATATAATTTTAGTATTTACAAACCACGAACCACGGCAGAAGGTAGAAAAGAAAAGAAAAAGGACACTTCAGCTTTCTGTACGCAAGACGCGCTGTATCAGCAGACTTACTGAGGCTTTCTCTGATTTTACACACACTGAACGCTGATAAGTTTAGCCTCTGAAGAGTGCCCATCCATGCGCCATAGCTGCTGCCTGACTTTCAGGCTCGGCTGCTTTTGCAGAACTGCTCGCTAAAAGCAGGTCGCAGCCGGGGAGTTCCCATCTCCTAGCGAGAAATTCAACCTGTAAAAATAATTTCACTGCAGTTATTAGTGCCTATATCTACTTCAATTTGGGAGGGGAATGAAAAGGGGAGAAGACTTGAATAAAATACTTGTTCTTATCCAAGGTCTGATATAGTAATGATCATTATTTAACGTTCCAACTATTCATGGATTTTTTTCAAAGCTTTCTGAATATCTTGTTTAATCGAGATCAGTTCATTCACATGAGGACTTTGACATGTGTAGGCATGTGTAGACTCAGATAATGCCTTTGGAGCATAATAAATGACAAGGTCATGTTGTCTTAATTTTTAACCAAGTGAATCCACCTGCATGGGTCCAATGTTTGTTTAAACCAGATCTAGTGTCATGCAGAAAGCCTTTGCTGGAACCCGGAACAAATGCAGTCAAACATCAGAATCCAATTGTATGTCCTTTATGATCTTTTTAAGCTGTGTTTCTTTCACACCTTTATTTTAAATTTTCCGAAATAATTTGTTTCACAATCCATTTTTTTTTTTTTTTTTTGGGTTGGACCCATCTTTGGTATAAACATCCATTATCTTAACCCATTTTTTCGATCAAGGCAAAAGCTAGGCTTAGTCCAGGTCCAGGCTAGCAAAATAACAAAAATTTGTTTTTTATTAACCAATCAGTTCTTATATAATTGTAGGGAAGGAACAAAAGTTGGGTACATCTGCTCATATTATGTAAATTTCTAGATCAGGGTTTCAGTAAAGTATACAATCTCTGATACAATAACATTTAAGGGCCATTATGATTGTGTGGACAAGAGGTGGAAGAGTGCCACCGGGGTCGGTTTTAAACAGTTTTGCCTTGCTTGGAACTGTGGATGCAAAGGTGACGATAACATGAGCAAGAAAACGTGCGTTGAAGAAAAAGCAGGCGAGTGAGGAGGGAATTGCTTCAGTATCTGTGATGCTGATGAGGCCAGATATCACTAAGCCTTTGGGAATCTGCAGGGAACATGATTCTGTTTCTATTCTTGCATATCTACATCCTGTGTACAAACTGCTGGATCCCGTCATCATCCTGTGCAAATGTGTTTTCTCCATTATTCTGCCTAGCTCATGTATGTCTAACCCACAAACAACTATCAAATCTGTTTAAAGGTTAATTATTCTTGAAACGCTTTAGAACAGAAATTTAGCGTATTCTGGTTGATTACTTAATAATTAAGTGATAAAACATTTCAAGGCTGAAAAAAACAGGGCAAGTAAAAGTGCTCGACTCTGATAACAAGAGGCTGAATTGTGATGTGTAGCTAATATATCATGGCATCTGCAAGGACAATGACGAGCCAAAGAAACGTGGCACAGCTCCAAGTTGCCAACACAAAATACAGAGCAGATGCAATCAATAGAAAATGCAGCTTGTAGCTAAAAATAAGCGAGGACAAGCAGCTGCAAGGAGAAATGTGAGCACTTAAAATTGGAAGAGGGACAACAATAAAGATAGCACTTAGTGGTCCAGCAGCACAATCTCCCATTACTTATAACTCAGAGCTCGGTTTCCATCTTGATGTCCACAACAACAATGTTGAAGCACCTTCACAATAAAGAAAACATATTCTACGCTTTCTTCTTTGACAAGATCAATTGATGTAGAAAATAGTCCATGGTGTTATCACTATGTTGGAAAGTAAGCTGGAAACTTAAAAGTTTTTTACTGCCTTGTTGAGTTTTCTTGACGTGTATACTCACCCGTGTATGTGTCTTTGCAGCTGTTTTAGTGATATCCTTGGCACTCTGTGGTCCTACTTCAGTATGTTGGAAGAACTGATACGGCCAAGGCGTAGGGGAGGTAAGCACCAATTAATAGAATTAATGATCCTATTGGTCCAGACTCAAGTCACATGAGGACGGGGACCATGAGCAACCCCAGGCACACTGCACCAGTTTCAAATCTGACAATAGGTGTGGTGGTTTTTTAAACCCTGATCCAACTGCTATTAGGGTAACACAGCATTAGGCAAGGCAAGTTTGCACAAGTATACTCCCATTCATACAGAGGGTAATTCAAAGTGGCTTAAAGGGGGAAAAAAAGACACCAAAAGAACATGTACAAACTAAAAACTCAAAGTATGTTATAAAAACATTAGGATACATGACATAATCACGTAAAGAGAAACATCATGGAAAGTATGAAGCAATTCATGAATAGGCAGCAGTAAGCATTAGGCGGTTTAGTCTAGATTTAAAAGAGCCAACCGTTTTTGCACATCTCAGGTTTTCAGGTAATTGGATCAGGTAGAGGAGCTTAAAAAAAACTAAATGCTGTCTTACCTTATTTGGTTCTGTTCCTGGGATCACAGAGTGAAGACGTCTCTAATACGCTGAGGGGTGTTTGTATCTGAGCAGCTCTAAAACACATTCAGGAACAAGACCATTCAATGTCTTATGGGATATCAACAAGATTTACAAATCTGTCTTTTTACAAACAAGGAGCCAGTGCATTAATTGATAGATGACTGTAACATGATTCCTTTTTCTAGTGTTGGTAAGGAATCTGGCAGAAGCGATTTGGATAAGCTGCATCTACCTGATTGAATTTTACACAGGCCCGTATAGACATCATTATAAACATCTAACCTACTGAAAATAAAAGCAAGCGTTTCTGTGTAATATTTGTGCAGAAAACCCTTAATTCTGTCATGGTTTCAAATTGACTTTATTTTGTTGCTAAAGTGTAACTCGCCCAGACAACCTTTGATAAAAGGCACCAAAGTGGGCAGTTTCTTGAGGGAAAGTGACACGTAGAAACACAGAGTTGGTGACCAGGCCAATGCTGGTGGTTTCACCATGGATCGGTCATTTTCTTCCCCCCAGCGGGCTCCACAAAGGAGGCTTTATGGAGCCCAGCGGGCCACAGTGTTTGAGACACTGACTCAAGGCGCTAACTCAACGATAGACATAGCCGGCACTCCCGAGACAGCAGAGGGCAGAATGGGTGCAGTTTGTAAGTGGTAAAGTGATGATAGAAGCATCATTGCTAACACCGGTTAAAGTTCAAAGCAGTAACAAACACTAAACGCTATTGATCAATGCTCCCAATCCTCACGATTCCAACTCCGGAATCTGACTCCCAGGGGGGCGACGGTGCGTATGTCCGTATGAGATGCTTTAAAATCTGAACATGGGGCTATGGGGACAAAAGCATGTACCTTTTGAACCAATAGCAAAATTCCACTGCAATAGCCTCTGTTCAACCTTAAGAGGGCAGCACTAAGACGGTTTTAAGACAAATCTTGCAGAACTAAACAAGTTCACATGAAAATATATATAGAAAAAATGCCCTTAGGCCCAATTTATACAGTTTATCCGCAAAAAAAAGTTGATTTTAGGGTTAGTCACACCTTACAAACCAGCTTTGCGCCCAAAATGACTCCTTTTTTGCTTGCTCTGTGGTCGTTTGGCCCCAAAGATTCTCGTTGATCTCTTATTTCAAATCCCACATTTAAAATGCCTGTTTGACATTAAGCTGAAGAAAATTCTGACTTTACAGTGATTTTAATGGATTATGATCAACTGGTAACACAGAAATGCATAGCTGTTTGTCATCAGCATAGATATTGTAGGAGATTGTATAATTCTCCATAATCTGATCTGATGCGATTATGTAGATGTTGAATAAAAGTTGGTTGAGAAAGGAGTTTTGAGGTTTCAACCACATGTGATCTTTGTGTGCTCTCTTTTATAATCACCAAATGAAACAAATTAAGAAGATCAGAACCAGTTGACCACAATACCACACGCTCCTGCCAACTTTGCGATTACATAAATCATGGTTGTTAGGATTCTCTACTTTGAATCAAAAAGATCCAGTAAGCCAAGTTGCACACTGAGGTTTTTCAAGATCATCACTGAACAACTACCAAACCACTCATGGTGACAGGTGAGGCAAGCATCTCAAAGTACATAATGGAACCTCCAAATTCTTTGAACCCTTTCCAATCACCACTGACATGTTTGCATGGTCATCTTTACCATAGGAGAGTAGCTAATGCTAACTGACCATAATATTAATACTGATACCAGTAGCTAATCTTCATGCCAAAAAGCAATTGAGACACTGGTTTGGCCAAAAAGGACAGGTGTATTCTCCCAGCTCCTTCTTGCACAAACAAGACATAATTCTATCTGCTCCTTCTTTATTTGGTAATCTTTGACATCTAGATGCCCTGTCCACATTTCTGAGACTAGGGACCCTATGATCTCCTCCATATGTCTCTACCAAAGTGATGAGATTGGCCTCGCAGGCTCAGCAAACTGTTGTTGCATCAGAAAATATGGATGTGAACTAGTATGCGCTGGACTCTCATTGCAGTCTGTGTGGGTGTTATATCTAAATAATTTAGAAAAGTCCTCAAAGCTCATCCACTGGTTAAAATAACTTCCTAAAGCGTAGCTGTGTTAAATTTCTTTTAGAAATAGATGTAATACATTAACTTAACAGACATTAAGGGGCCGCTGCTCATGTCGTAAAATCTATTTTGTCAAATCAGCATGAAATTGCAAACCCACATTCAAAAAAATATCTGCAAGGGGAAGAGTTAGGGACTTTATCCTGTATTCCCCTAAGAGAATAAATTAGGAACAAACTAAGCACAATTTCATTTTATATACACACACTGAATTCCTGCAAGAATGAACTTACCTTGCCAAAGTCAGCCGGTTTTCCATCAGCAATTCTGCCAAGTGTTTATTTTTTTATTTATTTTTTTGTTCCAGCTCTTTAATTCTTTTGGCCCTGCAGCGGGTTACCTTCAGCTCCCACGGCTCATTCAGGATGCTGCAGCTAGTGTTACACTCCAGTGTCCAGGACTGACACTTTTGTTTGGACACTTGCAGGTTGCTTATTTTCATCTCTGATCGCAGCTCGAGTTGCTAAGAGGCTTTCAAAAGCATAGTATGGGACAATTAAATGCATTGCTTATTGTATCTTTTATTTATTTTATTATGTAATATCAAATTCTGAGCAAAGGTCTTGAATATCGGGATTCTTTGCATTATACTTGATTCCCTTTTAAAAGAAACAGGTGCTGAGGTAATGATAAAACTTCTCATAATGTATTAACAAGTAATGAATATGTTCTTTCATTCCCAGCCTCTCGATGGGCTTCTCCTCAGGTAAAAAAGACATTATTATCAGCGTTTCCTGGATGGGCGTCTATGTCTTTTATTAAATTCCTATGTTTAAAGTGAAGTTGTCGCTCATTTATTCCATATGTGTGCAGAGTTTGCTGTTAGAGAATGCTATGATAATAAAGATTCTTGATACTTCTTGATTCTAGAGCTCAAACCCCTCTTTCACCTGCTGCCAAATTCAGATAGCGTTCACTGGACAATACCTTTCAGACCCAAGGTTTTTTGAGTAAACATTAAATAACTTAAAAGCATTTAATTGCACAACACATGGAAGAGGGTGATCTCAACCCCCAGTCAGGGCTGATATGGGTGAACTGCAGGGGGTCCAGAAATGGCTTCGCTATGTATCTGAGCTGATTCAGGACCTGATTCAGTCTGTAGTCAAACTTTTCTTTGCTATGCTTTATTATGCCGCTGCAATGTTCTTCTTTTTTTTTATGTTTTCATCACGTAAAACACTTTAAATTATCGTATTGCTGAAATGTCCTATACTTGGCTTGCATCACAGATACTTGCAGTCCAAAATCATTCCCCCTGGATGTAGCATAGTGGTTTCACAGCACCATTCATCCTGGAGATTATTTCATTTATTGCCTGGGCCCGGACAGATCACCTATTATATCACAGTCCACGTTGTCTGCAAGGACACACAAATGCCCCCCATTAACGGGGCAGGAGAAATCGTGTTGTGTGCTACATACTCAGACAACTGTTTGTTTGTGCGTTTGCATAGGACAGAAGAAAATGTGACAGGAATAAAGAGGGCATTCAAAGGGTGTAATGCTTTTCCATCTCTTTTTTTTTTTTAAGGAAAACTAATTTCTATTTGCCTTTTCCCCACAGTGATCAGCAACAGTGTCAACAGCATTTAAACTGAGTGATAATGATTTCCTGCTGTGGCAAAATGTGCTGTGACTATGCTTGTGTCATCACTATGGCATCATAGTGAAAAAGGGGGGGGGGGCAGCAAGTGTTTGCCAGAGAGTGTTAAGATCAGGACTTCACCAGCGACAGCAGTCTTATGCATCACTGGACCCTGAGGGAAATAAAAACTAACCAAACGTACTGCCTGCAAATCTCTTCATAATGCAGTACCAGTTATTTACCAGGCCTATAGTCTTTAAATGGAGGTTTTACGGCAAAGCCACCATGGGCGGGAAATGTTTGAAAGGAAATCTAAAGATACAATCAATACCAGATGACAGGAGAGTTTATATTGGGGTGACGAGGATGGCTTTTGACAATATTTGGAAGATAAACATCTTGTTATGAAGAAGATTCTACATGCCCAGCTGCTGAGTGTGCAGCCAGCTGACCGAGTGAAGTTGCACAACAGACAGCAGAGGCATTACCCAGACATGGATCATAGCTGACCTGCAGGAAACAACTGCACAATCTTTCTCTCCTAACGCTTGTTGCTTTAAAAACAAAATATGTACCAATAAAATGAAGAGACCGCGCTGGTTTAGAGTTTGAAGTCTGCACTGACTGTTTGCAGCTTAAAACTAAGGACAACAGACAACAAAGAAACACAGAATTATAATATATAGCAAGGGAAAACAGGTTAAATACACAATAATCATTTAAAATAGCTACAATTTTCTTTGATGACTACTTTACATACACTTGTTGTTGCCTTAATCTGCTTCATGAGGTAGTCACCTGAAATTGATATTCCACTGTCACGAAGGAGTTCCCAGACATGTTGACTGCTTTATTTTAACTGTGTGGCCAAATTCATCACAAAGCATCTCAATGCGACATCAGATGTGTCCATGAGACAAAGCATATTTTTCTTCTCCTTGGTTCTTATTGTAAATAAATTCTTTGGGGAAATGTAACTCAGAATTAATTACTACTTCAGCTTTATGTTGCTCTAAAGCAAAGGTAACTCTTCCTTCCCGGAAAGGATTGTGTGACAAAGTGGTTGAGAATGTATTTATTCACCCATTGTCCCTTAAACATATTCATAATTAATGGCCGCTCATTTTATAGTTATAATGATGTCAATATGGCTGTAATAATCTTTCTTTACATGCTATCCTGGGTTTGTTTGTGGAAGCACTGTTACAGTTTAACTCCAAGCATTTATTTTTAAAAGCAAACACTATTAACTCATTAGTTAATTCGAATGTTAAAGGTACCGTTTGGTCAAATGTTTTTTGTTAATGCTCCTAAATGTTTCTTACTCATCATTGTTTGTCCCTTTGTTCAGGTCCTACATCCAGGACAGATGTATGGGAGAGGCCGGCCCAGCATTTCTTTTCAGTGTATTGGTTCATGATGTTACTGACTGCATCAACAGGTATAAGCAAATTATGGGTTTACTTTTTTACTGTAGTATTTATTTTCTTTAAAGGAACCCTTTGAGCTGTACTGTGTGAAGGTTTGTGTTAGAGTAACGTTTTAGCTGTGTTGATGGGTTTGCAAATGAAATCAAATGAACAATCTTTTTGCTTTTGCTTCGTTCAGATTGTATTTGTTGGTTAAACTTATTGTCTAATGGTGCAGACTGAAAAGGTAAAGGTGTGTGAGGTACAGTCAGATTTTGGCAATTGGACGCCTAATATGACAAATTTTGATAAACAAATACGCATCCTTTTCCTTCTTGAAGGAAAATTGACATAAATTAAAAAAAAATCCACCAAGAAGAGGCTCAAAATGTCTGCTGATGCTGTATACCTATCACATTCCTAAAAAGCTGTTATACACTATCTCAGAAGTAGAAAAGAGATCAGGTATTTATGCTCAAAGTTCTTTCAAATTGTTCAGATTGACAGACATTCATGTCTTAAAGCTATGATGGACCTTTGCCTCAGAGGAATTCTTAATATTCATCAGCTCTGTATGACACTTTCTATCAACCCAATCTCTGCGCAACACAACTGATGGGCTGAATCAAAAAGGCATAGTTGTAAATGAGTGCTGAAACGCACACCTCGTAATTTAAACCTATTCCAAATGTCCACCTCATAGAACTAATTGAGAGAATATCAAACACGACCATAGATATCACAGCAAAAGGTGACTACAAGGATTATTGATATATTGGAGTTTTATATATGTTTTTGTTTAGTAGATAACTCTACAGTTTGGGAGTTTAATTTAAAATTTAATTTAATCAAAAAATCTTGACTAGGACTCTATGTAAAATGATGATAATTTACTTGTGTTTTATTCAAGTGCTATTTTGAAAAAAAAAAAAAAAAAAAAACATATCTGCTGCAGAAATATCCCCTCTGACTCTGACATCCAGCTTCTCTGGATGCCAACCAAGAGCTGCTCCCCACCTGTACACGGGAAGATATTTTCTATATACCTCTGTCATGTTTTTTATATCACATGTCTCCAAAATCTTGGTGTAGAATCTGAATGTATTCTCTGTATTTCAATTTCACAACCAAACTTTGAACGGGAACAGGCAAAAATCCACAGTACTTCTCTGTGTGTACTGGACAAGTTTTAGGAAGTGAGCCTTTGACACTCATCCTGTCTGATGAAATATTCTTTGATCGACTGAAAAAAAGGCTCTGGGCAATGTTTGGATAAAAAGGAGAGAATGTCCCTTACATGCAAACAACAGTGTTTGGACTTATAACCTTAGACAAAGTGAGATTTGTTTTGATTGAGCCTTAGAAGCTCTTATCATTTAGCTAGGATCACCCACTTTGAGGTGGTTATGGTGCAAATAATGTTGGGAAGTACACATCGCTGACTACGTTTTATTTCCTCTCCTATTTCATATACTCCCCACTCTGTGTGCTCAAATTCTGCTGCTTCAGCTCTTTCACGTTTTCAGTCAATTACGGTTTTTTTTATACAGAAGATTCAAAGGATGCAGTCATATTTTTTTTTTCTTTAAAAAAAAAGTGCTGATGAAGTTACCCCTCTGGCACCATATACCCCACCTCAGGTTGAGACGTAAAAACCTCCCGTCCAGAGAAATGGTCATTCAGACGCTGACAGTGTATGAAGAGGTTTCTAATCCATTTAATTTAATCTCCATTAAAAAGAATGTGGAAGCTGCTTTTTAAACATCTTGAAAGCTCAGTCTCATCTTCATCAAGTGATGTGTTTAAATTCATTACTATAGGTGTGTATAATGGAGACATACTTTTGCCGTCCTCCTCACTCTGCTTGGTGGCAAAATAAACTTGGGACCCTCCTCCAGTCTTCTTTTTCCTCTAAGTTCCAGTTCTTTTCATCTTTTTCATCGATGTTCTGATTGTAGATGTGGGCAAGTTTGGTTGAATATATTTTTTCTTGTCACCACATCAAGATTTGTGAAAAGCAAAACATATCTACCTTACTTAAATTATATTTACTTGTTTCTCTCATGCTGAAGAGTAGCTGAAAGAAATGTACCTCTGATAAATTTATACATTAGGGAAAAACAAAATAATAGATCATGAAATAAAGATCTGTCTTTCAACAGTCTGATCAACATAATGTTGTAAATTAAAAGGAAATAATATTCAGCTACATGTATTTGATAATTGCACCAATTACCTTTTTTTAATAAAATCACCAATAAATTAGAAAACTGAGTAAAAGGAGGCAGCATTTGATCACTGCTTAGTATAATCAGATCAAGTTGCTTTTTCCAAAGCCTAACCAGTTTAGTATTTATTACCAATATTAACCACAATGTCAGAGCTCCCATGATCAAAGTACTTTGTACTTTTCCAAATCTTTTTCCAAATACTGGAATGAGTTTGGATATTTTATTTATATTTATCTTTGGACTTCACCCGGTGACACCCACTATTTGCTATGACCTCGTTTCAGATACAGCAAGACATTCCCAGAAGTCCCTAGTTAAGGTCAAAGTAAAGTGAAAATGTATTCATATAACCTAATGTCACCTGGGTATCATTTGCTTTTCAAATTTTAAAGACACAATCGTACAATGTTACAAAGACAGAGTAAAAAGGCTTTTTACTATAAAATCACATTGAAAATGAAGACAGGATAAAACAATGGAACCCTTTAATAAATGGCAATACGAACATGCCTTGAGGGTAAATTTAAAACTGTTGAAAGAATTTTAACGTTGGCTGGTAAACCGTGTCATAAAAATGACCTGTAGTGCATCAAAAAAACATCAGAAAGCATTAACTATGCAGATGACACCACAGTGGTCGGCTGTATCGCTAAGGAAATGAGTCTACATACCGCGATGAGGTGGAAGAGCCAACGGTGTGGTGCAGTGAAATAACAACCTGCTCCTGAATACATCCAAAACTAAAGAGTTAATCATAGACATCAGGAGTAACAAAATGGACATTCTTATTAGGGAAACCTGTGTGAAAAGGGTCAGTGGGTTCTGATTCCTAGGAGTCCACATAGAGGAGAAATTGATCTAGGAAAGGAACACCACACTGATGGTAAAGGAGGAATAGCAAAAGCTCCTCTCCCTGAGAATCCTTGGGAAAATCAACCAGAGACTGCTTGTGTCCTCACATACTGCCTCTGTACATGGTTTGCTAGCTGCAAGGTTGAAAGTAGGAAAAATCTCCAGACAATAGGGCCATCAAAGCAAGAACAAACAGACTTAAAACTTTTTCAGTTTATTTAAAAAAAAATGGTCCAAAGAACAGCATCTGTCTTGTCTGAATTTAACAGAAGAAAATGTAATCTAGGTTTTTATGTCTTTAAGAAATGCCTGTTGTCTGTCTAACTGATCATATTTATCGGGATTTATCAGTTGGCATTTATTCCATGCTGTCTGGTCATTTTACCTGTTGGATACATATACTGTATAAAGTGAAGAGAATTGTACCAAGCGCCGAACACTGTGATACTTGTGAAGAGTCTTTTTATACAACTGTACACTGGTTTTCCAGATTAAGTGAGCACCCCCAGATGTGCCATTTTCCCTCCAGTTTCCTGGAATCATGCTTTAGACTATGAAGCTCTAAATTAAACTATAGATTAATGCAAATGTATAACCTTTATAAGCCTACAAATATTACATTCATTTTCAAGGGTGCTACATTTTCTAAAGCAACAGGGAATAAGGAAGTAAGACTATTAACAAGAACATAATTTTATGAAAGGGACAAAATTAAATGGCCACCCTCTGCTGTGATTTCTCTCATACTGAGGAAATAAAACAATGTACAGGTTCTTTAACAAAATACAACATTATCTGATAATGATCAACCATAATTAAATTTTCTTTCACCAACTCTGTTAAAGTAACCTCAAAAATGGTCAGATAGGACTGGGTTATGAGGAATCATTGTTTTTTTTTTTCTTAATCAATACCAAATGTCAGCACACGGTCCAAAATATGAAGACAAGTGGATAGGACTGTGCATATTTTAAGCCAAGCCATTTAAGGCTAAGACAGCATTAAAGGTTACATTTAGCCCTATCGTTTTCATTGTCGACGTGAATGTCAACACTATAATGACCTTATCATTATTTAACACTAAATCAGACGGGAAGTCTGTGAAATAACCTAAAGAATCAGAGTAAGGGCCTGGTGAAAAAATACAAAACAACAAAAGAAATGGTTTTAGAGTTTTGTGACTCGGATGAGGAAAAGTGAGGGTTAAATATTCAAAATAATTGTCATTATTAGTTTGCCTAGGATTTTAATAACTGAGACTGAATGATGGTTTTGACAACTCCTCCTCACCCACTATATGTAAAAATTTGAAAATTGTATTAATTGGAAGGAGTTGACTCATTTATACTAACATAATTCCCTGTCTGCAGCCAAGTTTCTCTGTGTTAATTTTTCATGAGCTTTTCATGATTTGGCTCTTTTAGATTAGTTTTCAATCTATTTGATTTTGACCATGGGCAAGACACTGTCTTAGTGGGGCAATGGATAATTAACGGTACTCCAGCTACAGAGAGATGTGTTAAATGAGGACTCTTCTTCCTGGTCTAGATCCTGGGTTGTCACCTCCAGCAATAGCACAAAATGTGTATTAAAATCTTTGCGTTTAGAGTTGTCGCTATAAATATAAATCAGGGGTAATCTAAAATCATCTCTATTAATTTGCATTTAATGGGGGAGTGGTGGCCTAGTGGTTAGAGAGCAGGGAGCTAGCATCATGGAGAGGTTTCAAGGTTCCTTGACTCCTTCAGATTGCCACTCTGGGTCCCTGAGCAAAACCCTTAAACCCAAATTCCACATCCTCCTTGACTGCTCCATTCCGTTCAACACATTCACGGCCATCCGACGGAGCAACTACGTTGTTATTTTAATTAATGAGAAAAGTTCCACATTCTCCATGACTACTCTGAACGTCACTGTTAGCGGCTACGCTATCCGTCGTTCACCCTTAAAATACGGTAAAAGTCCAATTTTCTGCTCCGTTCTGGTCCATCGTACTCCAGGCAGGTCAAGTTCCACAACTGCAATCGTATTAACCCTCCTATCGTCCTTGGGGTCAATTTGACCCCATTCAATGTTTATCATTCAAAAAATAGTAGTTAACTTTTTTTTTTTTTTGCTTCATATTTCATGACTTTTCCTAATTTGATGGGGACAACTGGTAAAGCATAAAACTTTTGTGATGTTATTTTTTGAATGTGCTGAACACATATTACACGCATTGGTTGTCCTCTGGGGTCAATTTGACCCCAAGCTGTTTTAGCTGCTAAAACTTGTCAGTGACCTAACATGACCACACCTGCAGGCACAGAGTTGATACATTTTAGTTGATACATTTGAACTGAGACATCTGGGGATCTGTGTGACCTTTTGAACTCACACCTGCCAAAGTAGAACTGATTTTTCCCGCCTTGTGAAGGGCGGGTTATTCCTACAACGCCATTGGTAGTTCATGCCAAATCAGGGAGGAGCAAACATAAGCTTGCACTACAGTCCTCTCAGTGTTGCCAACTCAGCGACTTTGTCGCTATATTTAGCGACTTTTCAGACCCCTCCAGCGACTCTTTTTCAAAAAAGCGACTAGCGACAAATCTAGCGACTTTTGGAGACTCTGACGTGAAAGCACGTATCGTTCATACTCTTGTCCTCCGGCGGCAGGTACTGCCGTGGGGCGCCTCCCCCGTTCTCCCCCTCCCGCAGGAGTCCCTCTCAGCGCTGCAGTCAGAGCCACAGCATTTTACCCTCAGCGTCCAGACTGCAAATAAAGCGCACATGCGCCGGGATTGACGGCGCAGGTTGATCATAAATAACTGAATTTGAAATATTTTATCTTAAATATATTACGGCATTTGATTCACACAGCCACATGTTCATGTTTTACCGTGATTTGTAGGCTCCTTAGTGGACCACAAGAGAAAAAAGAAAATGTTGAAAAAAAGTTGAAAGGAAAAAATTTGTAACTCCGCCATAGTTTCTCTTTATGGTTCATTTTGCCGGTCTCAAACACGGGTAAAGGAGGAGGGTTAGTATTGTAATAAAATAAACATTAAAAAATAAAAATAAAAAAATAAAATAAAAAAAATAATAATAAATAAACATTAATAGACAGAAAAAAGTAGCTCTATATATATTCTGAGTGTTTTTACTCACTTTTTGTCTCTCTCTAACGAGGTTTTTTCTCACACAGCGTCAATAATATGCACATCACATCATGTGGCAGATTATGCAAATTAGGCGATGACGTCATTCAGCGACTTCTAGCGACTTTTAGACCAGCCAATAGCTACTTTCCTTACTGAGGAGTTGGCAACACTGAGTCCTCTATCCAAATCATTCCTCACTGTGCTCTGAGTATACTGCAATCTGCACACTCTCTCTTTGAAAATGTCTTCTGGAAAAAGGCTTACTGTCAAAGAGGTTTTGGAGCTGCTCTTTGACAGTGAAAGTGACTTAGAGGAGACTGTCTCTGAGACTGAGGATTGTGTTGAGGAGGACCCTGATTTTGAGGAATTCTCATCTGATGAGAATGAGAGTGTTGACCCTCCTGTTGTCCCTCAACCACCAGCAGACACAATTTCTTCCAAAAATGGAAAAATAATTTGGTCCCTTTCCCCACTGAAACAGCAGGGTAGACATAGCGCAAGTAATATAATCAAAATGGTTCCAGGACCCACCAGATATGCAGTCAGCCATGTTGATGACATCAAGTCATCATTCGAGCTCTTCATAACGCCATCAATCAAAAATATTGTGCTTGGGATGACAAATTTAGAGGGAAAGCGTGTTTATGGGGACAGTTGGAAAGACTTGGATATAGTTGACTTGGAAGCCTACATTGGCTTGCTAATTTTGGCAGGAGTTTATAAGTCAAAAGGTGAAGCAACAGCAAGTCTTTGGAATGCTGAGACTGGAAGGGCAATATTTCCAGCCACCATGTCTCTGAAGGCATTCCACATTTTGTCTCGTGTCATACGCTTTGATGACAAACAAACAAGGCAGGGCCGTCGAGAACGTGACAAACTTGCTGCGGTAAGGGATGTGTGGGACAAGTGGGTGCAGCGTTTACCCCTGCTTTATAATCCAGGCGCTCACGTGACTGTCGATGAGTGCCTGGTTGCGTTTCGTGGGCGCTGCCCATTCAGACAGTATATGCCTAGCAAACCTGCTAAATATGGCATCAAAATATGGGCAGCATGTGATGCACAGTCCAGCTTTGCCTGGAACATGCAGGTGTACATGGGCAAATCTCCTGGCGAAGCACCAGAAAAAAATCAGGGCACAAGGGTTGTGCTTGATATGGCTGAAGGACTGCATGGGCATAATATTACATGTGATAATTTTTTCACGTCTTACGCCCTGGGTGAGGAACTGCTCAAAAGGCAGGTTACGATGTTGGGGACGGTGAGAAAGAACAAGCCAGAGCTTCCCTCTGAACTCCTTGCTGTCAAGAGCAGGAAGGTAACATCTTCCATGTTTGCCTTCACTGAGAAAGCAACTCTGGTCTCCTACTGTCCCAGGAAAGGGAAAAATGTCCTGCTGCTCAGCACCATGCATAAAGATGCTGCCCTGAGCAGCAGAGAAGACAAAAAGCCACAAATGGTGCTGGACTACAATGAAACAAGGGGAGGGGTGGACAATCTAGACAAGGTCACAGCCACATACAGCTGTCGACGCATGACTTCCCGTTGGCCCCTTGTCATCTTCTTCCACATCATTGATGTGAGTGCATATAATGCGTTCGTAATTTGGTGTGAGATAAACAAAGGCTGGAATAGGGGAAAACTCAGCCGAAGGAGGCTTTTCCTGGAGGAGCTTGGCAATGCACTGGTCAGGCCTCAAATTGAGAGAAGACAGAGCCTTCCAAGAGCATCACCAGTTGCTGCAGCTATTGTGAGGGATATACAGAGGGAGAAAAACACCCCAACTCCTCCAGTGGCACAAACTGCAGGCAAGAAACGTGGCAGGTGTCAGGTCTGTCCCACCCGAAACGACTGCAAGACCAGCATGACCTGTTCAAAATGCGAAAAGTATGTCTGCAAGGAGCATGCACACACACTCTGCACATCCTGTGTACAGTAGTGCAGACTAAAAGCTTGGCTACTGTGGCATGAACTGTTCCACGTTTTAGCTACTGACATTATCACACTGTTCAAAATGGGTGGATTTTCAAATTGTTTCTCTCTAAAAACTGTTCCATGTTCTAACTACTACATGACATGTTCTCATTATCCATTTTCTGTCACACAAACAAAAAAAAAAAAAAAAAAAAAAAAAAAAAAACCCCCAGAAAAAACAACCCAAAAAATCATAAAAAAACTAAAACAAACAAAAAAAAACTCTATAACTCTGCCACTGCCGGTCCCAAGCCCGGATAACAAAAGAGGAGGGGTGAGTAAGATCCTACAGTAACTAGCAACAAATATATTACAACCAAATAGATAAAAATAAGTAAATAAATATGTTTATGAGAGGAAAGGGGGAGTCACCAACATTAATCAATATGGTTCATTTGGTGAGAGTCATGAATGTGCTCAAAACCTGTAAATTTGAGAAGATTTGTATAAAAAAATCAAAATAAACTCATTTTCATTTAAAGGTTTGGCCTGATGGTGGCGCTAGAGGTAAGGTCAACTCACTGATTTTGAAGGGGTTATTTATGTATTCAACAAATAAACAAAGTGCCTGTCACAAAAACTTGGTCAACAATATTCTGTAAATCATTTTCTGGAGGTAAATATCCCTGGGGTCAAATTGACCCCAAGGACCAAATTTGTTACTATATTTGAGGACGATAGGAGGGTTAAGTAGTAAAAAAAACGCTAACAACATCTGGTTTGTCAAAGTAAAATAGGGTAATGAGAGATCGGTAACTACAAATTAAAAGATCTTTTGTTTTAAATATTCCCAATGAAGTTGACCGTTTTATTTAAATATTGAATGCAAACTGCTGGTTTTTCACCGAACAAGGAAGCTGATTTAATATTTAATATTGATAAGCTTTGTATGTGAATACAAAAGCATACGTTTTTGGCAGCCAATGTACTCACCCATATCTGATGGACACAAAAAATATGCAGAGTCGATATATAACCAGCAACAGAGAACTTTTTCGGACGCAATTAAAAGGAAGAACGCAAAGTTTGTTTTATTTCCGGCTCCTTTATATCCCCATTTTTTATCTTGTGAACTCGTACCTTTCGCGTATGCTCTCCTCGAGCTCCAAGGAACCAAGAGCGGTGCAAGATGGTTAGCCCTATGTGCTCCCTGGGGCACCTCACAGTGACATCCCAATGCTCCCTAAGGATGCAGAGGGCAAATTTAATTGGAATGTATGTTGGCAGTGGCAGTTTTAGACCCAATTTACCAGGGGGGGGGCAAGGTGGCACCGCTGTTTTTTTCATAGGGGCACAGAGCAAAAGAATGAAACAATAAAACAATGAAACAGCAATATTTAATGGTTTAATAATATTAAGTGATACACTTGTGGCTCTGGAACTGCAGGTTTTAGACCCCTGATCTAGCAGATGAAAACTGTGATCCCAGCTCAATACGACTGAAGCTAAACATGAAACTCCTTAATTTTTAAATCCTTGTTAGAGTAAAACTATATAGATAAAAAATAAAATTGGTCAAAGTGACCAATCAGTCATGGTTTTGTCGCCAGTGCATATAATCGTAAGAAGTGTATTTCATGTTATATCTTTAACACAGGGGCCATAACAGGGGCCAGGACCATTTCTGCAGGGGCCCTGGCACCGGTCTGCCCCTTTCTAGAACCGCCTCTGACAATGACAATACAGATCATGATTAATGTTAATTATTAAATCATTGTTAATATTATTATGACTATCTTTGGTTCTGACATGTTCAGATTTCTCCAAGGCTATATGTCTTTACTGAAGTCCTGTGAGCCATTTATCTTTGCTGCTGGCCTTTTGCACTTTCAATCTCTTCCTTACCTGCTCTAACAGAGCATGTCTAAGCAACATTGATTGACAAAGCTGTTACTGTGTGAAGGTGCTGGCATTTCTGCTGAGACCACTAAAGTAAGGGTATTAATTGTGTGGCTTCATTAAAACAAATCAGCGTACTGCTTTGCTGCAGATGTGATGTTTTATTTTTAGGCCCTCTCTGAAAAAAAGTTTGGTGTTGATGGAGAGTAATTGTAAAGCTTGCAATTATGCACGAACAGTTGGGGGAAAAAAACTAATTTGCAAAATGTATAATGTGAAGAAAGTATATTCTAAGTCTGAGCTCAGCATTCTCCTTTATTGCATGGCTTGGTAATGTCACAGCTGTCAGCCACACTCAGTGATTTACAGTTTCAGCATTAAGAGAGGTGTCAACAGCAGAAACAAATGGTCCGTGAGTTAATATACTGACGTGCACAACATGCAAACTGCATTTTCAAGGAGAACAGTTTCTGTATGGATTAAAATATGTGCAATTTAAGAATACCTGAACTCTTGAACCATTAAAAACACTCTATATTTTAAGAATATGAGAGATTAGGTGGTAACCTTTGGTAAGACTGATGGAAAATATATCACCTCTGTTGTGTTTGTCTGCATTTAAGTGCTTACAATCACATATATATAAGATTTCATCTGCCTTGATTCCTGCTGTAGCTTCCTTTGGAGCTTTATTCATTCTGCCAGCGCATCAGCCAAGTTCCTAAAATGCATTTGGTGGATGTTTTTGGAGAGAAAACTGCTTATTCAGATACAACCTTTCATCCCCTTTTTTTTTTCCTTTTTCACATTTGCAGTCACTGTCCTTCATTTGCTGCAATTTGTACTTTTGCTGCCTCATTTTCTCCTGCATTTTGCCGCGTCAACTCGGATAACACAAACCACACTCCAGCTTAAGCGAGACTGTTTCAGCGAACACTTGAGGTTACAACCTGTTTAGCAGTGTGTTTTACACATTCAGACAGAGTGTGTTTTGAAATGAGCCAAGTTATCCCCTCGAGACATTCTGACATGAAAACTTTAAACGCGGACAGACAAGACCGTACAAAGTTGTGCTTGAGGCCCGAGGTTGCTCCGTCAACCCACCTGAGTCCTGTTAAGCAGCTCCTGGCCTGTTGCTGGGTAAAAGCAAATCACCACCCCTTCCTGTGATTGGCTGTCACAGTCCTGGTGGTCCTATCTACCAGAACACTCCTGTCCTCTCTGGGCACGGCCATCTGTCACAAACAGACAGCGGAGAGCAGTTCTACCAACTGTTCTGGGGCCAGGTGTTTGTAATGTGTTGGCTGCTAAACATAGACAACACACGGTCAGGTAATCTGATCCAGTATCAGTCGGTATAAAGCTCAGCATTATGGAGAGACAAAAGTCTCAGCTGCTAACTTGGTTGTGTTTGGTTTTAGTTATTTTCTCACTTTTGCAGTTACTTATAATAGTATATCCATGTTGGTTGATGTGCAGAAGTGTTGAATTATTTCTCATGTTAAATTTTCTTTCCATGCAGTCAGAGTTTCTTGTAGTTTTTGGACTTGGATAACAAAGCAATTTCAAAAGAGCTGAATACGTGACATAAACTAGATCGGATGGCTTAAGTTTTATGTACAAGGTCTAAATTAAATTTCTAGTTAAGGTCAAAGGCCTTTTTAGAAAGAAAAAAAATACACTGTGCCTATAATCGTTTAAGTCAGTTGACTGCTGTAATTGTTTACAGTAAATCACAATGAGCATTTTCATTTCATTTAAGATTTTAATTTTAATCTTATCCACCTTCATTATTTTTGACTACCAACAGATAACAGGACCCTTTTTCACACATAATAATAATTTAAACTAATAAATTGTACTTAAAGTTTAACAAGATACTGATATTAAAACAATTACATACCAAAGTGCTAGGCTAACGTTAGGTTTGATATGGTTTGCTGTTAATAAATATTCTCCAATTAATACTATTGGAGAATTCCATTCTATTGGAAAACACTTCCAGAAAGGGGTTCTCTCTCAATTTATAAAGTGTTTTGCTTTAACCCTACCTATTAGGGACTGGTGTTGCAACAGCATGCTGCAAGTGTTGATGTCTCAAAAACACAGCTTTTAGTTAAGCTTCAACTGACCCAGACCTAAAATATATATATATATATATATATATATATATATATATATATATATATATATATATATATATATATATATATATATATATATATATATATATATTTAGGTCTGACAATACCTCACACTTCAGCTTTTGTCCCTCACTTTTTCCACTTTTCTGCACCATCACTCATCAGATGCAAAGACTCAACAAAAAAGAAGAGAAAAAGCAGATAAAATTAAAAAAAAAAAAACATTGTGAGGATCTTCACAAGTATGTCAGAAAGACTGGGTTACTAAAAACGACATTTTAAATGAATGAATTATGTGTAATTAAAAAATAGGACAAATTAATCAGAGTGTTGTTTTTTTAATGAAATAACATCAGGCTTTATCAAGTAGCACACAGAGGTGTGATAAAAACTAAAAATGATGGCTGTGTTGAAATTAGGGTGTGATCAGCCAGGATCCAACATGTGCAACAGTTCTGTGGTGAAACTAGATGGAATGCAGTCATTATGCAGCCCGTGGTTTTAGTTACCCCCCCAGTTTGATTGCTCAAAATGGGCTTTACTCCAGGAATAATAGATTTCAGGAGGTTGGAAATATGCTTCGATAAAGCCATTTTTCATTTGAATTTGCCTTGTAGTTACATATGAAGATACAAGGCTTTAAGTACATAAAATTTCAGCATCACTTTTCCATGTGTGTGACTTCTATGCATACATAATGTGCACATCATTATAGCCTGGCTGCCATGGTTTGTTTTTGGGCATATAGATTTATTTTTTTTTGGCTTGAGAACTGAAACTTGGAGAAGTATTATATATATAAATGACTCACTCAGAGCTTCATCTAATGGGGTAATAGATGAAGATTCAAAAACCTCAGCATTCATAATGCTTGAATGGGCTTCAATTGTTTCTATTGTTTTAATCAATAGAAACACACCTTTGGAAATGTCAACATATGTGGCAATAATAGAAATGTGTAACAGCAGCTTTGGCCTTTTAATGCAACTTTTATATTTAAGCTAAAGTTTCTCTGTCATTCTGTTCCTAACTCTGGGCTATAAATACGCCCAGCTTCTATTTCATCCTCATGATCTGCCATGAGTAAGGTAACCACGGCAGAGCATTTATCACTCGTCTTTGTGGTGAATCCTTGATTTTTTGGCAGGTGCTGTGTATTTTGTTCTTACATCTAAATCTCTCCAAATCTGGTCAGTGCTGATCCATAAAACGGGTAGTTTGTAACTAGCAAGTTTGGTCTTGCTAGTTATTTTTTTCCTATTTCTTTCAGATGCAAACACTTCTGCATTGATATTTTAAACGTGATGGTTCAGGTGCACATTACTTGTTTCTCTACTGAATCTGCAAAACAAGCATTTTTTTTACATAACACGCTAGAGGGGCTGGCTGACCTGTCAGAATCACACTGAAAGAGTTTGCTCAGTGCTCAGATTTGCAGCAGTACTGTCTTTACCCCGCATAACTTTTTACATGGGTGACAGTCAGTGTCTAAACAATATGTTAAAAAAATTTATTTGATTTATTTTTTCTCCTCTCTAGTGAAGTGAACCCAAAGCAGTTTTATCAAGGAAATTAACAAAAAAAAAATCAATAAACATATTGGATTGAATTAAATTTACTAGTGCAGGCACAAGGTATCTGTCATGTTACCTTCATCTTCACATCAGCACAAGCTGCTCTCGCTACAAGAAAGAAATAAAGGAGAAGAAAGTCATAAACAACTGTTAATAGAAAAAAAAAACATAGAAAAAAATGTCTTATGGATTTTTGTGTAATGTTATCTGAGATATTATTTCATATGTGTAAAGGACTCTTGTTGGTCAGCTGAGTTTTGTTTTTTTGTTTTTTTTTTTACTTTAGGCTCAGAACAGAAACAGCCAGTCTGCCGTATCATGCTAGGTTGGAAACCAATTTGGATAATTTCCAATTTGCTGAAAGTATTCTTCTAAAGACAGAAATTCCACCAGAACATCCAGAACCAGTTGCAGAGATATTTTTAAGATGTAAGAACCTCTTTTTTTTTTTTTTGCTATTTTCCGTTATAGCTCCACTGTTTTCTTCCTAATATATGTTATATGAAAGTAAAAACGTTTATGTAGTCCAGCTAAAAGAACTTGAAGCACCTAAGGCTCTTCCAACGGATAAAATAAAGATTTTTCTGCTGCTCATTTTGACTTCAAATCCTGCTGTGTTTACTATACCAGGGAGAGGGATGAAGTCATTATTTTTTTAAGGCAAGGTAAGGCAAATTTATTTGTATAGCACATTTCAGGAAAATGCAAACTGCTTTATAGCATAGAAAAATAAAAACAGAATAAAAGCAAGTTGGAATAAAATGTAGAAAAAATTAAACAAAATACAACATGGGAAAATGTAAACTCAAAGTAAATATTAATTTATTTTAAAAACAGTTGGACTACAAACTTAAACTAATGATGTTTCAGTAAACAGTTTCACTAGAACAATCAAAGGCAATCCTAAAAAAGTTGTTTTTAATCTTGATTTAAAAGAACTTAAATCTACAATTAACTTTCTTTCATTTACAATTAACTTTACACATTATGATTTTTTCTTAATTTATGTTGTGCTACCAGTACTTTCATTCTGTATAATTAAATTAGGAGGAAAAAATACTTTTTGTTTCACTTTTATTATTGAGAATCTGGGAATAAGGCCATTTTAAATGTACATCTTATGTCATTAGATCACTGTAAACAGAGACAGATGAAGTTTTTAAATTATAATGATTCGCTATAATCAGCAACAAAGTTGGAATGAAAAAAGGAAAAAAAAAAACAATACAAAAGAAATATGACTGAGTCAAGCCAGAAAATCTGAACCATTTGATTGCAATGAGTTTTGGTAATGTGTCTAGAAATGTCTAAGTACAGTACCTTGGGGAGTGTTTCTACTTTTTTATATTTTGTCACATTACTCCCAACACAATGATAATACTTTGGGTTTTATGTAATACACCAACACAAAGCTGGTAGAGACATACACCAGGAGACTTGCAACTTAAATTTCAGCAATGGTTTTTCACACCACATTGTTCTGATATTTATTTGTACAAATAAATACATAGCAATGTACAATTGTCCTTACACTTTACAATTATTCACTTCTTTGTGTTGATCTATCATTAAAGCTCAATAAATAGAATGTGTGGTTGAAAATATGACAAATTGTGAAAAACTATTTTTGCAAGATACCCTATATCTCTTTTTAGTGGCAGCCCTGTTTTTTTTAAAGCTTTTGTGGCACCAAAGATGTCTAAATTTTGAGAACCACAGCCCTGAGGTTAAATAGTCACATAATATAACTCAAACATAGAAGTGGTTTCTCTCTTTCTCGCCTCAGATCATGCATGATCTTTCATCAGTGTTGAGTTTTAAAACTTTCACATGCAGACCAAAGCAAGCGCCATATTCTCAAAGAGAATTTAAATGTTAATAGCGTGAATGCGGACAAAGATTGGATGCAAATGTATCTGTGCACACAGACTGAGTTTGGTTAACTGATGTCCTTCCAGAGATTAAAGCTGATTGCAAACAAGAGACAGGCAGGGAAGCAAGGGGGAGGAGCAGGCAGAGGACATGGGTAGTGGAAATTTTTCATCTACCACGGTCTGCCAAGGCAGAGGAAAGTGTCTACACAAAATAGCATGTTCAGCAGAAACGCATATAGAGCCGTTATGTGATCTTTGAAAGAGATAGCAGTAAGAATTAAGTCAAGTCGTTCTGTTATTGTGCAATCAGTTGCACATAAACATGTTTTGGATGCTTACAGAATTCCTTTGAGGCAATGAAAGACAAGTTTAAAGAGGCCGGAATATAAATGATAAGAGCGTGGAAAGAAACATCTGCTGATTTCTCTCCTATCTACAGCAAACAAGGTCAAAGATCCCAAAATATTCATATGGTTTCGCGGGACAAATCACTGAATAGTCCCCTCTGTCTTATCGCGGGTCAGAGCAGGTTGCAAGGCTGTGCTGTGACTACACGGGCACACTGTCCCTCCCTCTGTCCCTCCTTCCCGTATTCTTTCTGTCTGTTGACCACCTGGCGTTAGGCAACACGCTCCCTTTCCATCTGCTCCTGTTCTCAAGCTGAGGAAAAAAAAAACCGGGGGACAGATGGGTGGATGAAGGGGGGGGTGTAAAAATAGGAGTAGGAAAAATAAACAGTCAGGTCAGCAGTGATAGCAGCTGAGTATCCTTTATCAGTATTAGATTAACAAAAAGTCTGACCACTACAGGACGGCACACATTGAATCGGTGAACAGAAAATGTTCTGTTGCGCCGCATCCGAGGAACATCAATGCGCTTTGCCCCGACGCTGCTCTCTGTAGCTGAAGGAAACTGACCCGAGCAAGAATAATTAACGCCGTGAGTTCTAATCTCCTGCAAAAACATGGAGAGGTGTCAGAAGAACATTACGGATCAAGCAGTGACAGCAGCTTCTTTGTCAGTGCTGACATTTCTTGATTTAGATTTAAATATCTCCCCTGTCAGACCGAGATCTGTCTTTTTTTATGATCCAATCTGTAAAAAGTGATTCGATCTTCCTAAAACTGAGGTTTGGTAAGCCAAGCTCCTGAGATTATATACAGAAAGTGAACCCATGTCAACAATCTTAGCCTTTGGTGCATCGTGCGGTGGAAGTTGAAATTTGCCAGAATAAAATAAAACAAATGAGCAGTGAAATATGTCCGTAATTAAAAAAGAAAACAAGCAAATATTTTATTTAATTAATATAACTATAAATTATCATACTAAAAGCATATATAGTTATCACACAATTTACTTGATAATATCATGACATCATGCTGCAAGACATTATGGATTGATTTTATGTGTTGGCCTTATCCATCAAAGTCAATAGGTGGCGCTACGGCTACTCTTATATTTTAATTGGTCTGAAGCTGGCTTCTTTGCAGGTTAACCAAGCCGGTGTTAGGGTGTATTTAATCAGCAGCAGTGGCAGTTTAATTATTTCACAAGGATCTGCAGAACAGGAACTAAATAAATGTATTTATTTCTATCTGGTTTTAACATATGAACTGTTAATGAATTACCTATTTATTTATTAAATGATGTACTTATAGTACAAATATGTGGAAATATACATTCATGCATCCATCTAGCCATGGACTAAACTCACTTGTCAATGAAGGTTCACTGGGGGGTGGCACCTACCTCTAGCAGTCATTGGCCAAGAGGCAGGTACATCACAGGGCAGCAGAGAGACACACAGGACAAACAGACAGAACTAAGGGCAATTTAGAGACACCAATTAACCCAAAAGTCATGTTTTTGGACTGTGGGAGGAAGCCCGATTATCGGGCAAGAACTTACGCATGTAAACTGGAGAAAGGCCCCAGGCTGGGATTCAAACCCTAAACCTTCTTGCTGCAAGGCAATTGTGCTACGAACTGCACCACTGTGCAGCCCACAAATATACATGGCACAAATATTTCATTTCATTGCAACATATAGTGCTGTAAATATGAATATATAGTTTATAGATGTTTAATGATATATTTATTCATTATATTGCGTCTCTATTGGCATTTTGTAGCTGTCTGCAACATGGGGTGTCTCTATGAAATAGTATCTGTGAACAGCTGATGTGGTGCACGCGAGCCGGATGTTGGATTTCTGTCATGACAACAACATTTGCAGACGTTAGACCATAATCATTTAGTGTCTGCTCACTGGAATTTTGTTTTACTCTTGTACGGTTTGAAAGTTAGTATATTCTGTTCAAAACTATTTATGTGGTGCTCAGAAAAATGCTTCCAAAGCCTCTTTAAAGGTGCCATGATATCACTGCATAAACCATGTTATGTAGCTGATATTGCTACATGTGTAAATTCTCCAAAGAATTTAATAACAAGCATAATAATAATAAAGCTTGTTGTTTTTGTCAGGCCAAATGTCCCTCCTGAGTTAAACGGTTGGGTGCGTTAAAGATATGCGGCTCTACCTAGTTGACTTCATTCTGATTGGTTACAACCATATTTGGAAAACCGATCAAACACACCCCTTCTCCCCTCCCTCAACAACTTTCTTCTCTCCCAGCAACACTCTGTCACAAATCCGTTATTATGGCTGGTGGAAGAGTTTGTTCTGCAGGATGTTGGGCAGGCGAGGCCAAGTTGACCAAAGGCTTTAACCTGCCACCGTGACTCAACACAGTGGGATCGAAATACAAAGCCAATAGACCGCGGCGCAGAACGTGTCGAGGCTGTGACAAGTTCACTATGGTAGAGAGCTGACAACCCCCGCTGCGACAAGAAAATCATGTATCTGGCATGATTTTCACGCTTGGTACATGCTTTTGACATTCACACGGCCTCATCAGACACCAGCAGATCATACTATACCCCCAAAACCTAGGGGTGGACAATAATTCAACATCAATATATATCACAAAATAACTTGATTCAATAAAAGTGACATGACATTTACAATGTTTCAATATACATTACAGCCTATGATTACATTTGTCAATGACTGACATTCTGGGTTTTATGTAGTTTTAAGCGTTTTATTTTTTTAGAGCAAGTATATCTAAAATTTTATATTGAAGGAATTTTATAAATGGCAAAATAATTGTCATAAGTTTGTACAGGCATCTGTTATGGGCATTCTTGGCAGTCTTTCTGAGGCTTTTATTTTGTTTATATTCATATCATAATCATATTGTATCGACCGAAATCAAGAAATAAATCGTGATATAATTTTTGGCCTTATCGCCCAGCCCTACCAAAGCCTCAGAAAAAGGAAATTTGATGTCATGGCCCCTTTAGGGTTTGCATACACCAAAGAAATCAAACTTTTTCACCATCACTCATTGTTGCAGTGTAACTCACAGTCAGGTTTGGTGTGTTAGGTGTGACAACTGGATGCTGAAATGCCAATCAGACTGATCCAGGCATCACAGCTGTAAAATCACATGCATTACTCATTAACATACAGGTGATCAGGGGTTACACAAGTTGAATTGGTGTTGAGGGGTTCATATCGTCGCTCATTGTTCTTCCTGTCAGCGTTACTGTCAACTGTCATCACATTGGAGGCCGTGTTAGATAACAGAGCAGACACAGCAGGAACACGGTAGAGCTACATATTTAAATCTTAGTTGTTTTTAATAAAGATGAATAATCGGTACTGCAGTACCAACTCCATCTACAGCCATGTAAAAAAGAAATGGCATTGGTAATTCAAATCTGCGGATTTTACTTTATAGGGTGTAATAATGCGACAATAAATAAATAAAAATATTGACCTAATTTATACAGGTTTGCAAGTATTTGTTCTGCACTGCTCTCATTGGGTCACACAACCGCATTTGACCCAGGTTTAGGTGTTTACTTTCACTGGGAAGTCATTCGTTTCATTTCTAACCCTTTATTTTGGAGAATTGCCACTGTGTTTAGGATCATTGCTCTCCTGCATTATTCAGATTTCTGATGTTTGACTCGATGGCTTCAAAATAAGCCTATATTGTCTCCACTAGTCAGCTCCACCATGCTTGACTATTGGTAGGATGTGGTTGTGTTAATTTGCTGTGTTTGACTCTTATGGAAGATTATTTCAGACAAATATCAAGAATAATCCTCCAAAGGCTCTACCCAAAAGTGACACTGTGCAAACTAACCGAAGCTCTTAACTTTGGTCTCTTCTATCCAAAGGAGATTGTTCAAGAAGTCTTGTAGTTCGATCCGCCATTGCAAACCGTTTCCTGAGAAGAGAAACGTCTGGCATCTCAGTCTCTTTCTAATTGTGTTGTTATGACCTGTAACATCTAGAAACTAACTTAAGCCAGTGAGTTCTTCTTGTTTTATTTATTTCATTTTGTTAATTGCTCAAAACATTATATGGTCTGACTTTTGGCTTAACTTTCTGGGACGTCCACTCCTGAGCAGATTGGTCATTTTTTTTCCCTTTTGTATAGAGGTTCAAAATACATAGAAATAATAATTGTCATCACAGTATCACTGTAGGCAATACTGCAGTCGCAAACAATTGCTTGGAGACTGTATTTCATAAGATTATACATTTCAGGTGTTGGGCTTTCACTCTTGACATAGCCTGTATATATTTGTCCAGTTGAATGACCTTCCCTCAGGCATTAGACAGGCTTCTTCCCTTTTCCGATTTTAAATCCCTTCTTAAGACTCATCTCGTTTCCTTGGTTTTTAACACAATCTGAGATATTGACTTTGTTTTACTGCATTTTACTTTCTTTCACCTTATTACTAATTTTATATACCATTTGTGCTTATTGTTTTATGATTGATCATTTGTATTTTGTGATTGTGTATAGCACTTTGGTCCTGTGGGTGTTTAAAGTGCTTTATAAATAAAATTGGTATGGTATGGTATGCTATTTGTTGGATGGATTCTGACTGACCTTAATGGCTGGGAAACCAGAGCTCATGAACACATGAGTAGGGATATTGTGCAATAGTAAAGGGAAAAAAATGGGGGAAATGTAGGTTAATTCCCTTATAATCCTGCACAGATCGCAGTAACAGGTGCTTCCATAAAACATCATTGTTGATATTTTTCCATCTTGGCATTGTGGTAACACAGTCCTGCTTATTGCAGACCAGCAATTTACCAAAACAAAAAGAGATCACATTGAAAGTGGCCCTAATTTATTTGAGTTTATTTTCAACATTGTTACTTGTCTCAGACAACAGTAGGCGATATAAAGTTGTTTGTTCTATCTAAAATAAGGCTAACATGAATTATGTGGCACAGAGCTAATAGCAACAACATTTATATACACAAAGTTTACATATAGGTTACAGTGTAACTTTACAACTTTGTGTGACATGAGATCATTCAGAAAGACAGATATGTGTTTCGCAACAACACAAAAAACATGGTGACCTTCAAGGTATTAAGAGGTGTCCATCCAATCCTTCAGTTTGCTCAGAGACTGTCATAATGCACACTCTGAGCTGACACCTCAGGGTGTGAGGTGCAGGCGTGAGAGTTATGATGTGCTGTAAAAAAAAAAAGAAAAACACCCAAGATCAAACCCAGTTTGACTGTGCAGAGTGAAGATGTTTGTGTTGTATTTCATGCAGGCTCCTCTATAAAACTATCCTGTGCGCTTCACAGGGACTGACCTCAATTTACTGCAACAGTTTGAAAGAACAGGCTGAGCTACACCCCACAGTTGCAGTCAAAATGTTTCGCCAGGCAAGTCAGTGAAACTTTAATCCAATTTGGTGATGTTTGCACTGTGCTGTGCAACAGTCAGAATATATAAAACTGTCTGTGTTTAGATACAAAAATAAATAAAACCACAGTGAAATGTTCATTTTTTCTGACGCATGCCTGCATGATTGCAGGAGCTCTCCTCCAAATCTGTGGAAGGATATTTCTGCAGTGTTTCTTCACACCGGGTATGAAGTAACACATCTGATATAAGAATTGGCTGTTGAAAACTAACAAGGGGAAGAAAAAAAATCTGGATGTTTTTGAGCTTACACATTCCTCTACATCATTATGCTTCGCCTTCGGGCTATTTAGGGCATGGAGTTACTTGCCACCAGTAAGGTTTAGGTCTATTTTGGATCAGAGCAGGGCTTCTTAAACAGCAACATAATCACAGCTAATATGGACAGAAATAGGAGCTGAACCAGGGCATGGCTTTCAGAGTGCACCACTGATGCCCTTATGTTTTTCCTGTCAACACAGCACACAACTGCAGACTGTCTGCAGGCAGAGAAGTCAAGTAAACAGAGATGCAGAGGAAACTGCTCTTGACAATGATTTCCTCTGAGAGTTTTTTTTTTTTCCCAGCTGCATATATTCAGGATTTATACTTCAAACTTGCAAGCTGCTTTCTAAAATTGCTTATTTCTGACACATATGTCCATATATGACCACTTATAAGATGGTAGCAGTAAAATACGCTGTTAGAGTAAGCATTCCCATGAAAGAGCATGATGTTAAGGGTGTTTTCAACTAAGGCGGTGTTTTACATTCCTGAAGTCCACCTCTGTTGGGCAAATATTTGAGACAGGTTGGTCTGCAAATTTGACTTAACAAAAAAGAGGCTAAAATAAGTTAAGAAAAGAAGGAAATGATAGTGAAAACAGTGAAAATAGAAATAAAACTATCAAAAATATATCAGAAATTTAGACAAAGTGGAAACAGACACTTTACATAAAGGCAAAATAAAATCCACAACCTCCCTTTGAATATTGTTAAATCTGCTAAACTCAGCTCTCTGACTTTCTTGCTCTAGGAAAGGTATGTGGCACAATCCAGTGTTTTCTTGTTTATTTTTCAGCATTCGATTAACATTTAAGATAACCTTCAGCAATACATGGACAATAAAGGCAACACACCAGGGGTGTACGAGACAAGAAAGAAAGCGTGTTTGTTTTCTATTAAAGAACCCACAGTGGTGACATCTGGTTTCCGGCCAATGCTCCAAGGCACGGCACCCAGCTATCATTGTCAAACATGTTCTATCCAGACGCCTCAAAGCTTCTAACAAAACTACCCACGGCTAAAGTCCAATAGTTTGTTCCAACTGCAATGTATCAAGATGTGTCGAATTATTGTTGAACGTGACAATCTGGCAGAGAGTGATCGTTGAGGAAAATGTGTTTTCTGAATGGCTTCATAACAACATCACTTAATCCAACAGGACCTAATAGCGGGCTAGTGGGTAAAAACCTGCCATCCAGACGACAAAGAAGTCGGTTCTAGAGAGAAAGCTGAAGCTGTGCTGCTGCATAACCAAGTTAAAACCCAAAACAGAAATAGAAGTAGTAGAGCTTATTGCCACCCATCATAACAAACATCAGTTTATTGCCATGAAGCCAGAATGAAGTCTGCAGACCACCAAGTTGCTTTGATGTCTTAAGCAAGTCAGTGTCTGGCTTGGGTATTAGGAGATGCACTCCAAAGTGCTGTATGATTTCTTAAATCTAAAGAAAGGTATCACTTATTTGAATTTCTTCAGAATAGAGAAACACAATTTACTTCTCTTATATATTTCTAATCTATACAAACATGTGATGTATATTTTTGACGTATTACTTAATCCTTCTGTATAATTACTTAATCAGTCTCTTCAATTTATCTCATCCTCTATCTGAGGTTAATCCTTGACAATCCCAGGATACGATTTAAACAATTCTTTTAGAAAGGTCAGGAGTGTCTATTTCTTTGTACAATTGTTTATTTTGTATCAGCCACACTGTGAATGCCATATGTCAGGTATTAGGTAATGGTTTTAATTGTTTTGCTTATTATGTTCTTCAAGGTCTTGCCATATTTTGTTGTTGTTTTTGCCATATAGTTAATTTCTCTGTGTTTAGATCTATTAGGTGTTTTCCATACTGGTGCATTCTTTTATATTTAAATTCCTTCTTCTTTCCGTTTTCCTGTTTCAGAAGTGACAGATCCTATGCTTCCTTGTCACTCCCAAAGAGAACCTCAGCATCTTCATCTCTACTACCTCCTGCTCTATGAGAGGTCAAAGTAGCAAAATTGTATTTGAAATATTGGATGTAGCAGTAAAACTGAACTTGATAAAAATCGAAGTTGTGAAATACTGAACATGGTAAAATTGAGTACCAAAAAACCCAACGTCTGATTAATATTGCCTCTTTAAAAATTAGAATTGAATGTCAATAAAACGATAACATGTTAAGTATTAATGTTATAAATAGTAGGATATACAATTAAACGTTGCCTGTTTTCATTAACTGCCTTGATTTTTGCGGCTCCAATTTTACCACTTTAGTTCTATCATTCGCCACGGCCAAAGTGTAACTATTGCTTGCTTCAGGTCGACTGGGGTGCCAGGAAGAGTCGGGGGACGCGGAACGTTTAGAGGACCAAGATGATGTTTTACTGACCCTGTGTCTTGTCAGCTTCTGGTTTTGTTTCTGGTCATCATCTTCACCAACCCTGCCTGTAAGTCCGTTGTCTTGGATTTGATAAACTGTCTCTACTTAACATGTGGCTACCTAGCTCTGGTCTCCGTTTTGGTCCTCCAACTACCTCACCAAATCTGACAAGAATAAAATGGTGAGGGCAAATCTCTTGGATTGATTTAAGCATCACGTGTCTTACTCCTTGTTGTTGTTCTTCTTGTTCCTATGTGGCATTGAGGTGAGGAGCATTTAAAGTCTCAACTTGTTTGCCAGATCTCTCAACCTAGTAAGAAATGTAGATTTAATAAGGAGAAAACAGGAAGTGGAGCTAATTTTCAACCATTGGTTGATAATCCTCATCTAAATTTTATCAGCAACAGAAACATTCTCTCACATAACCTTGGAAAAATCACCCAAGGTCAGTAAACCCTTCAAAACACTTAAACATGAAATATTATAATCACAACCACATCAGAATTCAAAATCAATCCAAGCATCAAACTCATAACCCTTCAAGGAGAACAGAATTACTTAGGTGCGACACAATCATTAAGAACTACAAAATAATCACAGAAATGATTGAACACTTTTCTCAAAACCCACAGTCCCTGTGTTAATAACAGAGCCTCTCTCACTCCTTATCTGTGGCTCTCAACAGCCTCAGCTGTGCTTCAATTTAGCCAAACATTACCTGCAAGCTGGAATTGGAAATGACAGTCTGGATGAGTTCAGGTAAAAAAAAAAAGAAAAGACAGAAATGTCACACTTTTTTATGCCTTCTTGTTAAGCTGAAGATTAATAAACCCAGAAGCTACGGATGACATTCAAAATAGAATGGCATGCAGAAACATTTGAGCCATCCATGAGCATCTCTTTTCCTCACAGGACTTCAACTGTCTCTTTAATTCAGGTCATTTCTCACAGCATCTGAAAACAAAGCAACCAGACCTTTGGCAGGAGGTGCCCCAGAGTTGCACTGAAAATTGTAAACATTTGGGGCAAGCCTATGTTGTGGAGGTTGGAAAAAATGTATAGGTTGAGATTTTCCGTTTACTTGACATGTTTTTGCTTATAACTGCTATGATACAAAAGACATACCAGTAGACTTCAAAAGTCCAAACGGCCATAAAACAGAACACTGACACAAAGATAAAAAGCAGAATGAGAAATGGACAGATAATGGCTGGGTGGAACATGCAGTGCTCTTATATGTGATGGAGAATACCAGGATTCAATTAGAGGTAAAGTTAGTCTCAATTTGGAAGATAATCTTTGAAGGTTAGGTGTTGGATTTCTTCATTTCACAAGGAAACGAACACCACTGAGATTGTTCCAGTAAGTATTAGTATTCAGTAAGAGTTTATAAACAAGTATGAATCACTTTGGAAACCAAACTCAGATTTTAAAATAGAAGGACTTGACAATATTCTGGGATAAATATTGTTTTATTGTGTGCACATACAGTTGGAACCAGATTTGTTTAGAAGACAATTATGTACCACTTTTAACATTCTGGCTCATGTCATGTTATGTTGCCTAAACATTTGTACATAATGTTCTGTACTGATGATGCTGATCTTTTGTGAGAACTGCTGGTTTCACCATTGACGCTCCCTCTCTCTTTCGCCAGCTTCAGGCATCCTCTTTGCAAGATCTTTTGTTTTTGTTCAGTGGTTGATACCCACATTTTGTACCCAAAGGGCTTCGTCTCTGGGACACAAAACATGTCACCTTCTTAAGCAGTATAATGTCTGGATATTCCCTTTGTTTGTTACACTAGCATAATATTGGTTGAACAGATGAACAAAGCACGTTCTGTCATAATTCTGGTCTAGGGGGACTCTTAAGCAAGCAAGAACCTCGGACGCACGAAGCAGTTTAACAGATTTGTTGAATGTGCAAAGGATGACGGGGAAATTGGAGAGGCACCAAACAGGGTAGGCTGGCGAGGGATTGGGGTCTGAGGCAACCGGACAGAATCGGACCAGAGGAGGAAGTGAGGAGAGAAGTAAGCGATTGGATCGGGTGGAGACACGTTGGAGAGGGCAGTGGATTAAATTTGCAAAGGCTTACGGTCTGAGGATGAGGACGGGCAGAGAAGGGCAAGAGGAAACTGCAGCGATTGAGATTGGCAGAAAGCGGTGATGTCTGGTGATGCGGTTGGTGATGTTTCCAGGTGAGAGCATCAAGGGTGGACAGGCAGGCTGGCCGGTGCTCCCGTGATGTCGTCCAGGAACGAGGAGCAGCGGGGCGTCCGAAGGAGCTTAAAACGAGGAGTCCAGGTAATCAGGGCATCACCGTGGGTTCGGATTATCATCTGTGGGGTAAGAGTCAGCATGGGAGCTATCTGATCTCAGGGTTAACGATTGGCGAATACCGCTGTAGGAAGGGAACCCTCTGGCGTCAGCCTCAGGAAAGCTGCTCCTACTTGAGGCCTGCGCTGATTGTAATGATGAGCACCAGCTGAGTCCAATCAGCCTGCCACCCTGCTGGAGGTAAAAACACACAGACACCAGCACCACCACTCTCCTGCACACAACTCTGCAGAAACCCAATTCCTTCACGATTTTGGAGATTGCATTCACGGATGAACCTAAGATTTGGAGGTCCAGAGTTTTCATCCTGATTTATTAGCTGATTTCTTTTGAAATTTTTTTTGTTTTCATGACAGGAAAGTAGCGTGTCTGAGGTGTTGATTTAAAATACATCCACAGGAGTGCCTTTGTACAACTCAAATGATTTGAATTACATCACACTGTACACAAAACATATTATCTAAAATTAGCTTACAAAGGCATTACATCCCCAAATTGTTTAAAGGCAGGTTGCAACATTTGTGTATTTAAATTTGTAATTTTAAGGACAGTTATAAAGAATTAGCTAAACACGTCTCACTCTGTCAGAATTTAGTAAGTAGAAATAATTGTGTTAATCCTAACTAACTAAAAAAATAATGTTTTGTCTGATGTATTGCCAGACAGAGAGACAAAAGGTCAAGTAGCTTTCCATGCAGTGTATGTACATAAACATCTGGTTTCAGCTGTAAATGATGCAGATAGCTACTATTGATCTACTCATTGTGAAGGGGGAGATCTGTTTGAAGGCGGCAATAACCTTTAAATCATTTTCCAGACAGATAATTGGTAAATGTGCAACTTGAACTCCTTTACTTTTGTTTGCAATGAAACATCCCCCATAGCTTTTCTGTTTCTGTCGGATCTAGCGCTGACTGACCTCCATAACGTCCCCCTGTGGATCCTAACCAGTTGAGCAGCCCTAGGTTGTTGTCAGAGGAGGCATCAATACAACATGTTTTCAGCCCTTCAGCTAGTTATGGTTCTCCTGACCTGCTTTGTTTAGCCTTGCCCTTCATACTCCCACCAAAGGTTCTTTCCCAAGTCGGCTTCATTTGCAGCCTTTTTCCGCTTATGCGAGAGCTTGAAGGGGTCTGAACTTAAAATGTTCTTTTTTAAGTGTCAAAGACACACAGACCAATAATCTAAATACAAATTAAAGTTTCCTGATGGAGATTTATTAACCATGGAGATACACATAAGCACTATTTAGACTCTTCATCCATTAAATCTGGAAGCCTTTTCCATCAGAGGTAGGCAGTTTTACACCTGCAGTCCTTCACTTGCTTCAGTCTTTCTGTCTTTTTTAAAATTGCAATGCTTCTGCTTTGCAACCGTGTGTTTTCTGCTCTGCTCAACTGAGCAGTGTCACCTGCACTACTCTGATTACCTGATCAGTGTGCACCTGCGTGCCATATTCCTGCTACTCACAGATTTTTGAAAGTCATTGTGAGAGTTGACCTTTCAGCGTTCCTTGCCTGCCTGCTTGGGACCTTGCTTTGTGTTGTGGATTTCCCTGTTTTTGTCTTGCCCCTGAATTCGGGATATCTACCTTTTTCTAGCCCATGTGTTACCTCCGCCTGCCTCACGTTTTGACACATACCTGGAAATCGGATCTCCCTGTGCCTTGCTCGGATGCTGTTGGGTGGGAGCTGTACTGCTGTGCAGCCAACAATGACTTCCCCGGCCTCCATTCGGAGCCCCTGGAACCACAGTTCAGTTCTGGCACAACCTGCCAGATACTAAGAAGATTAGGTGCTCCAGGGCAGTCAGCAGCCACAACACAGTAATTCCTAGTTTGTTTGTTTTTTCTGCTAATCAACATATGCACCTCCGCTAGGGGGGCAACAATGTGTCTTTAACTTTAATGACAATCAGTATTGCCAAGTTTGCTTATTATAAGCGACTATGGGCTTCTGTTTTTTCTAAAGTCGCTTGCAAATTTTGTGAGTTGCAGGTTGCAGTTTTTTGGGCTTGTTTCTGAAAGTGAAGTCGCTTATTTGGGTTCCTATAATAAGCGACGATAAACATGTTTGAGTCCCGCTTGCACTGCCGCGCTACAGACTCAGTACTGGCTGAAATATCCCTCCGCCTCTCCGCGTTCACACACTTCTACCTATAGAAAAAAATATACTAGATGCCTCTTTACGTTCTAGAGCACATCCTGTGTCGCTGCCATACTTGCTGGGTCTTTTTTACTCCAGGCTGACATAAGAGCCAATGGGGGTAAAGGCAGAGGGAGCAATTTTGCCCATATTTTATGCAGTGTAACCAATAACCGATAATTGCCGATAACTGCTGAAAATAACGTGATGCAGATCACCATTTTGGGCTGAGATTCTGAACGTGAGTTTTTGCGCATTTTTATGCGCTGATAATATTGCAGAAACCTAACCCATAAAACATACTATAATGTTTATTAATTTGTTGTCTCTGTATTTGACTAACTAAGGCTGAATCGCATTGCCAAATGAAGTTCCCTGGGGTTGCAGTGTCAGCACATGCAAGAAGCTGTGCAAAACAGTTCTCTTTCAAGGATATTAAACTCGTGCCCCAGTTGCAAGTAAAGTGTAAGACACAAATCACCTGGAAGTTTTAAACATTTTCCAGGATAAAAAAAAAACTATGAATGTGGATATAAACAGCATGCAAAAAATAAGAAGAAATGATTGTTGTTGTGTACAGAAAGCTCAGGATTAGATGAGAGAGAGAGAGAGAGAGAGAGAGAGAGAGAGAGAGAGAGAGAGAGAGAGAGAGAGAGAGAGAGAGAGAGGAAATAAAGAACAATAAATAATGAACAATAATTAATAGGTAACACCATGTACAGAAAAAAAAATTCGGAATGAAAACATATTTATTTACATTGTGTAAGCATCACGGAGTGAAGCGTTGATGCGATGTTTACACAACCCCAAGTCAGGCAATCACAGCATACAGCAGGGGTCTGCAACCTTTTCAGTCCAAAGAGCCATCCTTGCCCCCAATCCAGATAAATAAAACTTGTTTAGAAGGGCAGACGTTACATGGCCTTTTGAAAAAGTATTATATATAAAAATATAATTATATAAACATATAATTGTAATTTTAGATATCCACTACAGCTAATTTGACATATTTTCAGACAATAAAATCAAGAAAAACAAAACTTTTGCAAAAGGGAATTTATTTTCTTTTCAGGGTCATTGATATTTAAGAAAAAGTATGTTAAAAAAATAAAATAAAAAATAAGTTACATTTCATATGTCAATGAAAACATGTACAGTGGATTTAAAAATATATATTCCTGGTTCATTTAATTTCATTCTATACTGCAAATTAAATCCAAATATGCTATTAAACAAACATCTTAAATCTACATTTTTATATTTAAAAATATTAGATGGTTTCTAATCATTTGTAGCCAAACTTGATATGCAAGTGGCAGACCCCTGCCATAGAACTTAATTTTCCTTATCACCCTATAAGGAAGACAAAATATCTGACAATACAGCAAGAGTTTAAACACAGAGACGAATAAGAACGTGGCAAATGTACTGTGAAGAGACTCATACACTGTTTTACGATTCATCATAACTCCTAGTATGTGTTGTGTGTTTCAGATTCCTGCTGAATACTATTCTCTTAGCACATCTAATCAACCTCAATGCTTTTGCTGTGATATGGATGGTATAGTACCATAAGCCATGATTAAAGTGTTTTTGACAGGCGTTGATGACTTTCCACGTACTGATTGTTGTGGGCCGGCCGAGTCAAAGTCCAGGGCTGTTTTGGAGTCCCACTTCATTCCTGATTGACCGTATTTGTCATTAAAACTCACGCTTCCTCGTGCTACTTCCAGCAGATTTTGCTCTTTACTAAACTGACGTGGCAAACATCTGTTTACATGCGAGATGGTGTGGCTAACAAATAGGGAATAACTTTGTGAGAGCTGTTTATACAGAATCCAGCAGAGTCTGAAAGTAAATTATTTTTAATTGGAGTAGCATAAACTTGCCCTGATTAAATTAGAACAGTTTATTCAATCTGAGTACCGTCATTGGGTGGGAGAAATAATCCCACAAAAAGAGAGATCTTTCTACGAAATAACCAGAGTTATTGTAGCAAAAACAGTTTTTAAAGTGATCAGAGGGCAAAGAAACCTTTAACTTACTTTCTGTTTAGTTGAAAATAGGATTTAAAGGAGGGAGAAAGTATTTTTTGGCTGATCTCTTATGCAGGGATTGCCACAGCAAGTCATTTCAACTTGCAGACAGACTTGGCAGAGTTTTTACTCCAGATGCTTATAGTGAGGCAACCGGGAAGCGAAATATAGTGAACCCATCATGTTGAAGAAAACCATTTTGAGAGGTTTTAGCTTCATGAGATGGCACATTATCTGCCTAGGAATAACCGTCAGAAGATAGAGACGTCATAGAAAGGGATGGAGACGAACTGCAACAATAATAACCGTGCTTAAATCTGAGGCAACCGGACTTTCACTCAGTTTTTCTGAAAATAATCGTTTTTGTGGTTGCCATGACCCGGATAACTGAGAATTTGCACAGGCATCAGTAGCAATCATTAATCTGCTTCAGGTTTCAGTGTGCCAGATGTTTACAGGTGATATTCGGCATACCTTGGCTGTGACCAGTTATTTGTCTTGAAAAGCCTCATCAAGGCATTTTTTTCCCCACGCAAATGCAGCTCACTGGATATTTTTCTCTTCCCCATTCTGATGCTCAATTTAAACAAGTCATGATCAACAATTCTTGATTCTTAAATCTACGTTTTGAGCTACTGTAATGCGTTTGGGCTATTTTCTATTTGGCCAACAAGCAACAGAGCAGGTTTACCGTAGAATGTCGACATTTTCTTGAATGTTTTGGTTTGGAAGTAAATACCATATAGTCAGTACCATTCCTCAGACATGTGCACACATATTTACCTATGGCACATACAAACACAACAAAGTGAATGTTTTACTGCAGTGAATCATTACATGACATTTGAATGAAGTAAGTCCTCTTGGGGCGTGACAGTCACACATCCCTGATGGAGAGAAAAGGAAATCCACAACGATGACAGCAGCTAGACTCTGTCTGCAGTTCGTTCACAGCATATCATCTTATTTCTGTTTGTATTTTGCTTTTGTTTTATGACTACAGAGATAAATAGTAAAAATCTGGTGTACAGCTTCATTGAACTGAATTGTGTGACATTGCATGTCACTTTTAGTCCTGAACCTTGTTTGGGATAGTTGACCCTTATCCAATTATCAGACTAATATAACCCTGAGTGACATCTTGCTGGTAGGTATTATTTACCGGAGGGATAAAACCACATTTCCTTACAGTAGATATGAAGACAAGAAGAATCAGGTACAAATTGTTCCTGTGCAGAGTTTGAGTTGAAGTATGGCTTCCTAACCAACAGCCAGTTGCATATGGCTGTAATCTGTGCCAAAAAAGTTGGGTTGTTTGTGAGATTATGGGGTGATATGCTGGAGGTGAGTGAGCAGTGGTCAGTTAAATCGTCTGACTTGGCTGACCATAAGTAGCACTAAGTTCCCACTGGTTTGTTCATGTCGACACTGAGAAGTATTTGAGAGGGTGACGCTTTCCTTTGCTAACATACATTTTTGTGCGTATTTGTTCAACCTTTGTTTTTTGTATAATTTTCAAGTTAAACCATTAATGGAGTGAATTCTGTTGCTTTAGCTTGTAATATAACTAACTTCTGAAGGGTAGATCCCAAGGACACCTACATGGGGTGAAGGTGTTAATATTCTCCTGCACATGTGTTGAATCTTGAAAACGTTTTCCCTGAAACAGTTTAATAATAGATGACAACTCCAAAACAAATGACTTAAGGTGGCTCTATCTTCATGACATCTCAGACATGCTGGGTCCATGCTGGAATATATTCTAGCGAGTTTTATAGATAGTGTTGCCAGAACTCCCCAGGTAATCCCACGCTGAAATCCTGTTCCCAAGCTATTCCTGTCTTCTCCCATTGCAAAGGATTAAAATTCTGAATCATAACATATATTTTTTGAATATTTGTCTTTACATAATTAGTTCAGCATTTTATTTGACAGAACTGGAGGTCCATGTTGATCCACCTAACTTACTGGAAGTGTGCTGCTGATCCTTATTCAAAAGGCAAAACTCACCCGTAGACACGTTTCCACGCTATTGTTTTTAGTATTTTGATAGATCCGAAGCAAAACATGAAACAATATTTGAAATGGAACAACAACAACAACAACAACAAAACTAAACTTAATGGTCCAAGTTGCCAAAGCTATTTCCTACCCTTTGAAGAACGGACAGAAAGGCAAAGCATGCTTCAACTTTTAGCAGTAAATTTAGGTAGATCCTGCAGCAGGGAACCATGTTCAATTATTAACAGTCTAACATGTACTAGCACAGTCCTCCACAGCTTGTAAAAAAAAGTCTGTACTCTATCTCCTGAGTAAATCTTATGTGTGTGAATGTGTGTTATGTTTGAGCTGAAAACTGTCAAAGATGTGTTCCCATGGCAACCCCAGCCCAGCAAAAGAAGCGCTATAGGTCAAGGAACATCCAAGTGTGTTTGAATGTGTGTGTGTGAGATAGACATGCAGTGTGGGTATAGAAATACCCAGAGGCACCAAGAAACTTTGGTATTAATAAAGTAGTATAAATGTAATCTCCATAGACGTATATACTTACAAAGGCTATTGTCTCGTGTGTTTGTATGGGTCTATGTGTCATTTCACTAGGGCAAGATTTCCTTCCATGTATTTATTAATTTATTTCAGGGAAAGTGCATTTTAGGCCTTTTAGAAGACTTTTTTCAGGTTGTGGCTGTGACAAAGTGGTTCAGTTTGTGTTCATCATTTGTCCCTTATTCTTATTTCTGATTTATTTCCTTTCTGTAGCTGGCCATCTTGCTTAAATTTAAACATTAGTTTGCAGCTCTGCTCCACTTACTATCCCGGGTTTGTTTGTGTTAGCATTAGGTTGCAGTTTCCATCTATATGTTTAGGTTAAAGCCACTACTGGATTATTGGTTGAACTGGTTTATTTGGTTTCAAAGTATGTTCATATTTGTTTTCCTTTTTTACTCACCATTGTTTGTCCTTGTAGATCTGCAGCAGGGCAGGAGAATGGGAGGGGCCGGCTCAGTACTTCCTGCTTAAATATATGAGTGATGTCACTGATTGTCTGGCTGGGTTCTACCAATTAGAGGGTTTCTTTTGGAGTATTGCTTTGTTTTTCTTTAAAGTAACTTTTTGACTTCTTTTGTATTACCTGGTTTATTTTTCAGACCCTTTTATTATATAGAGGAGTTTGTAAATCAGATTAATAATTAATTTTTTTTTTTTTCTGTTTAGTTTTCATGTGTTTTTCCTTTTCCCTGTTTAATTGTGGTTTGGTCCACTAAAGTGCAGGTGTGTTCCCACTTGATTATAAAACAGATATCTTGGAAGCTCAGAAAAGAGGGAGAGAAATGTTCAGAATCCTGTTGAAAATAAAAGTCTTCAGAAGCTGGAACTGTTGACTGAGGCTGTTTCTTCGGTTCACCTTGCTGACCCTTGACCTCACTACTTTACAGTGGCAACAACGAAACACCTTTTTAAGAGTGCTTGTGTAAGGTGAGTTTTTGTCATCTGCTGTAGACACCAGATGGGAAATCAAAAGTCTCCAAGTTGAAGGGGTGTAGAGCTACCTTATGTGGCTCCTGCGTATACTATAGTGTTTGCAAACCACAGTAAATACAAGGTTTTTAAGTACCACCGTCTTGACAGACATTTTAAAGCAGTTGTGCCACAGGACTTGGACTGAGTCAGGGTAAGGCCAACACCATAAAACCATAGAAAGGAAAATAAAACCTCTCGTCCATGAGCGCTGCATCGATGGTTGAAGAATGCGATTCAATTATGTCCTCCACTTTTACTCAGAAGAATAAATTTCAGACATTCAAGTTGAAATGATTAACGCAAAAGTATGAAAGAGCAGTTTCTCATCAACCCAGACCTCAAAACTATACGGTTACCTTGTAAATAAAAGGTTCAAGATAGCATTAGTAGGTAATCAGCAAAGTGTTTATTTGCATATTGGCAGATATTTTTTACCTCGAAATATTTAGTACACACTAGTATCAATTTAACATATAAGTAATGTCTGAAAGAAAAAAAAAATTACTTAGCTAACATGTAAAGTTAACGGCAGATAGATATCGCCTGGAATATCAAATAGCAAATTGGTGCTTATGCTTGCTTAACTCCTCCATGAGAGTCTCTATATATTATTTCCCCCACCGAGTTCAGTCTGACTGCCGTCCACTGCAGGGTAAGATGCTCATTGCTCACAACTTTTCCATCAAAACACACTTCCAACTAAATGTAAGTAGGTAAATACATAAAAAAAACTTTGCTTTTTCAAATCAAAAAGTTACTTCTCCTCCTTCCAGAAGCGTAATAACAGCATTTCTGCCTTGTGAAAAACGGTATCAACTTCACAGTCAAGAAGCCAGAACAAAGGAGATTTCCAACACGTAACATGCTTTGTGAAGATGACCTGATCCATTCTGATTTTATTCTGGAATATTGCCTTGACCGTACATGCAAATATGCAGGATGAAATACAATAAAACACAAAGAAATGGGTGATGAATTGGAAGGCATTTATCACTTTTCTTAAGCTTTGATGAGACAGTAGTATAGACGTCCGATACACCCATTGTCTGCATGCAACCCCTGTTTGTTCTTCTCATTTTTGTATTTTCCATCATTTTTTTCAGTTTATTCCCGTTTTTCATTCCTTCCTCTCTTTTCTGGGTTGTATCTTTGCCGCCATTCTTCTGTACTCTCCTGCCATTGTCTTTTAGTTTGTTTTACATGCAACTCAAATGAGACCAAGCCCATTTTAAAACCTGCAACTTAGAGATAAAATCCTGCTGAAGCACTACATCATAAACCATCCCCTCAGGGATGTGACCTCATACGTGTCAAAGTAAATTAATCTCTGCTCGTGTCTGTCTCTCACTCTCTCACACTTATGTGAAATATAACATGAGCAGCTATGGCTCCTTTGGCTTTTACTGGATGCTGCACACTGAAGACATTAAGCAGAGGTGAAGGAAATTTACAGTATCTGCCAAGGTTGAGCTGCAGAGGTGGAACGGGTCTGCACAACCTGCGGGCCGCCTCGCAGGAGTAAGAACATACATCTCTTTTGTGACAGCACGAAGTGAGCAGCTGGTGCATCTCAGCCGCAGGGAAGAATACCTTTCCTATGAGTTAGGATGCCTTTTTCATGTGACACGGTGCCCTAGTATTTGTAAGGGTGGAAGGAGAGGTTTAGAGGATTGCAGTGATAGACTGAAGGACTGGAAATCAGTTTGCACTGGAAAAAAAGAGCAGGTGGTCGAGTTTTAAAATAGTCTGTTTAAGTTTGCTGAATTTATAAAAGAAAAAAAAGAAAAACTTTGACTTTTGGTGAAAAATAGTTTTCAATCATGCTGTGCATTTAAATGCACAATGGCTTTCTGTCATGGCTCAGGTTTATTATATGTGTGTGTGTGTGTGTGTGTGTGTGTGTTTAACCTTCACTGCGCTGCAAGTTTCCACCAACGGGCGTGGCCAGGCAGGCTACAGCACACACACACCTGACTGCAGTCCTCTGATTAGGCTGCTGTAGATAACAGGGGCCGGCTGACCGGGACTCTTTGCCTGATGATCGACCATAATCGTATAATCAAGCATATTTTTCCGATCTCAGTTGTTTAACCTTTTTGTCCTGCCTGCCTGTCCTTTTTGTTTCCGAGGTTCTCTCCTATGAGCTTAGCTCCCAAGATCGCCCACCTCCAGAACCCCCTGGACTCCGCTCTGCACCTCATTCCCCTCTTGAGAAAATAAATTGCACTCTACTTACTTTCATCGTACTTGCCTTCCTTTGAGCTCCTGTGCTCTCCCTACCAGAAACCATCCGACACCACAACACAGCAGTTACTTAACAGGTGACAAAACTTTGTCTATGCTGTAAAACAAACCACTTTTGTAAAAAACAAAATCTCTCCTGCATGTGGGTCCATATATTAAACTCAAACTTGAGACTCTCAAGTCGGCGCACCCCAAACAGTCCAACTGGAGGCTCTCAGATTCTACCGAACCAGATTTGTTTCACAACACACCTCATCGAACGACCTAGAGCAAGGGTTCTCAGTCCTTCCCAGCATGCTTTAGGTGTGTCCTTCTAACACACACACCTGACTTACATGAATGAGTGATTAGCAGGCTGCTGCTGCACTTCTTGTCACGCTGGGAGATAATGCAACAATTTGAATCAGGCGTGCTGTTGCAGAGACACATCTGAAACATAATGGACAATGGACCCGGAGGACAAGGGTCAAGAACTACCGACCTGAACCTTTTGAAATATGTATATTCCCCTCCTCCTCCATGGTGGTCCTGAAAATGCCAGGAATGGTAGCTAGTTATTCATACCAAGAAAACCTTCCTTTTCTTCCTCGAAAAAAAGGTCACCGTTTTATATTTTCGCTGCTGAAGTTTTTAATTTTATTTTCAGCGTTACCATGGTTTTATATGAAAGCCTTTACCTCAGTCACAAATCTGGTGGCAAGCCATTTCTCCAAACCTTTTATTTTTCTCATGTGTGTTTGTTATTGGTTGTTTGCCCAAAGTGCTCTCTTGCAATGTAGTCCGCATCCTGCATTCGATTCAGTCATAGCGGAGCAAAACTTTGCATCTTTTATCTGCACACGCTTTAAATTGCACATTTACCCTTCCCCTAATGAAGTGGACATTACGGGAGCAAACCAGCGAGATTTGGATTCAACAGGGCTAGTGTAAATGATCCCAAAATGTAACTAAACTAGATCTTTGACATTCCGAAACATTTGCTACATTTGAATAGACCCACCTGTTATAATACAAATGAAAGAAAAATATACATACTGGACGAAAAATTTTAAAATGAATAAAGCTGCCATAACCTTGTTGCATAGGGCAGCCTTTTATTTGTTGTTTTTTTTTTTTCATTCAGTCTCCTTGAGTTCACACCCACCATCACTTACAGTGAATCTGAACCTGACATGGTGTTCAGCAGTTGGACTGTTGAACTCCATGTTGACATTAATTCATTTGGAAAAGCTAAAGCCAAGGTGTGCAGAGAGGCTATAAGGGCCGAAAATGATCTAATCATACAGGCGAATCAAAATGAAGAGTTTTAAATATCAGTCAGTTCTGAGCCAAAATAAAGAGATGTCTGTCAGAGAGACGAGGAAGGACTTTATTTTTCATCATAACAGTGAATCCAAGCATTCATCCCCACAGTTGGACAAATCTGGAGAACCTTTAGCAGGTACAAGGGCAATTATTTCCAAGTCAAGACATGAAGTAGTGATACGAACTAAAACTGAATACTGACATCAAACCACTTGAGTTTTATCAAATTATTAGTTTAAGGGTGTCCACACCAAGCAGCCAGGTCATTGCACTTCTGCATTGCTGTTTATTCTAACATATTTGTGTTTTAGTTGAATCGCCCTGGATAAATGTCACATTAAATAAAAAAAATAAAAAAAATAGTTTGGAAAGGATTTATTGAAGTCACAAAAAAAAAACATCACAAAGAAAAAGTTATTTTACAGGGTCACGTACTCTTTTGAGACCCGTTGTGCTTAAATGTCAATTATTGTGAAACGTTTTTGCCATTCAAGCAAAGGAGCATTTTACAGACTCATTTCTCACACTTTGTTCACACTTTTCTTACCTTATTTGGCGCGAATGCGAACACTGATGCTGGGCCAGTTATTTTGGGAAAGCCTCCAGCAGCAGCAATAACCGAAACTGGCTCTGCTTCACCAAATGCCACCTTGAGCAGCATGATGATATCAAAGCTAATATCAGATTATCAATCAGGAGAGGAGGCGTGACATTTACACAAGCCAATGGGGGTTTTTGTTTGTGTGTGCTTGTCTGTTTCTAGGCAATTGCCACAGGCTCATTATGTCACGGTGCTTATCCCGTCACAGCTGCACGCCAGATCACTCTCCGGGTTGTATCAACACGTTTCGTTTCTTAGCTTTTTAAGAACGAACACTACCTGTTTCTGTCAAAGGATGGTGAGGTTGTAGTTCAAGTCAGGTCGTTTCTGACCGCTCAGGAGGGGGAGAATTTATTGAATTTAGTATGATATAATTACAAGGTCGCCTCTCGCCCAGAGAATGCTGGAGATAGGCACCAGCAACCCCCGCGACCCCATGAGGGATAAAGCGGTTCGGAAAATGGATGGATGGATAATTACAAGGTTAGATAAGGGGCAACAGTAAAAACGTCAATACTAAACATTTGATCCTGGCAAAAATATTTATATAGCTTGAGCCTTTTCACATTTTGTTACCATGAGACCATAAACCCCTATGTACCTTACACATGCACAGAACTGAACTTTATGGCAATTTCACATCATTATTTTGCACTGCCAACGTCGCTGAACTTTTATAATCAATTCAAATTTAGAAGTACACAACTGTGTATGTTTACTGCTTTTTTGCACCATTATGATTTTGCACTGCCAACATTGAATTTTTTCAAATTAATGGCTTTTTTTTTGCACCATTATCCTTGCACTACAAACATGGTTGAACATTCTTCTGCACACTTTTTAAAAAACTGTTTTTCTCCTGCACTGCTACGTTCATATCACTGCTGCACTTTATATTGTGACGTGATTTTATTTCAGTTGCTGTCTCATTACATTGTCGTAAGCTGTATGCAACGAAAGTTCGTTTTGTATGCCCTCTGATGACTATAAAGTTTGTCTTTAAAGATTTAAAAAGATTTTATTCGATAAACAGCACAAATCAGTGCATGATTGTTTAGTGCAAGGCAAATGACACATGGTTTTCAAAAAAAAAAAATCTTAAGAACGATTTTCTGATGAAGTACAGTGCAAATTAATTGCTTTTCTAAGTCATCTGATTAGAAATGTACACCTATGCATGAATCTTAACATGGAAATATGTGTCCTGGGTAGGAACTTAACACTTTAAAACACTAACCCATCAACTTGACCAAATCCTTCCCATGGTGAAACATGGTGGCAGCAGAATTATGCTGTGCAGTCGCTTCAGCAGGGGATGGAGAAGTTGGTCAGAGGTTAAAGGAAACTGCATGGGATTAAAACACAAGGCAGTAACAAAGGGAAATATGTTAGAGGCTGCAGAGAGATACTGTGGGGGAGATTCCTCTTCCAGCAGGGCAATCATTCACGGTAGACGAAGAAGACAACAGTCAGGTCTTGAGGAGAAGAAGGCAAACAGTAAGCTGGTTTTAGGAAATATAGTGAAAAGAGAGATCTGATAGATCATGTCGTGGGAAACCGCTTTTGTTAGCTCAACTGAACCAAAGATTAGCTCAACAAAAGCCTCTTATATCCTCCTTGCTTATTTAAAGAAAATGTGGCTAGCCTTCTTTGGCACAGTTCCAGTTGTTTTGAGCAGTTTAAGGTCATGCTGCGTTGCCAAAGTGCATACGCTCATGAACTCAGAGCCAACTGAGCAGGAAGAGCAGAACCAGTGGCTCCATCAAGTTGTCCATGTCATGAAGCTACAAAGCAGCGCCAACCCATCACACTACGACCACAGTGTTTGTGTGCAGATATGAGTGTTTATTCTACAGATGATGTGTTAGTTCTTCGCCAGATGTATACGGTTGCACACAAAAGATTTCCACTTTTATCTCATCAGATCACAGAATATTTTCCAAAGACTCTTGGAGATCATGAGGATGTTCTTTTTAGGAAGCTTGGGTCAGGTCTTTGTGATCTTTCTTTGTCAGCTGACATTTTGGTTTTAAAATTCTCTGATATTTTCCTTATTTTTGAATCATGAACACTAACTTTAACTCAGGCAGGTGAGGCCTGCAAGGCTTCAGATGTCGTTCTTGGTTCTTTCCTAACCTCTTGGATCATCGTTGATGGTCAGCAATGTTCCATTTCTATTTGTGGATAATGTCTCACACTGTGGTTTAATGGCGCCTCAAAGCCTTGAAAATGGCCTTGTTACCTTTACCTTTACTAATCAGGAAGGAGGTAATTATTTTTTTATACTACCGTTATCTACACAAGAGGGGGGGAAAGAGTTTATTACCTAAAAAAATTCCACTCCTCATTTGCTTGACCCAGAATATATCTAAAATGAAAATGCAAACGAGTCTGCTGAGAACTCTCTCAATGTTTTATTCAGGGAACCTCAGGTAATGAAAACAGAAATTAAAATTTAACAGAAATATTAGTTGTTGATATTATTAGAGAGAGCTGAGGAAGTGTCCAGTATAGAGCTTTGTGATACCCAGATATATCCCCAGTTCATCAAGGTTGTGACTGATACCCCAGTCTGCTATGCAGGGAGTCTAAATAAAATGCAAACATCTGCAAGGAGGCAGCATATGTTTTCCTTAGTCATAACCATAAACATACACCCATAGAGTTATGTGTGTTTTTATTTTCTTTTGATGAGGGGGGAGATACCTTCTCTGTTTTCTCCCATCCGCCTTTCCGTTAAGTGAACATGGCACAGCGGGGCCTCTTGAAAAGGTCATCACCACTGTGAACCCCCGGTGGGAGCACATCAGACACAGCACCAGGGCATCAAAAGCTGAGCGGTGGGCTCTCACGACGTGACATCACAAAGTCGGAAAGTCTGGCTGAGACGGAGGTTGATGAAAGTCGGCTCGGATGAGCGGAAACTGTGGCGGAAGCGGGCGATGCAAGGTTTTAGAGAGGATAGATGGAGCCAGCCACCTGTGGTCTGTACTTTGGCAATCCAGTTTAATACCCCTCTTACTCTGGCTTGGTCAGTATGGAAAAAGGTAAACCTGACCACCTAAACATGAAAAAAAGATCCCAATCTGTGGCTGACGCATAAAAGCTACAATCCCTATCCTGCAGAAGAAAAGAATCTCCAACGCATGATGTCGTTTTACAGCCATGTTTTACAGTGGGGAAGGTGTGTGTAGGGAGATGCATCCATATCTCTCAGTGAATAGTTTCTTCTTGCCAGTCTTCTAAAAAGACAAGATTTGTGAGAGCATGACTAAAACTTGTTCTGTCAGTAGATTATCACATGAGCTCTGGATATCTGCAGTTCCTCCAAAGTTACCATAACCCCTGTGTTTTTTTCAGAGTTATTAGGTGTAAATAGAGAATGTTAGCCACAAATTAAAGACTTTCTTGTAATATTCACAATAAAGTGAATTGTTTTATTCAAATATTGGCTGTAAACCACTCTTTTTGCACAGTTTTGTTTTTAAACATTCAATTTGAAACATGGTAATTTTCTCAAAGTAGGTTTGCATTCTGCTTGTAATGACAATGATCACGTGAACTTGTACATCGTACATATGTCCAAGCATGGAGGATGTAGAATCTGGGGGGAAGTCCTTGGGCCTAATTAATCTTTTTTTTTTTATACTATTTTTATTGAATTTTAGAATATATGCACATACAAAAGCAAAAACATTTTAACTAACATAAAACAAGGTACATTACAAAGCAGGTTTATGGTATATTAGTACATGTGCAGCAGTGCCATCCTATTTCCATTTTCAGATTGTGAATTGAAGGGTGATCTGTCAGATGTTCAAAGCATTTTACTAATTAGATCTTCTGTCAGCAAAGATTTGCAATATATTTTATATAGCAGTATCAGAGGAAGGGGGTCGAAAATAGAAACTTTTAATGTTTATTTGAAAGAAAAGAAAAATCCAACCACATATAATTTTCTTCTCACTTCATAATTCTGCAGTTCGTGTTGTTTTATGTCGGATTGAATCTCAATATAATATATGAAGTTGGCAGTTGTAACACGGCAAAATGACCATGATCCCTTTGGCGAAACACTGCAATAAAAGACTGCATGTACATAACCTCCAGATTCCTAGAAGCATGTTGTTGTTGTTTTCTAAAACTTTTCTACATTTACATTTATATGTAAAGTTTTTGCTGTTTATTTTTGCTTAGCTCTCCCTTTTTTTTTATCTTAAAAGGTAACAAAATAAAAACATTTTCAGAAAGAGCACAGATTGCCTAAAGGTCTAAATTACCTTTTTGTGAAGAAAACAAACAATCAACACCATCTCCATGAATCATTCAATTTAAAAGTAAAAAAAAAAAAAGTGTGACTCATAAGACACCGTCCAGTTGCTGCTTGATTCGAGAAGCACAATGGTGTAAAGAAACGTACAAAAAAAAGAAAGAGAGAGAGAGAGATGGATGAGAGAAAGAAGGAGAACAGCTCAACGCCTGCGTCATTGGTGAAAGAGAAACCAGAGCCTTGGGGTGGAGCAGGATAAATAAAGGTATCAGGGGGGGTAATATTATCCACATCCCCCTGCTGTCGGTCACACTCTGCTGGGCAGTGATGTCACTCTGTCCAGCACGTCACAGGAGAACTGTACGCAAACAGTCACGGAGCACGCCCGGAGCTAAACTCACACATACACGTCTTTTAATAATCGGCGTCTTCAGCCAGTGACTGCTCATCCCTACTCAGGGTAAACAGCTCCTGAAATAGGCCCTCCTATAGGGAATGAAGTAGATGGACAAATAAAACTGGGATTTTGCCAACTAAATTTCAACGAGATGCTCGGGTGTTCTCCCTAAAACATGGGACGAGAAGAGAAACTGCTTTGCACCCGCACTTTCGCTCTGCCTCACCGCTGGCATTTAAGTCACATCAATCCGTGGCCCCGATTTCAACCCCACTCAGCAGTTTTACTCCTTCTCTATAAATAGTCTCCCACGCGAGCCAGCCCATATCATCTCCGCGCGTTATTTTCTCCAGCTGTGATCAGGCCTCACCTGGTGCTTCATATATACAGCATGCCACGATAGAGAGAGAGAGAGAAAGAGAGAGAGAGACATGAAACTGCGTTGGATGGATCTGAAAACACTTAGCCCAGCCCATCAAAGGAAAATACCGCAGTACCTCAACGGGAGGGCAAGGACGCTCCTACCGTGACCAGAGGAGGCTTTTAAATCACAGCGGGGGGAACACTGTGTACCGCAGTGTAGGTGGGCTACACAACACTGCTACCTTCTTCTATGAATTCACCTTGGCTTTGATCAGATGAAAACGTGTTAACATTCAATCAATTAAAATTAAAATCTTTTTTTTTTAACATGAAATCATTTTGTCTTACTCTGAAATAACCCCTCTGTCTCTATGGCTGTTTTCCTGGTGTAATCTGTATATAGTTAAATATTTGGGATGAGGGTAGGGAAGCTGGGCGCAAGTTGTGAACCAGAACTGCCAACACAGCAGGGAAAACAAAGCGTCAAACTCTTAGCAGTGTTGTGCCATTACGCATGTTTTTAAGTTATTTAATGTTTAATAAATAACTCTCAGTCTGTTAGGTATTGTCCGGTGAATATCAGCCCAAACAGCTGATATTAGGACAATAGTTGAAAGGGTGATTCAAGCAATTGCATTCTTCTAATAGCAAACTCTGCACACATGTGGAATAAGTGAGTGACAACTTCTCTTAATGTACAATAAATTACTAACAGACATAAGTGAACATCCAGAGAACACCACTACAGGATGTTGTTTATCTGAATTAAAAAGAAACTAAGGAACTATGCACCCACAAAATAACAAACAATATCCTGTCCTGGATGACACTGCCCTGTTTCTAACATAAGGCCAAAATAAACTTATCTTTTATATTGATTTAATTTACTTAGTTTATTGTTGCTAGTGCGGGCCCTGGGCATGGGCTGCCTTACATAAATACTTTTCTAGTGTAGACATTACTCTCAGGCAGTCTTCAAGACTGCTCAGGGGTCCTGTTACAGGTCGATCAGGTAGTGACCCACATAGGCATCGTATACGTAGATGCCTCGTTGGGTGCGGGTTCGTATGTCAACGTCGTTGCTACTCTGCACTGCACTGTATATATATATATATATATATATATATATATATATATATATATATATATATATATATATATATATGTGTGTGTGTGTGTGTGTGTGTGTGTGTGTGTGTGTGTGTTATGAATATAAAAGTCAATTGGTTAAATCTAAACATTGTGGTCTTCATTATTTCATAAAACTGTGTCACATGTCAACCTTTTAAAGTCTGGTATAGTCACAGATTAGGATACTAATATGTTACTAATATGAGGAAAAAAAAGTCCTTGGACAATAAAGTAAAAAAAAAAAAAACAGACAAAGTGATAATGTTATGAGAAAAACATCATATTATGAGAATTAAGGGGGAACATTTTCAGAATAGTCACAGTTTGCAGAACTATTTCAGTCCTGGAGTAATAGGGCCAGGTTAGATTATTTTAATTATTTTTATTCTTTCCGAGTATAAAGTCAGGAGAATGAAGCCAAAGGGCTACGAAAATAAACTCGTAATATTGCAAGAACAAAAATATTAAGAATATAAAGTGTGTTCTGAGATTAAACTCCCTCTGATACTGTTTAAGTGACTCAGACTAACTGCAGATTTGCCACATTCAACATGGCAGACGCTTTGACTCATCTGCAGCATAGGCAGAACCCGCCCAACGAGGCGTCTACGTATATAATGTCTATGGTGACCCACAGTGTACCATAATGCTCCAAAAATCCATTGAGCGGTGTGGCTTCATTGCTTACCATAGTCATACTTACACATATTGATAGATTTTTGAGCACATTGTACCACATAAAATTGGTCAGTAAGCACAACGAGGCACACTGGATCTTAAATTTTTTAAGAAAAATCTAAGGATTTTAAGTGCACCTTATAGTCTGGAAAATACGGTAAACACGGGCTACACTCTGAAACGAAGTAGTTCCAGACCGTACCTCGAGGTTTAAAAGGAGAAAAACGTGACTGAGACATTGTTGATGGAGAAGACTGATCGCTTATAGAGAAATGTTACTTCAATCCCGGATGAGACATGACAATGATTTAGTTTGATTTCACAGTAAATATCTTACCTATAGCTCCTTTAAAGCACCCGTCATAACATCCTTCATAATTATGGGCTACCCTAATAAACATGTTTAATTTTAAAAGGATTTGACTCGCATCATGGCGGGGGCGACAGAGGCACAGGAGCCAGGGCATGTTGCTGGTTGGATCCCCCGCTCTGACCGTCTCAGTTGTTGTGTCCTTGACACTTCCCCTGCATTGCCTGCTGGCAGTGGCCAGAGGGCCCGGTGGCAGCCTCGCTTCTGTCAACCTGCCCCAGGGCAGCTGTGGCTACACACATAGCTCACCTCCATCAGGTGAGCTGTGTGTGTGTGTGAATGGGTGAATGACTGCATGTAGCGTGAAGCCCTTTGGGGTCGTCGGACTTAATAAAGCGCTAAACAAGTACAAGCCATTTTGTACACATATGTAAATCGCCAATGGAGGGGGAGCCTTCTAAAATATTGCCTAGGCATCAAAGTTGGTAGGGCCAAGAGAAATGGAGCCCTGCGTCACATCATACAAACATATCTTTTTCACTCCATTGTCATTGGCTAAAGCTCCTCATACATCCTCCACTCCCTTGTTTTTGCAGAGTTCTTACATTTCCTTCTCTTTATTTAGCGCCCGGCCTCTTTTACGTAGTCAAAACGATATTCAAACCAAAACCAAGTACAGGTGTCAACTTTCAGAGCCTAAAAGACCAAAAGATTTAGCTCTGACTGAGACGGGGTTTGCTTTTATAAAACAATAAAGGCTGCAAGCAAATGTGTCCTGTCTGCTCATAGGAGGGGGAGTTTGGAAGTACCAGTCAAGCAAATCATGAAACAATCACAATTCAAACTTTACTTTCTTCTAAAAAAAAGTCCTAGAGACTGCTTGACACTATATTTGACACTGTATATTGTTTATTATTATAAAATGGAAATACACTGGCTCTCAAAACCTGTGTTAAAAAAGAGCAAGATTGTTCCTTCTTTCATGTTCAATTTAAAAATAAAACTAAGAAGAGGAAAGAGGAAATGCCAAACATCATGAACACTGCATATACTATGTGAGTCCTCACCTTTAAGCTAATACTTTAAATCAGAGCTTTCTGTCTTGTTGGTTGCTCATCATTCATAAATGACAGGATTTGAGATGAACCTGAAATTCATTTCAGCAGTCCTAGTAAAATCTTTATAGCATTTTCTCGTTTGTATCCTTTAGCTAAAGTTTGCAGAGGTGACAAAGCGCTTCAAATTACCTCACCGTGCCACTCTATCAGTCAGGAGACGGAACAGAAATAAAATGCTCACGTCACAAACAAACAAAACAAAAAAAAATCAACATTTTGTGGGTGCGTAGCTGTTGAGATACACTGAGAATTAGCATGGAGGCCTCATCACAGTCCACAAAAAGATCAACAAAGAAGAAACCTAACCCGAGAAAACAGCGGGAGGGTTGCAGGAGGACACAGTGGAAACACTAAAGAGACTGAATGTACCCACGGTGGCCCATTTCTAAGGCCTGCTGATTAGGCAGACGGCAGTCAGGGGACAGGAAGGTACGGTATTTTCACAGCAGGCAGGAGAAGGCAGCACTGACCACCTGCCTGTCTGAGTCAATGCAAAGGCCCAATTGTTTCATGTTTGTGCAGGCCACTTTCTGCCAAACTCAGTCATTACAGGGGAAATGTTAATTACTCTTGCTTGAGAGGATTTTTTTTAAAAATTATTCATACATTCTTTTTACCCTAAACTAGCTAATTTGAGGCCTGTACCTACGTGTAAATAACTTAGCCTTAACATCAATAGATTTTCCACAGCATTAATTTTAACTCATCAATAAATCTTTTCTCCATGTTTCCATTCTTAACAAGGTGAACAACTTTTGTTGTTGTTCTTCCTGCGTTGCTCCTATCCAGCCTCCCAGCTGTAATTCAATCTGTCATTCGGGCTCAGAATCCCTCGCCCGTGTGACGTCAGGAAGCCCTTTGTGTGCCTGTTTGCGGCATCATTGTCGGCTCATGTGTGCCTGAAGAGGATGAGAGTGGGTGGGAGGTGGGCTCTTGCGCTGTGATGTCAGGGAGGTGATTATGTGTGGGGATGCTGCATCGAGACAAGCTTGACAGCCTCCTACTGGCTGAGAGGAGACCACATGGGCTAAACCGTTTGTTTCCTTCGTGCATCACGGAGATGACAGCCAGAGCAGCTGAGATGTTGAGTTTGCTTTATTGTTCCATTCACAACAGGTGATACGAGCAGCATGTTTTAGGGGGGAGAGAAGCGTGCTATGCAGAGACAAATCAGTTACACTCCAACTAATGACCCCGGGGTCAAGTTTGGGTAACTACTAACTCTTCATATGTGATGAAACAAGATAGGTCAGGTAAAATTCAAATTAAAACGTGTCAGAAAAATCCATTCTAAAAGAGATGGAAAAATGTAAACGTTATCAAGCCATTTGGACACAACACATGCTGCCTTGGAACAAACAGCTAAGCATATGGCGCCACCTTGTGGTAGAAATTAGTCATTCCATTAAAAAAAAAAATTTGTTTATTTTTTAAATAAATTCCATTTTTGTGGTTGTTTTTGCGAGGAGCTGTTTCCCGGTTTATGAAAAATCTGTAGTGGTTATGCTTTAACGGCTTGTTCTGGCCCATTATAAACAAGGGCAGAGAGAATTAGGCCTCTGTGTTACATATTGTTTATACCCCTGAGATGTTATGGATTACTAATAAACAGTTCATCATCCTGACAAGCGTAAAACAACATATATTCTGGATTTTGGATGTTCAAGTAGAGTAAGTCATACAGGTCCTAAAGCAGCAGATACTGATGTTCTGATCCCACAGGAGAGGTTGATGTGCTTTTTTCTAGGCCCTGGGAAAGTTTACAGCCGTTTCATGTTTTCTCCATTTGGAGATAACGGCTCTCCCTGTGGTTCTGTGAAGGCCCAAAACCTTAGAAATTGTTTTGCAAGCTTTATTAGATATATACATGTCAAATCCTTTTTTCCCCTGCTCTTAAATTTTGTCAGATCACAAATCATGCTTTTTTTTCCCCCCATTTGAGATCCTTAGCCTACTTTATGTAGTCCGACTGGCTCAATTTAAGTGACTTGATTCTACAGGTCTAGCATTAATTGGACCTGGGTGTGGACTGAGAAACTGAACCCAAGACCCGAGGGTAATTGCGTTTGTAACTCTTCATTTAACAAGGTGGCAATTACTTTTTTTTTTCCATAAGCCAGGTTAGTTTGGATATCCCTTTTCTTCAATAAATGAAATCAGTCACTTGAAAACCTGTTTTTGTTTGAATTTAAATCAGTTGGATGATCGGATCTGAAAAGTGTGCCACAAAAGCCACAACAGAAGGAATCTATTAAGGGGAAATACTTGTCCTCTGCAAGGTAGATCAGTGATACTGTTTTAGAAAACATGGACGTCATGTTTCGGTTTAGCAAGGACCCAAATGGAGACGAACTGGCAAATGCAGGATTTTAATAGTGAAATAAAATAAAAAAAACAATTAAAAAAAAACTTACAATGAACAAACAGGGAGAGCAGAAGAGAACATGGAAATTAAGAAACCATGAGTAAGGAGAACCGGGGAGCTTAAATGCAGAGCCTGTGGGGAAAGGTGAGGCAGAAACAGGTGAAAGCAATCAGGTGGAGATGAGGGACAGCTGATTCTGATAAAGACAGGGGAGATGAGGGGAGAAGTGTGATGAACAGGATCTGAACAGAGCAACAACACATCGAAGACATCTAACAGAACTAATACAAAATGCACACGACAACACAATACACTAACTCACAAATGTATGAACTTCATGGAAGCAACTAGAGAACATGATCAGGAAAAACAGAAAGAAATCCCATAAACTTAAACGCCTAAAGATTTATGACAAAACAACGGGGGGAGGGGGACCATTTTTTTTAAGCCTTCAGAGACGCTAAGTTGCAACAGCTAAAGATCTTTTTTTAAATAAAATGGACAACATAGCACACATCTGCACAAATGAAAGCACTAATATTGCATTTAGACCCCAACATAAAACACAGACACACTGTTGTCCTTTCCATCCAACATAACGACAAACAGCTAAGATTCTACAGATAGTTGTTTTCTTTAAAATAACACACACACACAGACTTTTGTTGGCATTAATCTATTTTATTGAACCATTATTAACAATCATGTAAACTTATTGGACTATGTTGTTCACAATAGCCTCCTATGATACTTTGTTCATGTAGAAAGTTACATTCTGAGCCCAAACGGGTTCCTTAACAAAGGAGAAAATAAATACTGGAATGGCACACGAACACAATATAAAGTTACTGCTATGAAATGGACTTGGGATCAAACTTGGCCCAGCTCTTTTAATATAAAAACAAATTAAAACATCTGCAATCGTAGAGCCATCCTGCTATTATTACAGTCATTAAAACACCCATTTCTTTATGAAAGTATCTCCCAAATGAAGACATGTCAAAAATAACAATAAAAACGTCATGATAATTGCATTTAAGACCTCCAGCACAAAACAAATAAAAAAAAAATAAAAAAACAGCAGAGATGGAGAAATAAAGGGAGACTCTCTTTAGTGTTTGTGGTCCCTGCAATAACATTTTAAAACAACTCATTAGCTCAACAATCCCTTGACTCATAAATAAAAGTGTCATGACCCTTGTTTTTCTTCCGTCATTTGGTTCCTGTGACATCCTTGCAAAAAAAAAAAAAAAAAAAAAAAAAATTATATTTGAACGCTTTTATTTTTCCTTCACACAATTTAGGACAAAGATTACATTACTTACACTCGCATCCCTCCAGACTTAACATTTAACATTTTAAAGTGCCAATGAGCTGAAGCAAACAGGAAGCACTGAGCTGACGGCCCCGGCAGCCATTTTTTTTTTTTTTTCTTGTTTGTTTTCACCGACAGGACGGAGGTTTAGCTCCAGCGTGGCCGAGCAGATATATTTTAGTGAGGAAACAGGACTTCCTAATGCAAACTAATGCTAAATTAGTTCTTCTATTCACAGGAAAACCTTCCCGAAGTGCAAGGACGTTTCTACATGTGGCGACCTGGATGTGAGAATTAAAAGTGTAAAATGGCCTCTGAAACAAGGCTTGATCCCATTACTTTTGATTCTAGTTATGCAAAAAGAAAGAGTAGAATTACACTGACAGAAAACAACTAAAATGTCCCTTTTTTCCTCATATCTAACCCCTTTCAGGTAAACGATTACATGATCAAGCTGCAGGGCGGCTGCTTTTCCTACATGCAACCCGGCAGCAGGGCCATCTGGACGATTTCATAATCATAGTCGACATAAATATAGGTTTACCAGTTTTGAAATTCGTGAGGAGTAAAATGGTACAAAACACTGAATAAAAATATTATTTTTTTTTCGTCGTAGTCGTTTTGTTTTCTTTACAAAGAAGTCGTCTACTCGGGCATAGAGGATGGTGAAAAAACTGGGAGCGGGACGTTGTGGGCTTGCTGGACGGCGCCCGTGGCTGATGCAGCAGTCTGCCGGGTGTTTTTCACCCGTGAGGCGTGGCCACCTGCCAGACGATGAGGTGGCTGCGCTCGGCTTTGGCGGGCGCCACCGGCTGGCTGCTGGCCTGCTCTGTTAAGCCCTCCAGCTCGCTGCCTTCGTCGCCTGAGGAGGAGGAAGATAAGTCAAGCAAACAGTGTTGCATCACAGTAGGCGGGGCATCGCCTGTAGTGCTCGACCTTAAATGTGTGTCTCGACTGCACACACCCTTGTTAAAATGCCAGGTTGGGTGGATGAAAAAAAAAAGTCAATGACAAATCCTTTGAAAACCTTTTCCACATATGAGACATTATTGTTTTGGAAGGAGAACAATTTTCATCAGAGCCATCTTGACTCTGGTAAAACCTTCATTTTCCTTTCGTGAATACGTTCTTTTGTTGATGTGATGTATGCTTGGAGTCACCGTGATGCTAAAAAACACCATCTTTCTTTATGTATTATCTTTCTGGCAGACTCCTCGATGGAGGGTTTGAGCCAAAACTGGTCGGTAGTTTAGTCTCATCATAATTCCAAGCTCCCTCAACGTAAACTCCAGCTCTATCTGAAGAAACGTTAACTCCAGATTATGACTCTAAAATACAGCTACAAAAATTAGAATACTGTGAAAAGCTATTGTAGATAAAGCAATTGTAACCTCTCTCAAATTCAGGTTTTGGCCAAAGAATTAGAAAATAACCAGAAAACACATTTATTGCAGTTTCACCAGACTCACTACACCTGTTGGCAGGCGAGTACCCAAAAACACTGAATGCTGAAACTGAGTCAGGTGTTTCAAAAAGGTTTTATGTCAACAGTGTGCAAACTGATCTAACCAGGTTATTGTAGCTTTTTATTTTCTCTTCTCCTGAGAGGTTTGTTTGTTTTCCAGTTGAAGTGAACAGGATACTCATCAAGATACGTCTGCTTCAACATACCCTAGCTGAACATTAGCTGATTAGCAGAGCTCCGTACAGCTTGACTGCGTGTTAGGGAAGCAGGTTAGCCACTTGATACACCATGGAGGACAGGGGACAACATCTGAAAGTGACACTGGCCCTACATGCAGAGCCACTCTGCATGTATTTATATGCGTTGGACTCACCGATTCTAAAGTCGATGTAACCTTCTCCTCCGCTCATGACCAGGTATGTTTTTGGCTCAGAGGTTGCTGTATCTGAGCATTCAGATGGAGGATCATCAGAACCCGAATCCGCACTGCCCGGAGGAGGCATGGCTTGACCTGGGACAGAAAGACGAATAAAAAAACAGTCCATAACAGGTTTTTTTTTCAATGACTTTTGAGATTTTAGCTGAGCTGCAGCTTAAAGGAAAAAAGACAAACACAGAAAGTAAATCAGTTTAAACAAAAAAAACATTTCTTTTTAAAAATATGTTAAAACACAGACATTAAAGCCTTAAAATAAAAGTTGCTGTAAATAACAAACATCATAATACAGCTTTAGGCCTGACAAATGTTGATAATCAGACTAACTCTGTATTTATGCTGCTCAGTTAATGACTTTTAGAGCAGAGCAAAAATAAGCAAATAAACAAACAAACAAGGAAGGATGTAAGTCCGCCAAACCCTGACTGAGTCTATTCTGTCTGTATTTATCACTCTTGCATTTTTAGTATCAAAACAAAGTAGTTGCAGCAAAGAGCTGAAATTTGTGATCCATAAGAAAAAAATAAAAAGGTAGGACGGTAAATGTTTAGCAACAAAGAAATGATCTATAATGCAGCTTTTTTAATGTTTGGATCAAGCTCTGTTTCTCCTGATTTTGTCACAACCAATGTTTGACACCATGACCCAAACATTAAAAATGTTCTTTAAAATCATTGTTTAAAGGGAACTTAAAGAGTAATAGACTGTAAAAAAACAGCAAAGGCCAGACTTTACTTGAGCGGAATAAGCACAACATGATTTTATAAGCAGCTTAAACAAATCTAAACCTGATAAACAGTTTGTCTGCCGGGTCAGCCCTTGGCTCTTACCTGGGACTGTGACAAAGAACTTCACTGCATCTCGATGTCCGTGGAAGCAGAGCTGGGCGTGGGCCATGGAGCAGTACGGCACGAAGCTGCACGGCCCAACTCCCTCTGAGCAGTCATCACTATAGACCCGTACGGCGCTACCGGGGCGATTTGGCACTAGTCCTGTTGTCTTGTTAGCTAGAGAAACAAGAGAGGAAGATATTAATAAAACCTGTTGATGTTAAAATGCGTGCATCGCCCTGTTTTGAAACAATCGGGTTAAGAAAGGGGCCTGGATAAAAGTATAAACGTGACAAATGGAGCTCAGATCCGGTGGACTGGAGAGCAGTGTCCATGGCAACCAAAGTTTCCTTTATTCTATGTCTTGTGCCCAGAATGTTAATCATGTCTGCAGTCTGACCTTGTTTTAGAGCAAATATATATCAAAGACAGGCCGGTAAAATGAACTGAGCGAGTAGAAAACCAGACAGAGGAGGAGAACACATACAGACATTGCTCACATCCTCCGTGATTTCATTTCTCCCAGATCCCTCGCCTGTGAAATTTCGGAGGTGGAAATTTTTAAGAAACAGGAAGTTATCCTTGACAACTGAATTTTTCATTTTTCATTCAACCCTTTTTCAACCCTTTTCATTCTTTGCAACAACACAGAAACTCTTTTGGCTTCTGCAGTTGCTGCTCTGTCTGTGTCGTGTGCAGCGAGACACGTATCCCCGGCAGCTGTCTGGGTGAGAGGGCTGTGCAGAGAGCCGCTGAAACATTTTAAATCTTCTTAAATCCTGAGATGCTCAAAGCAAAAGGCTCAGTTTTAAAAGTTAGAAGGAGCTTTTGCTGCAGACATTGAACTGGTCTGGCACTAAAAATCTGATACAGGTCAAATTATCAGTGAGTCCTGTCAAAACATTGACGCGTCAGTTAGCTTAGCAATTCAGCAAATCGTAGGAAAACAAATAAAAACACAGCATTGACTGTTGAAGAGCTAAATATTCAATATGCTAATGTGGTGCTACAAATATAGCAATAAATGACAGAGCATTAAAGGCCTTTAGTGATATCCAACGGCACCTGGATCAATTTTGTACCTGGATGCAAGTATTTTGGCTCTAATTCAATGTAACTGTAATAACCTACGTGCAATATCTAATGTGCAATTCTATTTAATACATTGTGCAATAATGTACAATGTATTAAATTACAATGTGCAATAATGCAATAATGTACATTGTGCAATAATCCTGAAAGAAGTGACTCGGCTGCTATTACACCTGAATATATGTCAATACACATGTATATAAGTCACCGTGAATGTACATAAGACATCCTCTGCCTTATTTCTATTTTGTATTTTCTATTCTTATTTTCTTATCTACTTCGTTTTGATCCACTGTATAAACGAGGACACACTGTATATACCTGATGCACCTTGTCCTACTTTTGCCACCTTCTTCTGATTACTGATTACTGAGCCGATGTGACATGTGAATTTCTCTAATGTGAGATCAATAAACCTATCTTATCTTATCTTATCCACCTTTTGGTAATTATATTATGTAGGCTTGTGGTACCTTCAGATAATGGGATGGAGATGATGACTCCGTTTCCCGTCCCCACCCACAGACGGTTGCAGGAAACAACCAGAGCTGTGATTCTCACAAAAGAGAAGCCCAGTTTGCCAGTGCCTGAAATGGAAACGAGTATAATTGAGTTCAGTATCTTCTTAAAAACATGCAGATGATTAAAAATGTAATTCACGTGTTCTGGAGCAATACGCATGGTCTCAGATAACTTTATACGGTCTCAAGTAACAGCAAACGGCAGTCATACCCAGCATCTTGCTGACGTAAGGCTCGATGTCCACGTCCTGCAGGTGCTGGTAGGTGTGGGCGTGAAACAGGCGCAGTGTTGAATCCAGCCGGATGGACACCCAGATACCGTCTCCTACCCAGGCCAGCTGGCGCACCTGACTCTCTCTGCGAGGATGAGCATCAAAGGACTTCTGAAAATTGAGAAAGAACAACAACGTCAAATGTTACGCACCTTCTGCTGGCTGAAACGGGATTTAACAGAGCCGGCGTACCTCTATCCTCATGGTTTTGGGCTGGATAACATAGATCTTGTTCCTGTAGCCACACCACACCTTGTCATGGACTACCGTCATGCAGCGGATGGAGTGGTGTGGCCGCCCCAGATCCAACAGGTGGTAGTTGGTCAGATCCCACTGACCGTCTGGATACAGCAAAAACAGGGTAAAAATGCTAAAATCGGCGAAATGAGCCTTGGTAAGGTAAGAAATTCTCAAAGATCCAAAGACAAAAACTGAAAATCTTAGTGGTATTTATATTTTTTCCACACTTACCAGTTCCTCTGTGGAAAATTGCTAATGTCCCATCAGCCAAAGCCACCAGCACCCTCCCTTTAACATGCCTGCAACAAGCAAATATATCTTGAAGAGATCTTTTCTGCATTACCGCATCCTCCACAATTATTGCCACTGCTGGTAAAGATGTATACAAGGCCTTAAAATAAGCTGATGTTTAATTACATTACCATTATCTTAAAATAGAAACAGAAATAAAACCTTTATTTTGAGACCATTTTAGAGGAGGAAACCTCTAACATTTCATGATAACCGAAACATCCTATTGATTTTCACTTTACTTTTTAAGGTTGATCGGTGCTAGGGCTGGGCAATATGGCTTAAAAATAAAACATCTGATTTTATTACACCAAATCCAATTAATTGATTTTTTCCCCTCTTTTTCAGTTCACAAAAAGAATTTAAAGAAATTATTTTAAAAACTTGCTCTTATGTCAAGCATTTCATCTGGGATTTGACCTGAATGCAAAGTGCAAGTGAAGCCTGGTTCACATGGCAGGATTTTTGCCCCAATCTCCTCTTTCCTATCCTATCAACGTGTCTCTTAAGATCATTTTAAGAGATATTCCTGCTGTGTGTGGCGTGTTAGGAGTGATTGGGTCCGCTCTGGGGAACGTCAGGACCGCTCCGACCTCAAATCAGGGATATTTAACATGTTGGATTGTCTTGCCCTGATATCCTAGCATGTGTGGTGTTCCCAATCAAAAAGCGAGGTGAGGGAAACCCGGAGAGAGAAAAAAAACAACAACTCTATATCAAAGTGCAGCAAACGCAGAACCCCCCCCGGTCACGTTGTCTCCTCTCCTTTAACCAACGCCTTTTCTGTTTCTTATGTTTTTTCTCCATTAAAATCAGTCCAGAAACTATCGGCATTATTCTTCCTCGTCACCCGTGTTAATTTTCTCAGAAACTCACCTTTAATCTTGAAAGGTTTCGCATGATTTCCCATCTTACATCTGAACGGTCCCAAGTGAAATCTGTTCGTGTGTGCTGTGTTGAGCTCGAGCAAACCTGTTTTATCTAAAGATTTTTATTTTTACGTGTGGTGTCCCTCAGGCTTTGAAAATAGGCAGACTAGTTTAAAATCCTGCTGTGTGAACCAGCCTTTAATGCAAGCTGTGAAACATGCTTGTAAAACAAGATGGCGGCCCTGTCACTTTAAACAATCAAAATATAACAAAACGTTTGCTGCTAGTGGTATTACACAATGAGCTTTTCCAAAAATGAAATCTTAAAAAAAAATTTAAAATTGAATTAATCAGTGCCTTAGGAACATTCAACACGAGAAACCAATAAATTCCTGTTTATTGGTCACACGTCACACAGAAGCCTCTATATCTATTTGGCAATCTTCAAAATTGGAAGGACAAAAAAAAAATAAAAAACGTTCAGATAACATTTCTAGTCAGAGAAATAAATAAAAAGTTTATAGCACCTAAATTATACGAACCAAGGCTGGTTAAAGACCCAATTTGATCACTAGGCACAATGAGCAGAATGGTAACGAAGGTAAAAAACAAAACTAAAGCTCACTGTCAGAGACGGAGAGTCATTAAGTCTCAGTAACAATTATTAGACTGCATGGGAGGCATGTTAGGAAAAACTATTGTTCTACCATCACAAATGTAAACGTGCTGAGGTTGTTAATCTCTATTGGGACTTTATCTGGAACCATTTTGCTCAGATGAGACTGAAGATTGATCGTTTTGGCAACAGTCACTCCAGGTGACTCTGATGTAGAACAAAGCATGAATTTAAGGAAAAGCACCATATGGCTGCAGAAGATCTGTGGGCCTTTTTCACTGCCGAACCTCGTTAGCGTGAATGGCATCATTGACTCTGAAATACCCGGAGGAGATTGGTTGCCTTTGCGAGAAAACTGAAAATGAGTTGTAAAAGGTTTTTTCTACAACATTTTAGTAGAGGATTATACAGCTGCTGTGAAAAAACGAATTATACACAAAACCTTTTATACACCATCCCCAGGGGAGTCAATAAATGTGGATGTTGCTGTTTGTCTGGAACGTCTAACACTTTACTTACACAATGCTGAGGATGGAGTCTTTGAGCTTGATGGCATGGAGACACTTTCTCCATCGCGCCACAGACGAGTGCACATACAGGCTGTAGGATGAAGAGAAATTAAGTTAGGACTTTAGTAGAGGGTTCCCAGGTCAAATTAAATACTTGAGGTCATAAACAATTATGGACAAATCATCAGATCAATGCTAACATTATCCATTTATCTAGATTATCCATTGACTACATTTATTACCAACGTTTTCTGATTTCCTTTCAATAAGCTTGCTCATTAATAGTGGAGCTGCACTTTTATTTTAGCTGAACTAACAGCGCCCTCTGGTGGAGTCCACCGTGCTCACCATCCGTTCTGAGCTCCAAGCCACATGGTTGGAAGAGCGCTGCTCATCCTCAGGACTTCACTATCTGACGTATCCGTGACTTCTGGCCGGCAAGGCTCACCATCCTGCCCAGAGCTCCTGAAGGCAAAAAAAGAAAAAAAAGAAAAATAGAATCAGCTGATGTCTCAACAATATCAGTTTGTCAATGAATATAATCAGGTTAAGTTCAATTACTGCCCCCTGTCTCATTCTCACCTCTGTGCTTCGGCTGGACAGGAGTCGGTGGGTCCTACCCCCAGAGGGTCTGTAAACACGTGCTCTGTGTAAATTCCAGGCTGGTTTGGATCTGATCCCTGGTCCTCCTCTCCTTCTTCACCCACGCCAGCGTTGGCCTCTGTCGCTTCTGTCGCCTCTTCGGCCGTAGGAACCCCATCCTCTGTTGGGCTCGTCTCCCTGGACAGCTGGACTGTGGGAATTGAATATGAAATTCTGCAGCATCAGTGACTAAGACAATGGTTGGTCAGAGTGAATGTGGTTAGGAAGTGTACGACTTAAAGACCGACGGAGCACAAGAGCTCTCAAAAGATTTACTTTACTACACAAATGATACATAATGTCCGAGCCAACTCAGCTAACTCCTCTCGATGTGGAGGAGCAGCGGCTCTACTCACAGCCCCTCTGGGATGCAAAGAGGATTGGGCGTTGGTAAAATGTGGAGACCTCTGTGCAGTGAGGAGTACCCGGCCATCTTTGCGACCCGGGTAGGGGGGCTAGACTGTGCTTCTCTCGGGGACTCTGTCATCTGGCTGGAGGTCTTTAACGCCCACCAACACCAGAACTGATACTCATACTTCATGTAATTCTGCGAGGTAACAGCAGAAGATCTTTGCGATGTTTGAAAAAGGATACCTTTTATATACATCTGCTCCCTACCTGAGCCTGAAGTGGCGCCGTACTCCGCTGGCTGCTCAGAGACACCTAAGCTTGCTGTCTGAGGGACGGCCGTGACGCCTTCGGCTGCTGCGGCCCCATCGCTGCCTGCTGAGCCCACGCTGGCCACGCTCCCCGCCAACGACACCACATCCCCTTGGCCGGCCTCCGGGTCCTGGGGTACCTCCTCCCCGGCAGGATAGTCTGACTCCAACACGCCTGAGAGCAGCACAATCAAGACGATCTTAATAAGAGGTGTGGTCAATCAAGATGAATATGACGGGTGGCCCCTCAGCCTACCAGGTACACTAGCGATGCAGACCACATGGGTGTTGCAGGCGTAGAAGGCGTCGAGCAGGTCGGTGGGCTGTGTGGCGTCAAGTACCATAACTTTAGTGGAGGAACTGGTGCTCAAGCACACCCACACGCGACTGGAGATCTCATCCTGGACAGTCAGCTCCTTCTCCGCTTTCTCCTGTTTTTCAAAGCATCACACACAAATGAAAAAAAAAATATTCACTTATATCCCGTTTAAACATGACATTGAACTTCTACGAACAGCTTACCTTGTTCTCTTGTTCCAGCTGGTCCAGGCTGCTCTGGGAGCCCTTTATCTGCTTTGCCAGCTCTGAGGAGGAAACCGTCTGACCCCCAGACAGGTTGACCCCTGCAGCGCACCACAGCTGAGCAACAGAGACAAAGAGTTTGATACAAATGTCTCCTCAGAAAGTTCCCCCTAAAATGCAGCAGCTTTCATTTCCATGTTTTCTAACGCTTCACTGCTGTACCTTCATAGAAGCATCTTTCTGGTCCAAAGGCCGCAGGTAGACCGGCACCGGTAGATTCATTTTGTTTTCCATCTGTCCCCCATTTGCAACCTGCAGGAATGAAACCAGTTAAAGAAAACCAGAAATATGAGTGAGAGTTGTTGAAGGTCAAGTACACAAACAACAAGAAAGCATATACCGTATTTCTAGGACTATAAGTCGCATCAGTCAAAAAATGCGTCATAAAGAGGATAAAAATATATATAAATCGATCCGGACTAGAAATCACATTTATTTAGACATTCATTTCACACAATTGAAGACTAAAAACTGACATTAAATCTGGTACGTGGACTTTTTCAATTACACAGCTGCATCCACAATCGGCTGAATAATATGGAGCATACCTGGGAGGCTGGATGGAGTAAATTCACTGGGCTATATTATACACTGGAGTGATTTTGCCAAAAAACTGAAGTCACTGGCCGCCATCTTGCTACTCCCTACTCTCACAGAATCCCATAGGATTTGGTTGCAACAACAAGCAGTTTTCTGGCTGAGGGAAAACGTTTCACAGGTAATTATACAATCAGTGGATGTACTAACACTATAAACTACTAGGAAATTAGGTGCTGAGTATTTTACATGTTATTCATATTAAATATGTATATATAAGTATGTGTATATGTATATATATATTAGGGCTGGGCAAGTTAACGCGTTAATTTCGCGTTAATTCATTACACTATTAACGGCGATATTTATTTTATCGCGCATTAACGCATGTTGCTCGCATGCTTTCAGTCAGTGTCAGTCAGCAGGCGCGCTGACTGCAGCGTGCTCTCACGGCAGCACTCTCCCGCTCCCCCTCCCCTCTCGTACATGGCTCAGCGGCGCCAGCCAATCAGCACGCAGGCTCAGCCTGGCCCGCCCGCTCAGCTCTCACACAAACTTAACAAACAAACAGCTGAGAGAGACCGCAGCAGCGAAAAAACATGAACAGAGGAAGTAGCACCGTTTGGCTTTATTTTAATACCGTAAATGAAATCAAGCTGTATGTTTTGTAAAAAGCCGGTTCATTTCAGTGGAAACACAACAAATTTATCTAAGCACGTGAAAAAACATGAAAACGTCGAGCCCCAGAAACGGAGAGAGAAGACGAAACTTCTGTCATTGCCCCGACAGACCCACAGACGTCTCTGACTGAGGCGTTTCAGTCCTCCAGGGAACATCCAGGTAGATCAGTGGATGGATGGATGGATGGATGGATGGATGGATGGATGGATGGATGGATGGATGGATGGATGGATGGATGGATGTTACTGGAGCCCACACATAACATGTAATTAAGACCTTGAAAGAACCCAGTACATATATTAAAAAGTGTTATTTAAGATAAGATAACATTAGCTAATCCTTTTTTTATCCCACGACGGGGAAATTTATAGGATTAAAGCAACAGGCAGGTGCACACAACACAGACAAAATTACATAAGGATTGAAATATATAAGAGGTGGATTAGCGAAAAAACACTGAACATTATTATTATTATTATTATTATTTAATTGTAATAATAAAATAAAAACCACAAAACCCAAAAGGTCAACAGTTTCATGATACATCAAGCTTAGGGACTGGCTAATATACAGCAGGTCAAAAAAGGCCATATTTTGGCTGCAGTGCTTGCTGTTCTCTTATGAAGAAAAGATCAAGTAGTGCACTAAATTCAATAGATGGGTTGAAAATATCCAGTATAAAATAAGTGCTACAAATGTTACAACACTTTTGTTCATATGGCAGCAGAACATTTAAATTAAAGTGCTCTTTACACTACTTTTGAATTCATTCTTGGAGTTTGTAAATACAATGCGATTAATCGCGATTAATCAGGGCGATTAATCGCGATTAAATATTTTAATCGTTGCCCAGCCCTAATATATATATATGTATACATATATGTAAATATATGTTTTGTATATTGTTATTTATATATTTATAAATGCTACATATACACACACACACAGATAGTTTTAGAACATAACATAAAAGTATACGGCATTTGACATTTTAAAAGTTTTAAGCCCCCCCTGAACATGAGAAAATCCTCGTTATTCGATGCTGTAGCGCATATATTCCCTAGTTACTGGGGGGAAATAGGGAGTACCAATATGGCGGCTGGTGGCTTCAAAGCGACTCGTTCTAACAGCGGGCGATTAGCACTCCAGTGTATAATATAGCTCAGTGAGTAAATTAGCGTAACAACCCGGAAAGTTCTCGTCAGCGCATTTTAACGTAAAGGCCCGTTACGTTGAGAGTTGTTCACGCTGAAATTAGACCAGGAGCGTAGCGGTGCTACGTGCTAAGCTAACAGTACGATGCAGATGTGTCAGAGCAACGTAAAGCTCACGTGAATAAGCAAAGTTGTAACCCGCCCCGGACAACAGACCTGTAAGCTAGCGCTAGTTGTTATTAGCTATTAGCCCAATAACAGGGTTCCGTCTCAGTCTGGGCTCTCCTAGCTGCACCACGCGATGCTCCACTGCGTGAATGTATCTAACTTAATGTTTCGATTCATTTGTAAGTGGCACAGGAGAAGCATATCGTTTTCACAAGCCTAGAGCGCCCTCCTGTGGCTATAGACGGCAATGTTTACTGCTTGGTTCATGTTGGTAAGTGTGGATTACCATTTGAAATTGATATATAAGTCGCACCTGGCTATAAATCGCGGGATCGTCCAAACTATGAAAAAAAGTGGGATTTATAAATACGGTAAATATTTGCCTCTTATGAGCATCAAATTACAAGACTAGCGCTAAAATTCTGAATAAAAATATGATTTTAGAGCCATTTAAAAAGAAAGAAACCATTTTAAGAAGGTAGAACAAGAGAGCTAGGTGCAACGTTTTCAGAACAATCAGTCCTACTCAAGTCAACACCGCCTTGGAACAATAGTCACCTCCTTTAACTCGTTCCCATTTTTTTTTACACTCACAAACTTGGATCTATTTTGCTGGGCTCCTTTATTTTGATAGACGAACACCTATAGTTCATTATTATGAGGTTAAAAAGAACATTTTATTAAGTGAGTTCATTTTTTCCCCAGAGAGAAATAAAAAAATGCAGCATGCAATAGTTTTCTAAATCCACCCCAGAACCTGGGGCGAAACGTAAAATGGACGTTCAAGGATGCTCTCCATCCGTTTGACTTAACTTGACCTATTTTGCTTATAGTGCCTGACTAACCCACACCACATATTTCTGATTTTCCAAAAAAAAAATTGTTTACAAAAACAGTTTTGGGGTAAAATTCCAAATTAAAATCAATCCCAACATAAAATATTAAAGGTTTTGATTATAACGGGACACATTTGTTAAGATCCAAATGTGTCAAGACAGAGTCAACATTTCACACCTTGTGTTTGCTCGGCAGGCTCCAGCCGTGCACCATGACCCGCCCGTCCTCTTTCTGCATGTGGGCCTTAACCTGCCGGTACTGGGCTTTCTTCTTCTCCTTATGTGAGGGGGAGCTGCACTGCTCCGTTCTACATAAAGAGAGGCAAACATCTTTAGCAAACAGATGCACGGTATCCATGCATGCCCTGCGTGTCGTAACGTCACGTACCCTTCAATCATGAAGTCAAATATCTTGGACTTTTCGGTGGGGAACTGCGAGAAGGTGCTGCTCCTCTTCACCAGGCTGCCTGGGGAGTTGTACTTTAATTTGGACGGGTCCTCGGCTGTCTTCATAGGCGGGGAATTGGTGGAGGTGCTAAACAGTCTGCTGAAGCTGCAGGTGGCGAGGTTACAGAAAGTCGAGAGGGACACAAAGCAAACAGGGTTGCGGGGGGAAGAGCAAGGTAGAGGGGGGGGTCACCAACCAGACAGTAAAGGAGCACCAACATTAACTGTACCACGACAAACAAGGAGGCATGCTGGGAGTTGTAGTAAAACTCAGCACTTTTCTAACATCTTTCTACAGTCAAATTAATGAGAAAACAACTAATTAAGAAGTTTTCCAAGATTTATTGCTGCAATTATTTAAAAAACTATCTAATTTAAATCACATCAGATGTGACTGACTGTGTAAAACTCTCCATTCCTAAAACATCCAACACATCTGCCTAAGATTTTTTGGACCCTTTTACATTCTGATCTGATCCTGACAAAAAATAAAAAAAATAAAATAAAAAGGAAAAATCTACAGATCTCTTTAAAACATCTATATGCAAAACAGAAACATATTAATATGGAGTCATAAAAAGGGTTTTAAGCAAAAAAAAAAAAAATGTGTATATGTGGTCTACCTTCAGCTGCCTGAGAGTAGACAAAGTAGAAAAACATCAAAAAGGCACAGAGCAAGCAGGAGACAAGAAAGACCCAGGAACACAAGGAGAGTCTTGTCTAAGAAGTTAGTAATATTAACAACCAGTCAGTGCAAAGACTGTGGATAAAGATACATTAGAAACTCAGGAACGGTTCTTTGCCAGTAGAGGGGGGAGTTTAACAAGGTTCCACAAGGTCAAATCCTGTTTACCTAACGCTGCCCATTCAAAACCCAAATCCACGCACAGATAATGGAAAGAACAGATTTATGGGTTTAAAGATAAGTTAGCTTTGAGGAGATCTTTTAAGGGTTTTCTGAGTAAAGTCTTAAAAAAGGTGTGCAATTAGGTACATTCAGACTCACAACTGCCAGATGCTTGATTTCTTTTTTTCTGTAAGAGTTGGATTCTCTCTTGAAGCCCTGCAGGAGAGAACATGAGGATGTTCCTGAAGACTGATGTCTACAGACACACAGTCAAACGCATTGACGGTAGAAGCTTGATCCATTTATTTAGCTACCGGATCATCTCCGTCCACCTCACAGCTTCCTGGAGCTCCATCAGCCGCTCCTTGTACTGGTTCCTCTCCATCAACACTCGGGCCATTTCCACTCTGGTGAAGCGCTTCCTCTGAGCTGTCGGTACTTCACTCTGTGGCAAGGCAACACAGAAATGCAGACGTTATTCTTTTTCACTTTTGATAAAAAGAAAAGAATAATTGTACAGATGAAAAAAAAGATACTCACGTCTTCTTCATCTTTGCTTTTGTACTTCACTTCCTCTACCTCCTGTCGTACTCTGGAAAAGATCGGTTACGCTTAACTGGACATACAAGAAACACTGAAAAGTTTGAAGTGCTAAAGAGCAATGACAAAAAAAACTAAAACTTTTTTTCTAATGTCTAGATGAAATTTTGAAGAAAAAAAACTTTATAAATCTGAGGCAATACAGAGAGATTAATAGATGCTGACCAGATGCTCGAGTCTATTGAGTCCCCGAAACCCATTTTGGAACGGCACAGACCAAAATGCTCAAACAGCAGCGATATTCTTCCCCCAAATTGGCCCAAGTAAGATTACCCTGAATGTGGAGCTCTGTGGTGAGAAAGTGCTACACATTTTGTGTCCACGTTTCAGTATAAATCATCTCAGATTAACCTCTCCTAACCATAATTTCTGCTAACTTTAAGCTGTACAAGTTTGATATCACAACTGGATGTCGCCAGCGTGCTACTAATGTCATTGGAGACTTTTCACTCCCAGGTCTGCTTGCTTTACGACCGTCATGCAGGTGTCTCAAGTTATCAAAAACTCATATTTAAAGAATAACTTTTATTCATGTGCTGAAAGAGAACTTGATCTTTAAGAAATGGTTACTGGATTTGGAATATGTCTTTGGATTCGCAGTGTGTCGTTGGGTGTCCAGTGGGAACAGGCATTCACTTGTGACTGCTGCGTACTTCTTTAGTGTTTCATTTTTGTATTTTTAACTGTACGTTTTATATATTTGCAGGTATCTTTTAAATATGTCTGAAAATATGTAGGTGTGATATGTTAGCATGTACAGCCATGCACCCATATGTATATACAGCTAATGCATACTTCCATCTGTATGTACGTGTATGTTTATAGGCAGTATGTGTGCAAATAGGTATATGCCCTTATTTATATAGATGTCTTCACTTATTTTGTTTTTGTTTAATCTTATCTGTCATGTTATCAAACACCTCATGAAAGCAACATCATTTACTTGTCTAACTAGAGTCAAAGTAGAGTCTCTGTGTCTCTAGGAAGTCTTGACTAATGTGTAACGCTGGCTTTTCTGTCACAGTTTCCCTGCTTGTTATGCGTGCTAGCACTGAGAGAAATGTGTAATGCGGGTCTAAATGTTAGAAAATCATGGTTTTAATTTTTTGAACATTGAGTCCTGCCACATCTTTCAAGCATGTGTGACATTTTTGTTACGCTACCGCTCTTACTATACTTAAATCAATGGGTGAAAGCCACAGTGTTCTGCTGCGTCGTGACCTTATGCGCATTGTAGAATGAAATCATCATGTCATGTTCATTTTAGGTCATGGTGGTGCTATCAGAGTTGCAGTGCAGTTTCTTCCCGTTAAAGGGGAGCTTTCCTCTCCACTGTTGCCACGTGCATGCTCGGTATGAGGGATTGCTGCAAAGCCAATGACTCAATGATAGTGACCGTCCACTGCGTCTCTACGCTCTTCCAGTAGGAGTGAATGTTGCTGGTCAAGACTCTGTGTAATCTGCAGACTTTTTGATGAATCTGTCTGTGTGATTTGACTGAATTTGACTTTGAAAAGTGCCTTGAGATGACGTGTTTTGTGAATTGGCGCTATTCAAAAAACAAAACAAAAATGGAAATGAACTCAATTGAACTGGATTTGATTCTGTAGCAGTGGTACATATATCTGCCGTATGATATTGTGCAGCACTTGCAGCAAATCGTTTCAATGTGAAATAAAATCTGTTGCTGTCTAGCTATGCTAGTGATCGAATCGTTCCTTCTGCACTTTCAAATGCGATATACAGCATTGCGGGAGTGTTTTTTTTTTTCCAGGCCATGCGCAATAATATGGTAGTTGGGGATATTACTTTAAACCCACACAGAAATACAGTTGTTATGTTTTAGAAACAATAACCAAGTTTCTGTAGTTTGGAGTGATTCTGTTTGGGCATGAAGATGAAACTACTGTAAAACAATCCATGTTTTCTTCATGCTAAATCACAGAATTATTTTTGCTGTGACAAAAACTATTTGTGGTAATGAGCTGTTTATTATTTTTAAACTGCTAGCCGGACAACTTTAACATTGCAGCAATGAGATATACTTTAAAATATTTCACTAATTTACCTCTTACTTCAGAGCTTAGTGGAAATGCAAGGGTATACGGCTGAGATAAACTTCTAGGTCTCTTTATATATGTATTGGAGGTATAACGGATAAGGAATTAAAAAAAAAAAAAAACAGCCCTTAGTGCTACCTGTTCTGACTTACTTTTTTAGCTCCTCTTCCAATTCTCTGTTCTTTTCCTCCAACTTGTTTCTGGCCTGCAGCAGAGCCTCCATCTCTCCCTGCAGCACATCCTTCTCACAGGTCAACTCATCCACCTTCAGGATCAAGTCTTTATTAACCACATTCAAGGCATTCCTGGAAAAAACAGCCAAATCAGACATAGAGGGTAATTGCACAGGAGAATTTCAATCAATTAGAATAGTTATCTACATACTGAGATGCATTTTTATAAAAAAAAAATGTACTCACTTTGTCTCAAGCAGCTGTGAATTTTCCTGGATTAAATTCTCAACTTCTCGACCCATTCCTGAAGAGGAGCGGAAGCGACATTAAAAAGGTGAGGAAATAGAAAACTATTTTAAAAACTGACATGGACCTAAAGCTCTGACTATGTTAGCGCTACACATACCATTCAACCTAACTCTAAAGTTAAATCTAAAGTAACATGAACACAGAAATCTTCTACTAGGATGTCTACTACAGTCGGTTTCACAAAAAACAATGAACGACGACGACGACACACAGCAGCACAGCACATGTCACGTGACTGACAGGAGAGGAATGGATAGAGCAGGTGAGGTCTTACCAATCAAACTAAGGTCTGAGAAAACCATGCAATCCGAGTCAGGCAGGAGAGTCAGAGAGAGAGAGATAGAGAAATGGGGATAAGCATGAGACAGTGAAATGACCAAAATGATGAAGGAGACAGAGCTAAATCTGTAGCAGCAGATATCACAAGCCATAAAGGAAGAGCTGCGGCTAAGTCTCTCAGCTTCGTCTGATAATCGCAGCATCAGAAGACCACAATAAAAATACGAGGGATAAAAATATGCATTTACAGCTCCAAAAACACAAAAGGATCATCAGTCATGCAGAAACCCTAACAAAAACAAAGCTGAAGAATAAACTGTGCATTACTGATGCCAACTGTTGTTGAACGTAATGAAAATGAAGGTCTGGGGTATAACAATGGTGCATATGACAGAGGGTGACTAATGAGTCGGAGGCAAGGGGGGTCATGAAAGAAAACTGTTAAATCAGAGGAAAAGGTTGAGATTATACACACCAGAGTATTCCACTGGGATTATGGATAAAAGCCAGAGAATGGGGTACAGGAGAGAGAGGTGATGTTACCATGGGTACAGGGCTGAGAGAGTAAATAACAGCTGGACCGGAGCGCACAGAGGGGAGGGGGAGGTGGACCGTTAGTAAAATATATTATGTTGCTGCTGCGGCTATTTTATTTCATGATGTAGCAGAAAGGCCCTAGGAAGTCTGAATAACAAATATTTGAAAAATAATTAAAAAGATAAAACAAAATCCAACCGATGGCAGATATACTGTGACTTACCAAACTATTTATACCCCCTTTTGTCACAAAATGTGCAAACTAAAATTAATTTATCTTACTGTTTAAAGTGGCGAGACCAGCTCAAAGTAGTGAATAATTGTGAAATGTGAGGAACTTTGAGCTACAATTACAGTGTCAAGTCTTTTGGCGTATGTCTAAATCAGGGTTTGCCCATCCAGAGAGTTCTGCTCATTCCTCTGTGCCAAATTGCTGCTTTTACCTCTATTCATCTCTTTTTCCACTACTTCCCTGTCCCTGCAGAAGAAAAGCAGACCCACAGCACACCACTGCCACCGCCATATTGTAAATTTGGCATTGTACATTCGTGGTGAACACACACTACCTTTCCGTGTATACTGACCTAGAGGGGGTGGAGTTAAGCATGTCTGAGTCAGCAATGTTTGAGAGACAGTTAAATGGCATTTTCTGTGTTTTAAATGCTGTAGAACCGAACGTATTCATCAAAAAAAAAAAAAATGGATTTGTTTAAGAAACATTAAAGCCTCCTCCTCTGAGGTATTTAGGAAAGAAAAAAAAAAGAACATGACCGTTTTGGACCTACTTTTAAAGCGTGATAAAATAGGCGTGGCTCTGCTGGTACTGATTTCGGGCCATACAGATCCACCTGAGCTGTGGACCTTTGCAGCTCCTTCAAAGCTACCAACGGCCTCCTGGCTGCTTCTCAGCTTAATGCTCCCCTTGAGGTGGATGGCCGTGTCTTGGTAGGTTTGCAGTTGGGGCAGACTTTTCATTTTCAGATGATGCACTGAACATTGTCAAGTTTTCAAAACATATTGCTTGGTAAGCTAACCCTGCTAACCGTCTTCACAACTCTCTCCCTGAGCTCTCTGATGTGCTCTTCGATCTCTATGACTCTGTTTGTTCACCAATGATCTCCAACAAACCTCACAGGCCTTCATATGACAGCAGTATTTATATTTATACATTAGATTTTAACCAGGTGGGCTCTACTCACTGTTTGATTTACTTCTGAAAGTGGTTGGTTGAGCTTTAAATGAGGGGCTGAATGCATTTGCAGGCTACACTCTTCCAATGTTTATTGGCTTAAAGGATTTAAAAACTGATTTCTTTTTCACTTCCACTTCACAATGTCGCACTGCTTTGTGTTGGTCTATAACATAAAATAGAAAACACTGAGAGTTGTTGTAAAAAAAAAAAAAAAAAAAAGAAAGTGACAAAAGGTTCAAGGTATAAATACTTTGCCCGGGCTCTGCAGCTGGCAGTAAAGCTAAAGTCAAACACTGACAGCAAAGTCAATAAAATAAAAAGTTATTGCGGAGTTATATAACTGAGGTTTATAAAATCACATGAGAAAGTTAAGGGGACATGAAAGTCACTTAAAGAAGACTTGATTTAAAAAATAGTTTGTCACATTTAGTTCTTTTAAGCTCCAGGTTAAATTTACCAACAATTCTCCTGAAACCACAGGTCACCTTTCAGTTAGAAAATGTTTAAAAGATTATAATAGAACAGTGTGAAACATTTTATCTTCACTAAATTGTAAAAGAAAATGAAAACAAAGAAGAAAATCAGGAAACATGCAAAACTTCAATGCTGTTAATGTTCTTTTTCTGACCACAGTGGAGTCTTAAAGTTAACATTCAAAAAGTGAAAATCAAGCTTCATTAGATCGTTACTGTAAATATCATGCTGCAACAGTAATAACTTCTAAATCACATGCAGAACTAAGCATTTTTACCATACAATCTATTTGATCTGTCCTCTGAAAACCTAGCAGGAATGGTGCCTGTTTAAGCGTAGTGTGAACTCACCCAGCAGGTCGGCCCCTTCATCCACGTCCCCTATGAGCCCCGTGCCCGCAGACGACAGTTCCTCAAACAGGGAGTCTGTGTTGCGGTCAAACGCCAGGTTCTCTATACCTTTCGTTGGAGTGCTGAAAGAGTAACCATAACAAGAAAAGAAAAAAAATCATGTTCCAGTGCAAAGAGAAAAGCTAGTTCTAGTAGACCAAGCAGAGCGTTCCATGTACTACCTGCAGGGTTTGTATCCAATCAGATCCATGTCCAGCTCAGGAGTGGACTCAATAATGTCCTGCACGTCTGAGTTTTCCTCATTTTCAGGTAAACCTACATGAGACAGAGCAAGAGAGGAAAATATGTCCTGTTAAACACTAAAAATAGGTTTATAGGTCAGAGGATCGAAATACATGTTTGACAAGTTTGAATCCATGTGCCCAGAGGGAGAAAACATAAAACTAAAATAAAAGATCAACAATCTAATATAAGACAATATACAGTGTATTGTAAAAGTATCAATACCCTTCAAACCTTTTCACATCTTTTCACACAACAACTATTATATGTCAGTGTTTTACCGGGGTCTTTACGTGACAGAGCAACACAAGCTAGCGTAGAATTGTGACATGAAAAGAAAAACCTATATGTGATGTTCAACAGAATATTTGCTAATATTATCTGCAAAGTGGACTGATTCCCTCCTTATCTGACGACCTTACACAAAAGCCATCGCAAATCATATAATTAGAAAACCAACCTAAATCATACTCCACAAAACTTACATCTGTAACTGCGCCAAAAGGTGATTCAGCAGAATATGAATGTAGTGGGGTAGACTACAAATCCAGACCACCTTCCTCAGATTTGTGTATTGTAAAAAAAAAATACAATACTTCTGGTTTAGCCGTGCTCTACTTTTTCTTAGTCACATCAAATCCCAACAAAATACATTGAATTTTAAAGTAGTGTGACAAAATGTAAAAAGAAAAATGTAAGGGGAATGAAACCTTTGACAAGGGGCCGTTTATGTGAACGTACCCACTGATATGGACCTGGTCCCTGGTGCAGCCTGCACCTCTGTACTCTTACAGATCCCATCTTCTCTCTCCATGTCTGAGCCCGTGGTCGACATCGGTGTTGCTGATTTGGAGCCAGTGATGTCCGACAGTTCATCCTTTTATGAAACAGCCAATTAGTTATAGGAAAAGACCTTTTAAAGGGGCTAAATTAAATGGTTAATTGAACCATATGCTTTAAAGTGAAAGGGCAGATTTAGGACATAAAACATACAGATCAATAACAGGTTCTCTGTAAAAAATGTGAGAGCACATCTCTTGGCAACTCAGAGTTACAAGGGAAGTGTTGAGGATAGATGGGACAACACAGGACTGGCACACAAATACAAGGTTGACACATCGCTGCACAGACTGTGGAGGGCTTAGCACAACATCCATGGACAACACCACAGAAGGGATCTACACAACAGGATGAATCTACGCAACACAAATCCACAGAGGATAATAAACTGAAAGCTGCTTTCGGAAAAATAAAACCCGCTAAAACAAAAGTTAACTGGTAGAAAACTGCAGCGTTAGAAGGCAGAGAGCAAGCTTTAAAGGTCTGCTGTGGTACAACGGCACGATGGTTAATGTACATGAATGAAGCACAGACGTAAAGCAAAGTGAAATTTAAAACTCAAATGAGGAGACGCCAGATGCAACCAGGCCGTGGCTGACTTTAATAATTAAGCAGTTTCAATAAGTGCATATGTTTAGCGTTCAGGCGGGAGCATGGTTGCATGTGGCGCTGCACAGCACAGGGGGTCTATGAGCTAAGATGGTCTTTAAATGAAAGAAAAAAAAAAAACTATAAAAAAAAAAAAAGATGACACTACTGCACTGAAGCCCACACACGCATGCAAACAATGAACTGCGCCGGCAGCAGCCAGCGCGCCGGCGCAGACACTCGTCCAACTACCTTGCAGTCGACTGCCAGTGAATTCCCCCAAGTAGGGTCCTGCGCACTCTTACCCTCCCTTTCCTTTGGGGGCTCGACAAAGTCCAACTGCTTGGGGAGGGGAGAGTAAAAATAAGGCTTGCATGTGCAGAAGCAGTTCAGCAGAAATGCAGACACTCAAACGTGTGCATGGCCGTGAAGTGGATGGAAAGGTGCATTCATAGCCCTGTGAGCCTGCGTGGTCTCTTATGTGGACAACCTTTAGTGTGGATTAGCGGTCCCTGCAGTCTGGGACAGGGGAGACCAAATGGTTGGTCCTGAGAGGATCTCAATTAATCAAATTTTGTTTAAAAATGCAAAGCATATACCGTATTCTTCGGACTATAAGTCGCTCCGGAATATAAGTCGCATCAGTCAAAAATGCGTCATAAAGAGGAAAAAGGACATATATAAGTCGCTCCGGAGTATAAATCGTATTTATTTAGAAATTTATTTCACACAATCCAAGACTAAAAACTGACGTTTAATCTGGTAAGGTAACTTATTTAATTGCACAGCTGCATTCACAATCGGCTGAACAACGCTCCGCTGCGTGAATGTATACTGAAACAGTAAAACAACACACAAACGTGTTCAGTCTTTGTTGTTTTAATTAATTTTTAAGTGGAACAGCAGCAGGATATAGTTTCCACCAGCTTAGAGCACCATCTTGCCGTTATAGACGATAATGTTTACTACTTGGTTCATGTTGCTCAGTATGATTTACCATTTAAAATTGATATATAAGTCGCACCTGGCTATGAGTCGCAGGATCGGCCAAACTGTGAAAAATAGTGAAACTTATAGTCCGAAAAATACGGTACTGTAACCGCCACAGTTTTAGGTAGCATAACCTGAAAATGAGTTCAGGGTTTAGAAGGCTTTTTGGGCTGAAAATTATGAAGACTTTTTTTGTTTTTACCTTTTTTTCCATGAAAATAAAATCAAAAACGTACATTTTGAATGATTCATAATATTCCATTTACCGTAAGGTAGTTCTTAATTGTGACAATAAAAAATGCATTTCCAGTCCAGTCTGCAACCACAGAACTGAAAATGTTACTAGTTATATTTGAAATTATGTATAATAATGATTGACAAAGCTTAATTTCTCCCTTCATATTCTAAAGTTGTTAAGTGAAAACACTTTTCACTTTTGAAGTTTAACAAATTTAAGTAGTGGAATGAAAACAGCAGAAGTCGGCAAAAGTTTTAAGGTTGATATGGTTTTGTTTTTTGCTTTTACAAATTCTACTGCTTCAGTTTTTTATAGTGCCAATTTTCATAAAATGATGTTCAGAAATAAGTTTGAGGAGCAACTTTTATATTATTGTTGCCGTTATCAGCACTGCTGCATCCAAACGGGCTTTTGCTATCTCACTATTATACATACAGATTCAATTCAATATATTGTGCAGCTGTAATTAACTAAATTACAACAACATAAACAAAAACGCACTTGCAGTGTCTAGGTCTGCCACAGAGTGACCAGCTGGCATCATTTCAACGATCTTATTGTTAACTGACAGGAAAGTGTTAATGAGGAAAGGCCAGCTGCAGGATGCTTGCTTTACTGAAATCCTGTTTGAAACAATTCTGCATTTTTCAACCATGATTACCTGCGGAAAAGCAACTGCTGTCATCATTGTTTTCCACCAAAGTGGCTTCACAAGCAAATATATTCATATTAGTAACATTGTCCCCAAATCAGTCATTTATCTGATCACCAATAACTTAATGGACAGACGTTCAGATACTGTGAATAAAGGTTCAAGGTTTGTCTCTTAAAGGGGATTCAACCGAGGGACTAGGTTGCCACCAGTGCAGAACTTGCTCAAGAATGGCAGGCGAGGACTTTGAACTCCAACCTTCTGTCAATGCAGGCAACAAAAGAGACCCTTTCTCCAAGAAATAAATCCAGAAGAGATGTAAACTCTGCAAGAAGCGGACTGCATGGATAAAGGGCGTCCAAAGAGGAAAATGTTTTGTGTCAAACAGTGAAGCAGCATTGAACCCTTTATGAGGGTTTGCATCTTGTTCAAGAGAGTTTGCTGAATTACAGGATCCATCGCCACAATATTCCCCAGATCTTGATCTTATTAAAAACCCTTCTGACAGGTTCTATAAACTCAATTTGTAGCTACATAATTGCTTTCAAAACTCATTAAATATTTACAGCTGAAATTCAATCATAGACACCAAAAACACAAAGGAACAGAAAAAACAGTAAAGTCTGTCAAAAAGCTACATTTGTGTCAATCTCAAAACTTTTGGCCACTAATATAGTTTTCAGTTTTAGCAAACTTGCCTTAGAAAATGTGATGAAAAATATGAATCAGTTCTGAAAATAAGAAATCATTACTCGGATTTTTAAAAAAACATCTTAAATTACTATTGTACAATAGATATTAAGTTGATTTATTTCTGGAAACTTTTTTTACAGGGTGCTTCTCTACGTTAACATAAGAAAAAATAAAATGCATTTTTTTTTTTAAATATGCTGTAAATATGTGATTTGTAGATGCAATGACAAATAAATGATATTGCAGATAATGACTAACATGCAACCCCATGCATGTAATTAAGTGCAACAGATCCGTTCTTAGACTGCAAGAAAAAAATGTAATATATTGTTGTTTAAACACAGCTGCCCCCATTAAAATAAAAGCTCCTCGTGTTAAAAGAGTCCCACACTTTTCGGATTGTAGATTTTCTCTTTGTGTGACCGAATGTGTACTATACATCCACATTACTCCCATCATGCACTGCTCTGCAAATGTCCCAACAAAATAACATAAAAAATTGCTGCCACTCTCCTGATCCCAATTACCATAGACTCTGACATGTTAAGCGTGTTTAGACATTGATGTATTTCCTATATAAAAATACATTTAAAGCGGTGGAAGATGGATCACATTTTCTGGATATACAATTATATACAATTAAAAATTCTGATGCACATAATGTTGTGAGAAACTCACTTACAGATTTCTCCTCTGTTTGCTTCTTTATCATAGTGGATTCTTTCGAACCATCCAACTAATTTTATGACGAGACAAACGTAGCCTTAGTAAATGCAAAATGCTGTTTTTACATTAGATTCATTTATTAAGGGAACAAAACTATCCAAACCGTCCTGGCCCTCCAAAGAAAGCATTTGCAATAAGTGGCAGTGGGTTTTTTACATCGATCGCCCTGAAGGTATTTTGAACTACTCTTCTTCAGAAAACAGTTTTAATTCAGCCACATGGGGAGCTTTTAAGCACAAACAACCTTTTAATGGTCACGCCACAGCATCTCACTCTGGATTCTGACTGATAAATACCACCCGACTTGCTGGGGTGCTTTTATCACTGTCCGGCTGGTTAACCTACAGAAGTTAGAAGTTTTCAAAATGTTCCACTTTTGTTTCGTCCGTCTAATGAATGTTTTCCCAAGAGATAATCAAGGTTTCATTTTGCATATTTGACAGGCCTTTGTGTTATTTTAGTCAACATTTTGAGCGATTTTGCTTTGAAACTCTCCCACAGACGCAAGTGCAGCCCAGTCTTTTTTTCTTATTGCTGAATCATAAACTGTAACAGAGGCTGCCGAGGCCTGCCGTGCATTGGAGATTGCCCCGGGTTCTTTTGTGACATTGAGCATGAGTTGTTGACGCTCTTTCGGGTAGACCTGCAACCCGTGGAAGGTTCTTCGTGTTGTCTCCATTTGTGAATAATTGGCTCTCACTGCGGTTCATGTGAGACCGTTTTAGAAATAGCTTGTTAACCATTTCTATATGTATTTTTCCATCTCTTCATAAATTTCAGCAGATCACACATTGCTTATGGTGATTTTTACCCGACCTCATGTTGTCAGTCAATAAAGGAATCATTTAAGTGACTTCTTGACTCTGCATGTCTGCTAATAATCAGGACTCGGTGTGGCTGGGAAGAATAAATGCCAGGGTTCCCACACCTTGGTGAACATCAAATTCAAGGACTTTCCAGGACCAATTTCCTCAAATTCAAGGACCACACGTGGCGGCATTTACCTACTGTGACCGCTGAATAGGTTATCATATTTTAATACAATGCAAATTCAATAAAAAACTAAACGGCATAGAAGTTGTTGGGTCAGAAGCAATGCAAGAAATTGGACTTAATTTATAGCCTACATTGATGTTGATCATATTCATAGCCTACATTTATACCCACAGTACATGGCTATGCCATACTACATTACATATAAGATGTACATTAGCCTACCGTTTCATGGAATTTTATGGAAAAAAGTGCAGCATTGAGAATTTCAGAATTATATCAATTTGTTTCACTTACTTTCATCTTTGATTAAGGTAGTTTTTGACTTTGACTCTGAAAAGTCGCTAAATATAGCGACAAAGTCGCTGAGTTGGCAACACTGCGTAAATGTAACCTATTGGACGCTCGTAGGCCTAAACCGTAGCCTAGCAACTAACGAAGAAGAGCGAACGTACTTTTGCAAATCAAAAGTCTGCGGAATCAACATAATTTTAAAAGATCGTGTGGTAGTAAAATAATGACACGAGTCATCATCCGTGTGAACTTTCAACCCCACAAAAAAATTAAAGGACAAGGTGTTTTTTTGGCTGTTTTCAAGAACTTTCAAGGGCCTTGAATGAATTTTTTCAGATTCACAAACTTTCAAGGATTTCAAGGACCCGTGGGAACCCTGAAACGCTGTTGACGTTGTTTCTGTTCCCTTAAAAAAAACGTAACCGTCGTTCTTGTATTTACTCGGGTTATCGTCGTCCGATATTAAAATACGTTCCAGGATCAGACACAGGTTATGCGTGACAAATAAAAAATAATGAAATCAGCAGCATACCTGTGGAGGGGCAAAAACTTTTCCACAGCACAGTAAACTAGTAGAAGCAAACTAAGCGGAAGATGCCAACAATGATTAACATTTACGGGACACATTTGGGTTCCTCCGCTGGCCGCTGTGGGAGAGGAAGCTTGCATATTCATCAGTGGTTAAAGAAGAGTCTGACCACAGGGGTGGCCTTGTCAGGGACCAGCTAAAATAGCACAGGAGCCGCATCAAAGGCTCGCTTCTTTTTCAGTGGATCTGAGCCCAAAGCTCATCGCTCAAAATGCTGTAGTTCAAAACCTGAAGCAGGCAGGAAATTTGATTCAATAATTCTCTAAACTTGATGTATTTATCTTGCTAAATCAGATGGACAACTAATTACCTCATGTTACCAGATCAAAAGGACAAATGACTCACAATCTGGTTAAGTGGAAAAAGGCATCGTCTGAGAGGCCCCAGAGCTCAGAGCCTTCAGTCTTTTCAGAGCAACAAAAATGTATATGTCAGAAGCCCGTTTCCGAATGCCTCTGTGAGTCAGCAGCCCCAGCTGAATAAGACGTGACATTATTCCCTGATGAAAAAAAAAAAAAAATCCCTGTAAAGTAATTCAGGGAGGATCCACAGACACACCCACCTTCAGACTAGTGTTGGAGCGTAACTGAGCTGAGTCAGCGAACCTCCAGCCCTCCGTCCCTGGCGTCTCGGCTCTGCTGTGGGGATCTGGGATTATCAAAGACGCTCCGCCAGACGAGGGAAAAACCCCCAAAGAAAGAGGCCGCTCTCTCCTAGAGGAAGGTTTTATTTAATGGTTTGAGACCACAAGCAACAACACAAACAAAAGTGTTTTCTTGAAGATTGCTTTAATGCGAAGGTAGCTGCTCTGCATCTGAGCTCGTCTCACCTCATCCGGCCGCCGGTCGCGGACTCTGACGTCTCGCTTATCTGCTGCATTTTGATCCTCTCCACATGCTCCATGTAATTATGAATCATCTGCACAGAGTAAAGGCCAACGACTCAGAGAAGAAGATGTCACAGGTTTACTCTAAAACGCACACTTCCCTCCTCCGGCTTTCTCCTTACCTCGGAGTGCCGCTGGTGCAGAGCATTGTACTCCTTTTTCAGCTCCAGCTCTCGCTCTTCCAACCTGCTGACTGAACGAGACGGGAACACTTTTCAGTTTCAGGAGGTCGTTTCTACGCGTGTGAAACAAGGAAATGCAAGGGATATCCATAAAATGGGAATGAACGACTCGAAACACAAGCTAAACTAAGATAAAATGTTTTAAGCCCTCGTATGATTGTTGACTCAAACTAGAAAAAAAAAATTAAATTATATATTCAAGTTTGTGAAGAATTTCATTCCACCAGGCTATCATTTTATGAAGCAGCTTGAATAATGCCGGTGAAAAGGGGTTTTGGTGTTTAGTCGACATAAGTGACAGAGATGCGTAATCCCCTATTAGCGTCCTGGCTTTGGACTAAACCTCGCTGTGAGAGGCTGCCGCAGACAGATATGCAGAGGAAACTCTCAATACTATCAATCACAGCCGCTCCAGCTTCTGCGCGCTGCCGGAAGATGTCTCACACCCCCGTGTGGATTTTGACGCAAATGGGAGGATTTTATTTCGCTCGTTTGACTCATTAAATCTAAAGAGACTGAGATGGATGATGAGCAGAGGCGTGTTGCAGAAGTTCCTGTGTGAGTGTTTGACAAATCACTAAGAAATAGCTAAAAAAGGAATTTTAGCAATTAGATTTTCGTCTGGACCATCTTTAGCCTTGAGCTTTGATTACGACACGTATTGGCCATGACTTTGTTTAAATAGGCTTATGAGCTGACCCCAGGAAGAAGAACAGATGCAGCAATGGGGATCTAACAATAATAAACAATAATGCAAAATCCAAACTTTAAGTTTTTAGCTTTACTTCTTCTTTATTACAAGTTTGAAGGTGAGCCATTTCTCCAAGCTGTCTAAGGACTACACACGTGTTTATTTTCATGTTGTTTACCCACAATGCAGCGCGCTGTAGTCCCGTTTCTGCATCTGATTCACTTGTAGCGGGGACCTGGACCGATGTTTTCGGGCAGACCAGTGTTTGCTTCTTTGCTAACATGAAGATTAGTCCAGGATATTCTAAATTTGAATAATTCCTTGTATACTTCATCTAATTTTATCATTCCAGCAATTTCTTAACTTGTTTTGTTTGCTCGATTACTGCCCTGCACCCTTGTGGGATTTAGCAAATTATACAGGACCTTAGCATGTAAAGATGAGCTCAAATAGTGACTCCTCTCCCCTGATGACTAACTATTTATTTATTGCCGAAGCTATAATAGTGTCAGAAAAGACAAAGATTTCAGTCCAGCACTGAATGGAAAGCCAGTTACTGGTGTTATTGCTCCTGTGACTAGAGAAAGAGGAAGGTGAGGAAAAATGGGCGCGGAGGAAACCCTGATAACAGTATGAGCACGGCACACTGAATGACCACACACCTCTGAACCAACCTGATATGGTTTTGTCTAAGACGGACAATAATCTCAAATTGCCAAATCAGTTGAGGACAAAGAGTTTGATTACTTCTAAGAGAAAAGACACGTTTTCACCGGCCGTATAAAGTGCTGTCCACTGTGGGTGTTAAAAGCATAAAGAGCCTCATATGGCATGTGTAAGGATTAAATAACTTCTTGCGTGGGCAGGTACATGTTCATTTTTGCACTGACTCCATTTGCTTTAGTAGAACCTCTAAATATGAATTTAATTTGTTCCATCAGGCAATTTCGACTTTGAAACTGGAAACACGTTTTCCCCGCTGAAAATAAAGGATATTAAAGTCCTTTATACCAACCCCACACCTGCCAGAACATGCATACCACGCAGCCTAGCCACATGTAAAAATTTATGTTTTTTATTTATTGTTTTTCCATTTATTTCAAGCAATTAAACATAAAACAAACATTCTAAAGTCCTGAATGAATGGGAGCAGAAAGAAGAATAATCTTATGTGATTTGCCCCCTTTACCTAAAGCATTATATTTACAAAGAACTTAAATTACGAAATCATCAACAACAACAACACAATAGGCATGAAGATATACATAACAAAAACAAAAGATAATGAAATTAAATATCATTTTTTTAGGTTGATTTTCTGTATATTCATAAAACATAATATTTAATATGATTATTAATAATCAGGCATAACTGACATATTCACTCCGCTTAGCAGCTTTTATTGTCCTTTTTAATGTGAATACTGATTGTGATTCTTTGATTTCTTGGTTCAGATTGTTCCATTTAAAGGTCTCAGTTCCTTTTAAATTATAAAAAATACTGCTAGAAGAATTGTTTGCTGAAACAATAATATAACAATAAGCAAGAAGGACGATAAAGATAGTTTCTCTGGGACACCAAACTATTTGGCGTGATGATTTTCCAAAGAAACAGCGGGGAAGCGCTGGGAGCCCTCACATCACATCACTGTTTCTGGGCTTGCAATTAAAAAGAAATCAGTTAACTGAACCATTGTGAAGCCTGTGCTTCACAATGTTAGGAAAAATCCCAAAACGTTGCGATCGTACAGAGTTATTCTGGGTGACACAGCTTCAATGTGCTGCACACAGAGCCATCCACGCACCACTTCGATGGCTATGGTGGTGGTTCACCTCTGCTGTCGTCTGCTTTGCCCGCCACAAACAGGAGTAGGAAAACAACACAGGAGAAAGACCACGTGCAGCAGCAGCAGCAGCAGCAGCAGCAGCAGCTGGGTAAAAAGAGACGTGCACTGGGCCGGCTCACACTCTGGCTCTCTAACGGCATCCTCTGCATTTTTACTCTGAAGAAAAATTAGTTTGAGGCAGTACGAAATTTGTTATTATAGCCGACGCGTCTCGAAAACATGCTTTACAAAGAGAATCACATGTTCTTCCAGCGGGAAAGACTCTCTCCACGGTAAACTCCGACTCCTGACAGACACGCTCGTGCCCAGGAGGCTAAAAGTTACAGATGGAGATGAAACGTTAAAATGAGAAAGCATCTAGTGAGGAAAATGTAGATTTTGATCAAATTATAATCATCATTATAACAGAAAAGTCTCTACAGCTCGGTCCTCCAACACGTTCCAAAGAGATTACATGAGCAGTCTCATCATGATCCAGGTGACCAAGTCCTCCACTCACACCAAGCAATAGATTCTAATGACCCAGGACAGTGGTGGGTGGGTCAGTGATTTACATCTGACTGAGAATGTTCCTACGAGGATGGGCCTCCATGTCCTTTAAAAAACAGCAGCACTCCAGCTGCAGGTTGCTCAACTGCGAGCCACCAGAACTGACAAAGACTCCTGGATAGGTGTCAAAACGTTTCAGAAAGAAATGAGAGAAAGTCCTTTTGCCTCGGATTTAAGCCTGTTTGCTGTAACATAAAACCTTTTTTGTTTGATGGTTTTCCCTATATTCAGTGCTACTAGGTAGTATATGGGGACAAACGTGTTTAAACAGAAACATCAACCTATACAGGATGTGCGAAAACAAAACACAGGAGGAAATGAAGCCTGTCTATTCCTTCACCTGCGTATAAACTGGTTATTATGATGTCCTACAATGTTAAACATCTAAATGGAAACATCCTGATTATAATAAGTATTAGGAGTGCATCATTATGCGCTGACCATTTGTTAATTGAATGAAAAATAGAGTAATTTTCAAAATCCATTAGACCCCACTTAGGAGACAGTCATTTATAAAATACACGTAAACAAACTGCACCCGGTAAAAAGCATTGTGGACGTTTTGCAGGAATATATACTTTCTGCTGGATTAATCCACATTGTTTTCCACAGAATCAGCTCACAATGAGATAATTATGGCAATTTTGGGCATTCCTCAGGCACACTGGGACTGTTTTTAATGTCCCGCCGACTGCTGCCTCATTGACAGCGCAGCAGTGGTGGACTGTGACTCTGAAAGCAATCAGATCGAGTACTTGAGGCTGGTGGAAACGGATGAATGATTTACCACAGGGAGCGGCAGTGACTTAGCTCCGACCCCTGACCAGTCACACTGCGCGTAGACTGAAAGGACTGCACACGTATTTTAGTGCTCAGTGAGTCAAGGAGAAATATGCATACACGGATACTGAAAGGGGAAGGGGTGGATGGGGGGTGTCCTTTTCCAAGCTGTAAGTGAATGACTCACTTTAACCAGCCCTGCTGCTTTGTGCGCTGCTCAGTCGGCAAATCCACATTTTCCACCAAGACACAAAGTGTGAGCCAAATTCTTCTCCTCTGCCGCTTAATCCAGCGAGATGAGCGGCAACGCACAGCAGCATTAATGGAATAACACCAATCCCGTAATCCTATTACTATCACCATGCATAAAGACCAAAAGCATGTATATAGCAGGCATTTATATCTTAATATAGGCGGTACGCCTTTATACGGACGGACTTTTGGGGATTCAACAGCATTGTTTAAAAGTCGAACCCGGACAACCATAGAGACTCAAGGATTAATGTCTCGACCTACACACATGGGGATTAAGCTGTAACCCTCAGACGAGAGGGTTATGATTTATTTTTTTATAAACCTAAAATGAGGAAACAGGAAAGTTTAGGGATTATGATGGCCAGTGTCTATGTGCTCTGGTCTGTGTGTGTGTGTGTGTGTGTCTGTGTGTGTGTGTGTGTGTGTGTGTGTGTGTGTGCTCTTACTCTGGTCTGCATAGTTCTTGATTTTGAGTTCCAGCTGCCGCGAATGAGACTCCATGCGGTCCACATGGTTCTGCAGGTCCTTCTTCTCCTGCTCATGGGTGTCTTCGAACTCTATGAACTTCTGCTCCGAGCAAAACACAAGGTACACAAAGAAGACTCGAGTTATACGAGCTGGAATTCCTTTAAAAGCCCATCAAATCTCATTTACAGCTCTGAGTGATTTAAGGCGTTTTAGTCTGCAGCTGCTTTGCTGTATGGAGGATGCAGAGGACAATTTCAGTCAGCCGGGAAACTTTTTCATGCTAAACGATTTAAGACGTTCTGGGATTTGGATCGCACGTTTCAGTTCCTTCAAGTTCCCCTCTGGGCGGAGCCCCGGATGGGAAAATATGTTGTGTCTGTTGGAGTCCACTTCCTGTCCGGCTGAGCAAGCCGAGGCCCCGATGTGGTTCCCCTTCTTCCTGTTGGCGCGCAGCTCTTCCTTTGCTTTGAAGCCCAAATCCTTACACAACCCTGCACTCAGTGCCACTGCAAGGTTAAAACAATGATCTTCTTGAATCCCGATGGCTCTAAGAATGAATGCAAGTTGCATTTACGACATGTCTGAAGTGACCAAATCGCATTAGGAGTAAAGGCAACTCTCTGATCATGAAGAGGCTGCATTCCGAAAAAAACAACAACCTGGAAGCAAAATCAAATCCATAATCTCTCCGCTGACTCGTCGGGGCTGCATCGTTTGTTTTGCCGACACAAAAATCAATGACTTGACGTAGTAATGAATCTGCATTTTATCTCCACATCTCTGAATGATTTTGTATATCCGAGGATTTAATATCAAAATAGCGTCAGATAACAGATAATCCAGCGGCGATAAATTAAGCGTGGGACTCCTAAATGCACTGCTTGTGCAAGCTTACTTTGCCACTTCACTAAACGCTATAAATCACTAAGTAGAAGGCTCACAAAAATAACATTATGTGGAAGCAGCATCCTTCTTCTGGTATATTTGGGGTCTTTTCTGTTGACCCTTAAAAACAAAAACAGGAAAACAAAAGGGAAGAAAATGCAGAAATGGAGGCTGGAGGATGTTTCAACAAAGGATCACATGACCTGGAAGTAACCAGCATGCCTGATGTGTCCCTTCCCACTCAGTCTTCCTCAGGGGGGAAATGAACAAAGAAAAATCTGGACAATCTACGTAACAGCAGCTTTATCATCTTAAATCATTTGCGTTTGGATTTAATTCATGATGTCTGCTGTCTGCCTGCTTCTGCGCGCCTGAGTTCGTCAGCCAGCGCGTGCTGCTGCGTCCTGGGCCGGTTTCCTCGCCGTGGGTCAGGGCAGCAAACTGTGTTCCACCACATCGACGTTCGTACAAAAACAGCGGCTCGGTGCAGATCCCCTGAACAAACACGGGCATAAGTTGGGAATTATCCTTCCCTAAACGCATGACACACACACACATGCTCATTTAGCGCATGAAAAAGGAACTTTACCTTTTTGAATGCATTCGTTTTCTCGCTTATTTTTGTACATTTTAAGCATTTATACAGCAGCCTTACATAGCTTTGGAGAGCCGTAAAAGGATCCCGTGAATGTTAGTCAGGGAAATCACCTCTGGCGCTTTCAAAGTAGGAAAAGCTGGATTTTAGAAGAATAGGTGTGCATGAGGGCAGATAATAAAAAGTATCACACTAAAGCCCATTCTCACCCTGTCTCCACTCCTTTAACCAACAGCCTTTCTCTTTGTAGTGTTTTTTATTCATATATCAGAGCTCTGATTGCTAACGGAGCCCTTCGCTCTCAAACAGACTATCTAAGGTCTACTGCTGGTTCCCTGAGGCTCTAAAAGTCAGGGCAGATGACCGTTCACACTGAGCCTGGTTCTGCTGGAGGTTTTCCTCTCCGTTAAAGGGGAGTTTTCCTCTCCACTGTCGCTTCATGCATGCTCAGTATGAGGGATTGCTGCTAAGTCATGGACAATGCAGACATGCGACATGTTTTGCGAGATTTCCCGCCTGACATCTGAATGTTCCCGAGTTAAATCTGTTTGTGTGTGGCGTGCTGTGCTTGCTCTTTGACTGGACACCACACACTGTATGATGAAAGCTGTTATATCGACGTTTTTTTTTGCCGTTATAAGTTGTGTCTCTCAGGCTTTGAAAATTGGCCGAGAATGTTAACACCTTGCCGTATGAATCAGAATCAAAAATACTTCAATAATCCCAGAGGAAAATTACAGATTTCCAGAATTTAGGTGCATACACAGAGTTTTACTTCTTAATTCAAACTCTGTAAGCACAGCAAAGTTATTTTTCATCAATTTCCAACTTTTTTCAACCGTTAAAGGGGATTTGCCATGCAAAGTCCACTTTTTTTATCACTTAAATATATTTTGTTGGGTGCTAGGAGACTGATAGACAATGTTTCAAAGTAATTTTAAGCAATCTACTTAATCTACTTAATAAATATATCTTCCACCAGTAGGATGTTATTTTGGTTTTTAGAGTATAACATGCAATGAACTTACAGTCAACATGCGATTTGAACCTTCTTATGACTATTTTTCTCCACAGTTCATAAAAATATATAAATAATATTAATTTTTATACCACTATATTTGATCATACTATTTTTTACAAAGAATTATTATGTCAAATGCCAATGATTGAGGGTAAGTTGGCTCAGTGTTATTAAAGAGTTTTACACAGCAAAGCTGCTGCAGATTGTCAGCAGTCAATGACGTTGATTATAATAATAAAAACACATCAATATCAATATTAGGTGATGGATTTCATGATTTCTGTTTTGTTTTTGAGTTTTGTTTGTGTGTTTTTTTTTTTTTATGAAAGTTAAAACCGTTCCCATCGAAGCGCTCTAAAATATGGGAGTATTAAGTCAGGTGAGGCTGAACAAAGGTGTGGATGTTCTGTAAGCATTGTTATGAAGCACGGCAGGATAAGCGCCGCTCATGAGCAGCCAAGGAGACACAAGGGCTTCTGAAGAGCCAGAAAAAACAACAACATTTTTTTTGACTGATCCTATTTGCACTCTGAGGTTAGAAGACTTGTCTCTCTGGCAAGTTTTCCAATTCTTCCCACACACCAACAGTTTGGCTGTGAATGCCTGTGTTAGTGAAACACCCATACTAACCACAATTACTTGTCTAAATGACACGAATATGTAAATCATTAAAACAGAAATTCTGAAATTATACACACATTTAATGAACACCAATCGTTTACAGAGCTACAGCATTTATTATTACATTGTAACTAAAAGCTGAAACAGAAACATAATGTTTTTCTCTTGGTGTTGCACTCATGACTAAACTGAGGTCTATTCTTGCTGCCGCTTCAGTCTCACAATATTTGATCATCTGGATTTCTTTATTTGTAAAAATATAAATATTAAAGATTTGACTTTATTTACTTTTGTCATCATCCTGGAGTGCTTAACTTCTTAAGCCCGAGGGTCTATTTTCTAAAATATAAATAAATAAATAAATAAAATGCATACTCATGCTTTATAAGGCATTTCTCAACGTGTACAATGCCTAAACTGCTAATCTTGTTATCAGCTAACATAGAGGTCCTGGAGGATGATGTGGGTGTGAAAATATGAGAGTTGATTATCCTGGGCCTGAGTAAATGAGATTTAAATGCCCCAAAAATACATTTTGCCTAAAAAAAAAACAACAAGATGTTTACATGCAAAACGTCTTACTTTTACCGTAAAGAAGGAAATAAACCCAATAAATTGTAACTACGACATCTTGGTTACATCTGTGGCCAGTTTGGTGTCCACATACCAAGCAATTAAGAAGGTATACATTTTTAGATTGAAACAAATCCGGTTGTTTTTGCGCCATCTTGGCATAGTTTTGGCAAAAAAAATTTAATTTAAATTGTGGGATGCTATCATATAGTTGGTAGACACTTTTGTAGAGGAGTCTCAGATGAAGATCAGGACTTTTGATAAATGTGTGTTGGTCTCAGTCAGCTACAAGCGTGTTATTGTTGCTAAAGAGCTTTTTTGCATTTTTTTTAACATTTTTATTTGTGGTACAAGAAAAAAAAGGTTTGTGTAAAAACAAGAAAAAAAACAGGAGTTGCTTGAGTTCCAGGGACTGATCCTTCACCAACATTGACTCATCGAAAGCGTAGGCCAAAAAAAAATCACAGGAGGCAGTCACGTTACCCCCCAGGGGTATCCAACTCCAGTCCTCAAAGAGCCACTGTCCAACAAGTTTTAATGCATCTCTGTGCAACAAACCTGAATCAAAAGGTTGGATTACCTTCTCAGTACATGTGAAGTCCTGCAGAGGCCGGGTGACGAGCTCTTCATTTGATCCAGGGGGGCTGGAACATCTAAAAAGCATGTAAAAGTTGCAGGACAGTGGCTGTGGAGGACTTGAACGGGACCCCACCTGTATTACAGTCACAATCATTTCTATCCGTACTTCAGCTTTCATGTACCCAACATCCAGAGTTCATCATCAGCAGTTATACTAGCCAACAAATCCCTCCCTTTTTTTCTTCTTTTTCTGTCAACCCCTTTCAAAACATTTTGCAGCATCACGCCCTAAAACGCTGAGTCACGTCACCTGCTCCTTCATCCTGGCTCTATCTGATGCAATAACAAATCTGTGTGATGAGAGGCTGGGGCCACCTATGGTTTAGTGGATGTGTTTCGTACACACGGACTACATGCCGACCACTTCACCAGAGCATACGGCCACTATAACCAGCGAGTCTGGTGTTTAGTCTTGTTTACATCCTCAGTGAGCTCCGTGGATGCTGCCGCGCCACGTGTGTACTCGGTGGATCCACCGCTCAGGGATGCTGGGAGGAGAACGAGCCTCCAGGAAGACAACCGCTTGTTTTGTTTCTTTCCCCCCCTCTCCTCCTCCTCCTCCTCCCTCTCTCCCTTCCAGCTCACCTCCTCCGCATGTTTCCTCAGAGCTTTCTCCCGCTCGTACTGGGTGATGAGCTGCTCGTTGTCCTCCTTCAGCAGCTCCAGCTCCACTTCGTGCTCCTGGTTCTCCGCGAACACCGAGTCCAGGTTCTCCAGCACGGCCACCACCAGCGGCATCAGCTCCTTCACCACGTCCTCGTCGTACTTGCCGATGAGCCGCTCGAACTCGCGGTAGATGGAGCTGGCCAGGCCCGAGACCCGCTCCGACATCATCGCAGATGTCCCCGGGTCGTCCTGGTACACAACTCCGTCTTCCAGCTCCATTTTTTTTAGTCCTCTTTTTTCCTTTCAGCAAAAAGGACCGGCTGCTGTTGGGGTTTTATCCGCTTTCACCCCGCCACTATGAACGCCAGTAGCTCCTAAATGAAAAGCGGGGTTTCTTTAACAAACAACGGACACATTTGTAACGGCGCGCGGATATAAAATCACTGTGCGAGACAAGCTACGTGGATATCTTCCTACTTATTCCTCGCTCGTCCCGTGCTGCCTTCAAGTGCTCCCGGAAAGCGTGGACTACCCAAGGCAACGTTGGGCAAACAAAGTTTGGCGTTAAGACACATAGTTCAGTTTAATTTGCTGAAAAGCACAGTCAGATATTTACCCACACAATCTAACATTTATGAGAAAGTTTTATAGAAACAAAAGATGCACACGTTCGTCTCTTTCTTTCACTTCTTCATTTTCTTTTTCGGTGAGAGGGGTGTATTTTTAAATAGATTTATAATAAATGCAAAACAAATTTAAACCTTTGTATCGTGTGGGAGATGAAAGATACCTAATTACTAATTTCTTAGTTCACGTTCACGTTTGAAGTCTCAATTACGACAATTCCAACGATCTTTGAACCCATCCTCCAACAGCTGAGTCGCTGACCGAATCACGTGATGACGTCACATCACGCTACAAACGTGGACCATTTACAAAGACACCCTATTGTGCTCATACGCCATCGATCATTTTTGTGAAAAACAGGAAAAATAAAAGTGTTATATTTTTTTTCTTTACTTTTACGTATACTTATAATTTGAGCCCCTAGATGTCCTAATACAACCTGAATGTTATAAATATTGAAACATGTGTTTTATTATTGCTCCTCTAATTAGGTTTAATTAGTTTGATAATAAAAAGAAAGCGTACATGTTATCACATTGGTATAACAGGCAAGAAACACGGGAAATTGAATACTAGGCATGGAGAGTGTAACAGAGAAACGGGGAGCAGGAAATCAAACGAAAGACACCAGCAATGAGAAATGAATACCAGGGAGTTTAAATACAGAGGGAGGTGTGAAAAAAAAGTCAGACAGAAAACAGGTGAAACTAATCAGAAGGCAATGAAGAATGGCTGAGACAAATGAGCTGAGTAGTGGAGTGCAATTTGCAGAAACTGAAGAAGTCTACCAGGAAACATTACAAAATGTACAAAGAATGACTTATGAACAAAATCCACAAACTGATTCACAAAGTGTGAACTAGAATAGGAGTAGCTAGAAAATATACACGGGACAAAACAGAAACCCCAAAACACAAACACATTACAATAATCAAGCAAAGGGGAATAACTAATGATCTCACAATCCAAGATTAAAATCCAAAGACCTAGAGACTGTGACATATCTTTATTGTCTCTCAGTTGGAAAATTCAAAGGTATCATCAGCAAAGTTATAGTTCCAGGCAAATGTACGCAAACAGATACCCATAAAAAATATCAATAACAACAAGACAAAGGCTGCTCAAAGGAAAGTCAAAGATACAGCATGGGAAAAACTACAGTCAAAAATAGTTTTGAAATTTTCAAGTTTAATAACGTCATATAAAAACTGGAAAGTTTGTACAGTCTTTTTGTGAAAACTTGTGCAAAAACAGACTATTAAAAATAATCTGTGACAGTGAAAGCATCTTTATGGTATTGCTGTTTATCTGTCTGGAAGTCGACCCTGATACCAAAACAGAAATAAGAAACGGAAGAGCAGTAGTTTCTATTGTACATTTTTTTTCTATGACACACACACACAAAAAAAAAAAAAACAGTGTCACATCGCTTAGCTGAAATATGAATGTTGAATCCAATCAGAGATGCCTTGTACTTCTAGTGAGACGTTTGCATGCACTTACCATTAGCAGGAATGTTATTTCAATTTGGGGCTTTTGATTATTCATTTGAACCACTTTTCTTTTCAACAAACAATTTCTAAACCATCCTTTAAAATACAGAGTTTACTGGAAAAATTTAATTTCATTGTACAGGTTTCCCTAATCCACACGTCCTGAAAGTTAAATAAATTGGCTTAAATGTATACATGCATATCTGGTTAAATAGCAGTTTCAGTCCTCCAGCTTTTTCTGCTTCAACAATATTCCATCGTTTTGGAAATACATCATTGGAAATGGCATTGAAACGGATCCAGAGCTACAGTTGCTGCAACCACAATACATGACTGCCTTCAAGGGTTTGCAATAACTTGAGTATTTGAGTCAATGTTGTGTAGAAATTATGGTCCCCTTTTTCCTTTTCTTTTTTAATAATTTTTGGGGATTTTGTTTTAGCATAACTATACTGTGTAAGCTTTTACTACAGTATCTCAGTTAGATTTAAACCCAGACTTTGACTAACCTTTATTTTTTCAGGTCATTCAGATGTTGACTTCCTGGTGTGCTTTTGGACATCATCTCACAACATAACCTAGTTTTATTCAAGCTTATGGTCACGTCTGATTGCCAGGCATTTTCCCAACACCATCACCTTATCACCACCATGCTTTACTGCCAACAAGATGTCCTTCATTTGAAATAATGTGTTAGTTTCAAATTGCATGTACTCTTTCCAAAAAATTCCACTTTTGTCTTGTCAGTCCACACAATATTTTTCCAGATGTGATGTGGATTATGAGCTGTTTTTGGGGTGAACTGTGAGACGGGCCTTTGTGTTAATTTTACACCGCTCACCTTTGGGTGTTGTTGTGAGTGTTTATTGTTGTGATTAGACCTTCTGGACTTTGCTGCAAATGAATTGCACCCATGGAAAATAAAGTATTTCAATTCCATTCAGTAGTGGCTTTCACCTTGGAAATATACCACCCATAGCATATTTTCCCTGTCTTGCTTTCTTGGCCTAAGCTATTGCCTGTATTGCTTCAAATGTTGTTTGGGGTTCTTTTTTACCTTTTGGATGAGCTGTTGATGCACTCTTGTAGTAATTTTGGTGATCGGGGCATTCTCAGGAAGATTCAGCACTGTTCCATGTTTGCTTTATTTGTGAATAATGGCTCTCACTGTGGTTCACTGGAGTCCCAAAGACTAGATATGGTTTTTTATCCGTTTCCAGACTAGTGGATGTCAGTGACTTTCTTTCTCGTATATTAAGTTTCTTTAGATCTGGGCATGATGCGGGTTTTTTTGTATTTTTTTAAACATTTTAGCCTGCTTCATGCATTGTATTGTTTTGTAGTGTAGCTCGGGCTCAATGAGTATGCTGTATACAATTTATAAATGTTCCACATTTTCTTCACCACTTTTTCTTTTACATAAGTATTAATGCTACAGCTGTCTCTCAGAACAAAATGTGACCATCATATCTTTGTTCTTAAAGTTAGTCAAGAACTAAAAACAATCCTTGCCCCTCTGGGACAAATTATCGAACAAATATCTTTTGTCTTAATTTCAGCTGAAAAATTGTGTAAAGATTGTGTGAAACAGATGAGTATTCCGCATAAAATATGCCACGACCAAAATGAAAGAAAGCAAATAATTGCTTTTATTGTGAAATTAAAAGTTAATTTATTAAAATTTCCTCTGCTTGCGTAAATCCTAATTTCTTTCAAAATTACTGATCACACACACCAGTGCAATTCATATTTCCTTGGATTTCACTTGCATATTTATTAATTTCTTTATGAAGTTAAGTAAGACGAAAGTGGTGACTTTCGTCTTACATTCCTTGTAGGACTGGCTTCACATCCGTTTGTATATGTAGATAACGTGTTGGCAGTTTGGACAGCGGTGCTCCACATCTTTACATGAGTCAACGCAGAACGGGATACAGCAGCACAGCCAGCACCTAGAAATGGAATAATGGATTTTGTTAGGCTTTGTGCTACTGAGGTTGTTGGTTTTTGTTTTGAAACAAATTTTGAATTTGATTTATTCCTTAAAGATATTAAATATTGAGGAGATTTTTACCCCAAGAGGGTCAGCCCTCCGCAAATAGCCCAGGTCAACAATCCCGGGTTGTGCTCTGTGTGGGTGAGCACAGATTGTTGGCAGTGAGGGCACACCGTCTGTCCAGGGATGTCTGTTAGGTTAGGTGTTACTACCACGTGAGTCACTGAAATGCACAAAACACACTAGGATTAAAAACAAATGCTTACATGCTTTTTCATCATGTTTTTTTTAAAGGATTTTGTTGCTGCATGTCTAAATTAATTATTTGCTTTCTGCTCTAAATAACACTCAGATATATCTTTACAATGGAAATAGCATAAGAACATTGAAAAAGAATACATACTTTTAGAAATTGTACAAATGGTGTAAGACAATATTTGGTGTTTGTATGCAAACTGTGTGAAGTTTGTGAAATAGCAACGTGCATGCACAAAAGTGCAGTGGAAGTTGTCAAAAATGACTGCAAAAGTTGGTGACGTACATGATTTGGGTGGCATCATACATGGCTGAAAACAGAAGAGATAACACCAAACTTTTCGGTGCTTCTTGGGATGACTTTCCCGCAGCTTACTTTTCTGGTGTCGTGCAAACGTGTTTAAACTGCATCAACTTTCCCCCAATTTTAAATGATTAAAACTACAAACCTTAATGCATTTTAAAAGGAGTTTATGTGACATACCAACACATAGTACTGCATGAAAACTATCGGGAAAATGCTACATTTTCCAAAAGTAAAATACAAGAGGTGTGTTGTGCATTTTGTGGACAACAGAATGGATTCTTGACACCTTGACATTATCAAGTTTCCACTCGGTCAGTGACTTTCAATGTGTAGAGAAATCCTGGCCTCTAGGGGATGTATGTTGAAATCCTAAGTCCTGTATTAGATCTTTTGTGTAGGCATAACTTCATATTAAAAAAGCACCACTGTGTGTTTTATGGGGAATGAAAACAAGATACTGACATGTAAAGCTGTGATAATCATATTTGAGAAGACATTGTTTGTAGTAACTAAACATCACCAGCAGAGGACGTAGATGCAACAATGTTTGCATCTTGCATAAACAGTAGTCAAATCCTCTGAGCAATGACAGCTTTGCACACTGATGCATTTGTCTTTATATATATATATATATATATATATATATATATATATATATATATATATATATATATATATATATATATATATATATATATATATATATATTGTGATTTAATGAAAAGAACACAAGAGTCTAAGTTAGAAAATGTGAAGTAATAATTATGTTTGGCTAAAATGTTTCAGACTGCTCCATGCACTTAGGGTCAGATTGTTGCTGACAGACCAATGAAAAAATTATGTTTCACATGTATTTGTATAGACAAATAATATGAGGGTGGGGAGTTTTCTGTTACAAAAACAAAACAAAAAAAAACCCAACAACACTGTGCAGAACGGAACTGTGCAAGGAATAAACCGAGAATAAAAGCTTTCTGTTCAACCCAGATGCCACAAACAGTCCCATTCTTCTGGTCTGAGAGATTTCAATCATGCAGCAACCCACGGCAGTAGATACAAACTAGGACAGAAACACATTCATGACTAACGCCACAGTCCTGTATGTGTCTGCATGAAACATAGCTGATGGAATGCACATTTTTTCAGCATGTTCCTGAATCCAGGTTGCCTCACCTGCTGGTACAGTTGTTGCAGGAGCAAAAGCAACACCTGCAAGATGAGAGACATTGTTCAGCAAAACAGGGATAAAAATTGTAAGAAAGTATATGCATTTTCCTATCCATAACCAAGCAGTATAGTGTGTCTATCTCCTTTAAAGCTTACGCCTGTATGTATTCAACATGTTTATGGTTTTCATCCTAAACTATGTAGAACAGGGATCACCAGCCTTTTAGAAGTTGAGAGCTAATTCATTGGTACTGTGTCATACGAAGGTCTACCTGCACTGACCTTTGAACAAGAAGAGTCAGAGCTCACCTTAATCTTATGTAATATGAACATGTTTTTAATTCATTTATCATTTTAAATCTATGTAAATACAAGAATGATTAAATAGGAAGAGAAACTAAATAAAATAATATCTTAGATGCAGCTCACTGGAGGGTTGTGCTATTTTTTTGAACAGGCTTGAGGATACCACATATGGTCCTTGGGGGCTACCTGGTGCCCACGGGCACCATGTTGGTGACCCTTGATGTAGGAAATACTAGACAGTTAAGAAGGGACCACATGCCTCCCTGGTATCCAGCAGGGAAGCCTGGTTGAGCAGCGAAGCCTGGTTGAGCGGGGAAGCCTGGTTGAGCGGCGAAGCCTGGTTGAGCATACATCCCTGGCTGAGGTGCAGTACCGCCATAATTCATGGGAGGGCCAGGGTAGGGTGGAGCTGCATCCTGGGGTCCTTTTTCCATCTTTGAAAAGCCCACCTTTAAAACAAACATTATTCATCAAACAAATATATATTTGCAGAAATGTTAATGATAAAAAAAAAACTGTGACCTTTCTGGTGTTGAACAGAAAAAGCGAACACAATTATCACATTAATGATTTATGAAAATCCTTTGGCGCCTCTGAAGCTGCTTTATTTTTGACTTTCATTTGACAGGAACGTGCACAGTGCTCAGTTTAAGAGGATACTACTAGAATGTAGAAGAAGAAGTGAGAGCTCATGCTCCATAAAATTCACACTTGATCCAACTGAATTGTTTCCTCTTTGGAGGAGCGTGTCAAGTTTTGTGACAAATGAGTTTGAAACTTTCTTGAATTCAAGTTCCGTGGTGGGAGGAAGTGAGAAACTTTAGTACCCTGACCAAACTGCTGGAAAATGCTTCCTCTTTTCCTGTCACTCATATGTTACTTTCTGTATTGTGGAAGCAAATTTAACCTGTGATGACCCTGCTTTACATTTGACACAAAAGCCACTCTCTCCTGTAAAAAGAAAATCTTATTGAAGGACACAGGGAGCTGGGATCTCAGCTGTTCTCCTATTAAATATTCACTGGGCACACCCTGGACAAGACACTCATCCCCAGTACAAGGCCCATCCAAAATCATAATTTCCATTGACATTTAGACCAGGGGAGCAAAATGAAGCTCAAAAACCTGAAATCAGAAAAGTTTCAGTTCTCCTGCATGATTCAGATGTTTTCTGCTTGAACACATTTGATTTAAGTAAACAGATGAAGACTCCTAAAAACCCTTTGTCACGTGGACAGATCTGAAACATTTAAGACCAGTTACTGTGCATAAAAGGTGCTTGGGCAAGCGCCTCCCTCTAGGCAAGGTATGGCCCGTTATCAAAAAGGAGAACATGTATTTATATCAACAAACACACTATACAAGTATAAAATTATACATATGAGTTTATAATGTTCATATTTCTTTATCTACCACTGATGTGAGGCAGCGTATTATGAGTTGTCAATGAATGAACTGACAAAACATTGCATAGAATCCATGCTGAAAGTATAAGTGCGTCAAGAAAAAGTAAATGGCATACGGCAAATAAAACCAAAACTAAATTTATAAAACCATGCACAAGCACACCAGCACGCAATTTTTCTTTATAGATCAAAACGCTTGCGTAGCTGGTTCTGACCTCTACATGCCCAGATTCATCCATAAATAGTCAATGCAAAGCACCTCATGAACTTTGATGGGTATTTAAATGAGTCAGTTATTCACTTTTTTTTGATCATGGTGAAATGGCAACCACAGAGAAAAAAACAAAGAAACTGTGAAGAAAATACTCACAGAGCAGTTTATTAAAGGTGTAAATCAGGTAAAATCACACATGTTGTCCACATTAAAAGAGTTTGGTAAAAAGTAAACTTGATTGATCTTTTAAACGTGGGAATGCAGCCTCACACAGGCACAGTGTTGAAATTCCTCTGAGGCTGTACTTTTGTACTTTCAGATGAACATTCTGCCGAGGAAGCGAGACCAGGAGAAATGAGAGATTTTCCCCCATGATAAAGAAGCAGCACTTTAGGAAGCGGATGCGATGATGCATCTGGCCAGCTGAAGCTGCGCTGCACGGATGTGAGAAGTATTAAGGCGCACCTCATCTGTGCTCTGGGGTTTGGAGAGCGTGTTAGGACTCAGCACCGCGGGTGAGGGGTTGTGTAGCCACTGTACGCCATAAGTTATAGCTGAATGCAATGCTCGGAGGCTAAAGCGGCACATTGGCCTGTCATCATCATTGCCCAGGAAATCTTTGAACCCTGAAACTGGATTCCATTTGCAAGGTGCTCCAGCAGTGCCGATGCACCATACCGCACAGCATTAAGCACGAGTGTCTTTGACTGTTTACAGCAATTAAAGTACACCTTGTCACAATTTATCTCGTGGCAGCTTTTGTGAAAGCTTTGCAGCTTTGCAGGATCCGGAGCTAAAGTATGTCTTGCAGGGTCACAGTGCTCATTCCTCTAATGAGGTGGAAGATTAGCTTAGAATTGCTTTACAACTACATGAAGGTAAAGTAAAGCTGAGAAATGTGTTCTTCTGATCTGAATTTAAGTAATGCACATAAAACTACTCCACTCACAATTAATTTGACTAAAATCCCTGACCATACACAGAAAAAATTCCAATATACAGCAGATTTTTTTTAAAATCTCGAAGCACTCCAGAGTCTACTGCGATTATTACATTCATAGGTGCATAGTCAGCCTCCTACTTTCATGAGCACAGAACTATACCACGATAACACTAATTTGTCACTTCAAATAATTCAAGCCAATCAATTTTTAATGCAACAGGTAGCATTGTTGAAATACTGTGTAAATGAGGAAGTGATAATTGATTCTGAGAAGGCAGGTGAAAAAAAAAGTAAACGGTAAATGGGATGAATATATATAGTGCTTTTCCAGTCATACCAACCACTGATAGCAGTTTAAACAAGAGCCACATTCAACCACTTAAACATTAATAGACTAAAATGCAAATATGTGGGAAACTCGAGGTTAAGTGCCTTGCCCAGAGGCACATCAACATGTGGTAGGAGGAAACAGGAAACAAACAACTTTTCAGATTGATTTAAGATGTTCAGTGTAGTTTGATGTAAATTCTAACAGTATTGCCAGAGCAAAACCACAAAATCAGAGACAACAGACATGATTGAAACAAGCACGAGCTAAATGCACCACTCACCTGTGAAACAGGTAGGTAGTAACAGGTAGTTGGAAAATCAGAAATAATGGAAGGTAATGTAAACACAAACAAAATGGATCAACATGATTTTCAAACTAACACGGGAAATGGGAGAATATATTGTAAAAATAAGGTTGTTTTTAAAAAAAAAATAAAAATAAATAAAAACAGAGCCATGACAACTCAGAACAAGTAATTGATCAAATTTAAATCAAACAGAGTTATAGCTAAACCAAACATTTTTCAATGGCGCAACAAATTATTGTGTTTAAAATTAACAAACTACACAAGAGCAGTTTGATTGGTCAAATATAACATATTACAAGCTTCTTATCAAAATTCAACTCAACATTTTACTGTCAATGACCACTGGAGTCTCAAACCCCCGTGAATAGTCAAACGCTTCATTAGTTGCACCAAGTGTGCAAGAGATAGAACAACTCAAATTCCCAGACTCATCTCATCTCAAACATCTCATTGCATATTAGAAATATGGCTTCTACAAGACAATTATATAAAAAGTTCAGAAAAAGTATCTCTGCCTTGGAAAAACATGGAAAATTTACCAAAAAGATAGGAAAGGCCTAAAAGACAAAAACACAGTCTGTAAAAGCATCGCCACCATCTGGATGTGTCAGAATGTTATCGACAACCACCAGACCTGATTGTAAAAGACAGCAGTAGCAAGGCCTGGTGGCAGCAGACAGCGAGGTTTCTGCTACCCCAGTAAGGAACAAAGTAAATAGTGAATTGCTCACCAACATTCACCAATACTGTCCTAATATCATATGAAAATTCAACTTCAATTTGTTCACAGCTTCCTAGAGCAAAGTGTCATGGTGGCTCAGTGATGCTGGGTGACGATTTTGTTTCCTCCTGTGCTGGAAACCTGAAGTGAACGGCGGGGGCAAGATGGAGTCAATCAATCATCAGGAAATCCAGAAAAAAATGTCAGGCTATTTCACAGCGTCATCTTCACACATCCCAAGCATATCCACCCAGACTTGGTTTTAATCATAGTAGCTTGACTTAAACACTGGTGAAAATCTCTGGTGGGAGTTGAAGAGTGGTTGCAGCGCTGAAAGGTATGATTATTAATGACATGTAGGTATTTTCCTTTCGAGCTGGGTAAGATTCGTCAGAAACTAGGGGTCGGCTGTGAATCACACTTGCAGCAGGATATAACAACAAAAGGGTGCTCTGCTAAGTGCTAAAGATGCTTGTCACGAGCAGGCTGGATTATTTTTAGGTTTTTAGAAGTCATTTAAAGTTAGGTTTTCTGTTTAATTTGGATAGACCACTTGTAATATTAGTTGTGTTGAGCTATTTTTGTTTAAGTTTGATTTGACTTTTTCCAAAGAGGTGCTAATTTGTATGTATAACCGATAAAACTTAGTTGTGTGGGGTGGGTGAATAATTTTATTTCGGAACTATATGCAGAATTACATTGAGACATCATGACAGAGAGTCATTGGACACGATAAATAGAAGAAGAGTTAATGGACAGTCCTACATATAGGCAGAGGATGGCGCAAAAAGAGCAGTACTAATTGCATCACATGAAACCTGTGCTACAGTAATAAATCACATGGTTTAAAGTTATGGAGATCGAAGAGAGTGATAGTTCAGCCAAAACGTAGATGGTTCTTTGGTGATGGTAAAGACGAAAATGTCATTTGTCTTCTTGGGATATTTCATAGTTTTGTTACAGAGTGAATCTGAAAAGGGGACATTAATTAATTGCTTACTTACTTACAGAAAGCCCTGCTGTGCCAAATTACCAGGCTAACTACTATTTTCATGAGTCTCACATGGTATTTTGCTTGGTTTTATGGCTTCATATTGCAAAGAACAATGTGTACCACTGAACATCAGATCGCCGTTTTGGGTGTTGAGGTCAGGGGTTTTTGGGGAACTTCATTTTCAGTTCGGTCAGAAAATCCAACTTACAAGTACAAAAGGAGCCCCCTGTTACTTCTTGTCTGTAAAGTGATTTATGGTTTATCATCATCATCCCCAATGCGTACGCAATATGGAACAATCCCAGTCAATGTGTCTGAAACCAGGACACATGAAATCAATGTTGCACCTATCCATTACGATGCCGAAAAAATCCTTATACTTTAGTTTTTTTTCCAAAATCGTTGCTCTTGTTTTCTATCTTTCATTCAGTTCTATTCAAAAGTTTACACACACTGAATATTCGCCATGATCTTGTAATAATTATTGGCTCCCAGGGATCTATCTAAACTGTTCATTTTTGGGTTGAAATGAAAATAGAATAAATTACAGGCCTAAATATTTTTACAAACCCCCTCTAATATTTAGATAAATATAATTTAAATGTTTAACTGCAACCAAGCCCAGTTGGTACAAATCAGAGAGCTTCTGGCATAATTTTGCCTGAATGTTTGACCACTTTTGTAGTCAGTATTAGGAAAGTTTTTTTTTTTAAATTAGCTGCTTTCCTGGCAGAGATCTGGTTTTTAATGATGGTCCACGGGTGTTTGACAGGATTGAGCTCAAGAGCATTCAGGACGGTTAATTTTAGCCGGTTCTAACCAATCTGAAACCAATTTTGACGTGGGATTGTTGTACTGTTCGAACAAGCAGTGTGTGGTTATACTATTTCTGTAGACCATTCTCCAAAAAAGGTACTGATTGGAACGTTGGCTTCAGATGCAGCTTGGTATTCATTTTTTTTTAATTGCACGTACAAAATTACTACTTCTGTGCTAAGCTTTAGTGACTTAGCATTGTTCTAATTATCCAGTTAATTATGCACTAACTCTAAAATCAAGTCCCAAAAAGTCCCATTTAAAGATCCTTTTTAAATAAAAGTTCACTGAATTGTTCAATGTTCCCTTCCCTTTATTGCACTCTGTCAAACATAAAACAGTATCTACTGACGTAGAAAGTCAGTCATAGTTATCAGGACATTACGTAAGAACCCAGATTTTTTTTATGTTTTTCTCATCCCAACATGGAACTACTGTATTTGAAGTCTAGTTGAACCTTTTGTTTTGCTTAACTGTTATTGTCTAACACTTCATCAAGTAACACATTTTCTTGGTAAATCCTGAATCTTCATGAACTTAAATGATCTAGAGAAGAGGAATAAAGCTACACAAAATGGAAAAACACTAGGCAGTATTCAGCAGTAGTAAGGAAGTAATTTATCCTGTCAGTCATTTACTTATTGGGAGAGGCTCCATGTTAAAGCTTTCATGGCCTGAGAGCACTTTTCTCAGCTTTATCGAGGTTGTTTGTCCAAACAACAGCGGGTAAGTGCCTTCTTGGTGGTACAGCCCGGTTTCCTGGTCAATTTGGCTAATTATAGACGGGCCTAATCTGTAGCTGTAAAGCCTTTTTGTATCTCATTGCGAATTCATTCCAAATCAATTAAAGCAACATGAGCAATCCCCCCATGAAGCAGCCTCTTTGTGTATCTGCCTTACCCGGTCTGGTTCAGGAGCTACAGCTTGCTTTGTACAGCATTTAAACGCAACTACAGTGCTAAACACTATAACTGAACGAACAGTTGGCGGCTCAATAATGTGTGGGTAGAAATTTAAAATAAGTTTAACTTACCCGTGTATTTTAATGAAAACACAGCAACAAAAGAGAGGGGTGAACTGTTTTTCTGTTCAGCCTTCCTGGTCCTGAATGATGAGGAAGTGCAGCAAATTCCAGACTAAATAGTGGCTGTAAAACTGAAGCAGGACCATCTGATAGTTGCTTTCACGCAGAGAATTTGATTTACCAGAAGTAAGAACGGTTCCACCCTCCTCTTTTTTTTTCTTCGCCCATGTGACCTGGGCCAGACAGCAATAAGAAGCGTAGCAACTCATGTTCACAACAAAGGTTGTGAGCATGAGTTCACAACCTTTGTGCATATATGCTGTTTCTATTCTCTCTGACCCATCTTTGCCAAATTTCTGTCAAGTTATTGACATTAATTTATAATATTTTGTACATGTAGAAAAATTATTATATATCTGTCTTATATTTTTTGTATCAGCAGTCACAGGAAAGAAGAATTAGGATGTGAAAGCGGCAGCTGGGTGCTCAAACACACCTAAACATCAACAAATGTAAATAACTCTTGAAAACAGGTGTTGATAGCTTGCTGGTAGGAAGCAAAAAAAGATCTGTGATATCAGCAATGACAGTGAGCATTTTTTAGTTTTACAGCCAATCAATCTAGGAGGGGTTGTGTTGTCGTTTACAATGTGATATCCATTGTTTTACAGTGAGGAAGGTATTTCCAGGTGTAATAAATTTAAAATAAGACATACTGCAAAAACCTACAGGAAGAGCTCCATCTTTGACACATGTAAAATATCAAGTTTCTTGACAGTACCAAGAGAAAAATACTGAATTGGCATTGCCTTTTGAGGGAAGTGTTGTCATAAGAAAAGCCTAATCTCCCTTGGAAAGAAAGCTGCAACTTTGTATCAGAAAGACCTCCAGAACATTGTTTTCTGGGTGAAAATAAAATACAATGTTAATATTTTTGCATCATGTACATATGAGCTCATCTCATAACAACTAACGCGCATGGTGGTGAATGATTCGAGCTTGTTTTGCAGCTACAAGACGCAAGCATCTTGCATTCATTGGGTCAAGCACAAATGCATTGGCGCACAAAAGCATTAAAGAGCGAAATGTAAAATCATCTGACAGCTAAAACATCCCCCAAACAGGAACATCAGTGGAACCACGGTCCAACAGACAGCTGCAATCTGCAAATGAATGTCTGAATAGAAGGTAATCAATACGTCAATGGGCATGGCAAAGTCCACACCTACTTCCAGTTATTGCATGTAAAGCTTGTCCTACAAGCTATTGAGAAATGGGAGATTCTTTGTTTTACTCATGATTGCATCGATAGTCATGGAAACTTTATTTGTTCCATTCCATCTTTCAATGTTAAATGTAGTTAACATTAGCCTAAAAAAAATCCAAAAGCTACCTGCTTCCAACATGTAGTGAGTGAGAAAGATATTTTAAAATAATATATTTATTCTTGAATGAAACAAACACTTGTTGATTTTGTATTTAAGTTCAGTTCAGGTGTTTTGCTTAATACCCGCATGACAGTCCTGTGACCTCTGTAGACCTCACGCTCTGTCTTCTATGTCGTGAATGGAAAATCATGTGTTGCGATGAATCATCCACACTCACTCAAAGTATGAAATGTTGCACGCATAGTGAAGAAACTGCTAAGAATTTATTGTTGTGCAAGAGGCAGAACACAAAGAGCACAGGAAGGACATTTGATCTCAATTTGGAACATTGTGAAATCCACTTAAAATTTAGCCACTGTTGATTTGATTTTTAATCTATATATAAACATGCTGTGGTTTTCACCATATTTAGAAATATAAGGCAGTGAGCATATTCTATTTAACTAAAAAAAAAGGATTACATTGATTATATTTATATATATCACTCTTTTCCGTGCTTCATTCTTGGACACTTTCTTAACTAACAGATGTGAAAGTTGAAAGTAAAGCGACAAACTGATTATACGCAGGATGTATAATATTGAAAAAAAGCAGACTTTAAAACAAAAAGTAATATTCAACTGTAATATGGATCACACGGTTGTTCTTTGCTATGTGTTATTTAACTCATAATTTTGGCTAAATATTCAGCTAATTAAAACAATTTTGGTAAAAAGGCAAAATATTCATCAAACTGTTTCTTGGATTGATAAGAATCAGCTATATGATATCTTCTGTTGGCTTCAGGTGTATTTTTGTATCTCCAACAGGGTGTAAGACTGAACCATTTCTTTCCAGATGTAAATGTAAATGTTCTGTGTAAACACGCTGTTGGTGAAAGGAGCAGAGTGCATGGTCCCTACCTCAGAAACAAATGTTTATACAGCCACCATTTAATTGTTCTGAAAAAGGGAGGTGCACTGCAAAAAGGGAACTAAACGCAAGTAAAACTTTCTTGAAATTAGTATATTTTTCCTTGATTTGAACAGCTAAATAAGACTATTTGCCAATGGAAGGAGAATTTCTAAGTGCGAAAATCTTATTCCACTGGCAAATAGTTTGACTTACCAGCTTAAATCAATGAAAAATACACTAATTTCGAGAGGATTTTACCTACTTTTAGTTCCCTCTTTGCAGTGTGGGCTTCACCCCATCCTGAATTTAAGATTGTGAATCAAGTATCTTTGCTTGTACAACTTTAAAATGTTGACACAGTTTCTGAATGGTGTCGGGCTCGGCGATTGGTTTGCAAGAATTGATTTCAAGGACGCATACTCTTACGTAGTGATACATCTGGAGCACAAGCAGTTTCTGATATTTGCTGTCGAAGGCATGGTCTGAGCATCTGGTCTTGCCCTTCGGTCTATTGGGGATTCTGTTCTGTGGTGAGTGAATGGAGGCTGCGCTCGTCAGTGGTTGCTCAGATTTGGCAATGGTTCAGCAGATTTACAGTGGATACTGCCAGTGCTTTAAAGAGTGCCCAGAATGGTCTGTCCCTGATTCTGCTAGTGATGGTATGTAAAAAAAATAAATAAACAGGTTGCTGGTAGCAGACCCTGAAAACCTGTCTGGCAGGATCTGGGAGTTTCATGCCCACCTGCTGAAAGGTCAAGCTTGTTACCTAGAGGCATCCCCTTGGGTGTGGTTGCAACCAGTAAAGTGCCACAGTATCTTTCACTAGGGGCTTATATGCCAATAAATGGTGGGCTTTTGAGCAGTGGTGCAATAGCAAAAAAAATCCATCCCATTGTGGATGTTTCAATATTCTTACACACACACACACACACACACACACACACACACACACACACACGAGAAGAACACAGAAGCTTCCAGGAATGCTTTCTATGGTAGAAAGGGTAACAGCAGACTAGCGCCATAGGTGGCGAATGCAACATTGGAGATTAGTAGGAGAATGTAGCAGTGTGTCAGAAAGTGGACATAATGTCCTCCAGCAGCCTAAGCCTGGAGCAGCTTAACTACAGAGATTCCTCAGTGAAGACAGTTCTGTTCAGCTGACAGCTTTGCTAGGGCCCGGGACAACACAGTCTGTTTGCCTTATTTAAAGAAAGCATATTACATATACCAAATACAGAAATTATACATGCATACATACATAGATACATACATACATACATACATACATACATATACACACTCTAATATTAAATATTTTTCACAAATATTTTCTGAAAAATTACTCCTGCCTGTATTTTAATGGTCAGAGTGTCAGTTTTGGGCCCCCCCTCTGTCCTGGGCCTGCGATAATTGATCATTTTGTCCCCCCCCCCCCGTCAGCGGGCACGATTTTTTTAATCAGCGTGGACTTAAGGAAAACACATTTCTACTGCTCACTGTGCTGGAAGCACACGCTTTTTTATTGGTCACCATGGAAGCAAAATGAAGGGCAATTCTATTGGTCTGCTCCTGTCAGCACAAACAACAGCAGCATAATACATCCTGAAGCTGAAGAGAAGACCAGGGGAATTTCTCAATACCAAATGAAGAGAAATACACATATTGGTTAATTGAGCAAGCGCAGAGCAACAGAAGTGCTTCTCAGTTTGTGTCTGTACAGGAGTTACTATATCTTGATTGTGAACGTTACCAAAAACAATCTGTCCCCCCCTTTAAAGACAAATTATTCAAAAGACATAGTTTGTCTCTCAGCTGAAAAAGATTAGTATGACAGAAAGTGACACCAATTTACTGCATAAAATATACAACAACCAAAGTGACAGCAAACCATATATTATGTTGTGAATTTAGATATAATTTGAAATGCAAAAACCCTGCCTTCTTGAGATTATGTATACACACCACTTTATGAAGTTAAGTAAGATGAAAACAGTGGCTTTTTCCCCCTAGTCCATGTGGGACTGGTTTCACATCCGTTTGTATATGTAGACAATGTGTTTGCAGTTCGGACAGCGATGCTCCACATCTTGACAGGAATCGATGCAGAATGGGAAACAACAACAAAGCCAGCACCTGCATGTGGGAAAATGGGAAATTGAATTGTGTTACACTTTATCCTACTATGGATTCTTTGGATTCTTTTAAAAAAGGCATTTAGGCTTTCATTTATTTCTTGAAGATATTTACCCAAGGATGGCCAACCCTCCACAAACAGCCCAGGTCAACAATCCTGTTGTGTGCATTGTTTGGGTGACCACAGTTCGCTGGCAGTGAGGACATACAGTCTGTCCAGGGACGTCTGACAGCATAGGTGACATTACCACACGTTGAGACACTGAAATACACAAAATATAGTAGAATTCAAAATAAATGCTCACAATTCTTTCAAAATAATCCAACAGTTTAAAGGATTTTCTTATTTGTTTAGTAAAAATCTTCATTTGCTTTCTAGTCTAAGACAATATTTAGACAACATTTAGCCTTAGATGTAGTATAATAAGCTTAAAGAAGATTTTAAAAGAACTGCATAACAAAGGAGAGGATACTGCTACTTGTTCTACAAAAGAAATATTCAAAATGGGTGTTGTGCATTTATTGTGCGTGTGTTGACTCAACTCCTATGAGACCAAAAATTGTAAAACTACCTTCCTCCGTAATTATAGCTGGAAGTCGACGGGGAACACCCGTTCAAGTTTTTTGCATTTAGGGAATTTATCTTTTGCCTATTCTTCTGCAAAAATGTCAAACTCAATGAAACTGGATCGAGAGCTTCTCTGAACACCCATTATAACGTGTTTCCATACATCCATAAAACAGCGAACTTTAGTTCTTGACTATTCAAACAAATATGTTTGAATGTAAATTATTTATTTGGAGCCCTGGTTTTATGTTTACAGGTATTTTCCTGCTGGGATAGGAAACTCCACAGTTAGGCACAACAAGGGGAAAAATCTGATTTTATCTGACCTATGCATACTTTTAGAGATGTTTTTTGTGTAACTTACAGTTTGTGGGAAGCTGAAACTCCTAATGTCTTCTTAGCAGTGGCTTTCTTCTTGCCACTGTTTCAATATAGGACACATTTTTTGGAATACCTGACTACCAACACGTTTTCCCACCTGAATTGTGGATCAATGCTGCGTCTACAGAGTTACTCCATGCCTGCCTCTTTGATTAAATCACCTTTGGCTGGCCTATTAGTTTAGAGCGACTGCAAATTGAGCAAATTTCTCTTGAATAGACACAAAGACAATACTTTCTCCCAGTTAAGTGTGAATATGGTTGAACAGTGAAAGGTTAAAAGAGCATCTGCACACACATGTCTATGATGTGTAACTGTAGTTTTATGGCTGTTAGGGTTCACGTAGTGGGGTGAATAATAAACAGATTTTCAGTTTTTGTTTGGGCAGAATTTGGATGGTTCCCATGGGTTACAAATAGAAAAGTTTTTAAACACATTTTTCTGGGCTGATTTAACACCAGGAACTGTCAATTTAAAATGGCAACAAAAACAACGTCCACAGAAATTCATTGTTTGGAGAGAGTCTTTGCATTTTCAGATGGTGGGTGGAATTAAGTGAGATGTTCAAAGTTTTGTACATTATTTCATATACTAACATATGCTTTGAACTGTCACATAAAATTCCCATAAAATACATTGAAATTCCTGTCTGTCACGTGAGAAACGAGAAGACGTCAGAGGGTTATATACATTTTTACAAGCTACTGTACCGTTGTTCATATCAGTCATTAGTACTGTAATGAATGGGCTCTTTTTGGACCACAGAATGGATTGTGGACACCTTGACATTATGCAGTTTTCATTCAGTCAGTGACTTTCATTGTAAAGAGAAATCCTGACCTCTAGTGGATGTATACATAAATCTGCAGCCTAGAGATGTCCCTGCTGGATACTCAGGCCAATCTCAGATAACTTTTTTGTAGGCATAAATTCATATTTCAACAGAACCTGTACGTTTTATGGGGAAGAAAACTGAATCTTAGAAGGCTTTTCTGATATATTGACATGTAAAGTTATCAATCATATTTGATTAGAAGGCAGTTTTTGTAGTGGCTAAACGTCACCAGCAGAGGACGTAGATGCAACACTGGTAATGTAGCAGCAGTTATATCCTCTGAACAATGACAGCTTTGCACGCTGATCCATTTGTCTTAAGATATGTTATGATTTAATGAGCAAGAAAATAACAGAAAGTTAGAAAGTGTGATGTATAATGAACAGGTTCGGCTAGAATGTTTCCGATTGCTCAATGCGTTTAGGGTCAAACTGTTGCCAACAGATTAATGGAAAAACAATGTTTCACATGCATTTGAGTGGACAAATAATACATACTGGGGAATTTTCTCTTCACAAAAACAACATTTAGAACGGGACTGTGCAAGGAACAAACAGAAGAAAAGCATTCTGTTAAACCCAGATGTCACAAACGGTCCCATTCACACGGACAGAGATTTCAGTCATGCAGCCACCCACTGCAGAGGTTAATTACTAGGACAGAAACACATTCATGATGAGTTACTGTGTGAGGACAGCGGTCTACACTATACAGTTCTGTATGCTTCTGCTTGAAACATAGCTGACTGAATGCATACGTTTTCAATGCAACAACATGTTCGTGGTGCAGGTTGCCTCACCTACTGGTGCAGCTGCCACAGGAGCAAAAGCAGCTGCAAGATAAGAGAAACAGTTCAACAAAACAGAGAGTAAAAAAAATGTCTCAAAAATCCAAAAGATAGTTGCATAAAACTCTCCATCACCAATCACTATAATGTGCTTTCCCTTTTTTTTAAAGCGTACCACCATAGGTTAACACTTAAAAAAAGATTACTAGGCTATGTCAAATATACTGTGTATTACTAGAAAGTTAAGAAGTGACTACACACCTCCTGGGTATCCAGCAGGGACAGGGGAATAGCCTGGTTGAGTCAGATAGCCTTGCTGAGCGGAGAAGTTTTGCTGAGGAGGGAAGCCTGGTTGAGTGGAGTAGGCTGGTGGAGCAGAGGGGCCTTGCTGAGGGGGGAACCCTGGTGGAGCGTAAAAGCCTGGTTGAGCGAACATCCCTGCCTCAGGCCCAGGACAATTATAATTCACTGGAGGGCCAGGATAGGGTGGAGCCGTACCCTGTTGCAGGAATCCTTTTTCCATCTTCAGAAATCCCACATGTAAAACAAATATCATTTAAGAAGAGCAAACAAATGAAGGAAAGAAAAGAGAGTAATGATTTAAAGAATAATGATTTGTGTAAATCTTTGGACGCCTTTAAAGCTGCTTTATTTTTTTATATGCATCTGAAATAAATGTGCACTGCTTTCTGTTTAATATGGGAACTGTTTTAATGATGGAGAAGACGAAGCCAGAACAGGTGCCCTATGAAATGCAAACCAGATCCAGTTGAGTTGTTTCATTTCAGTAAAAAGGACCGTTTTAAGTTCCGACTGAAGATCTATGGTGGGAGGAAGTGAGAACCTATATGTCCTAACCAATGTGATGAAAACAATAGTTTCAGGGAAATTGAAAATTTTCAACCACATCCTCTTTTACTACCACTCGCACTTGCAATTTTAAACCAAAGGGGTCTCTTTAGGTTAGCTTTTTTCTGTTAATGAGTGCTGTTGAACAACACATAGGACACTCTTGAGAAGTTACTAATCTGCCATTACAAGGCCCATCTGAAATCACAAAATCCCTTGTCAAGTAGTCCGAGGGGGGAAAAGTGACGTCAGAAAGGTTTCAGGTCTAATATTAATCCATCCATCTATCCATTTTCTAACACGCCTATGCCTTGTGGGGTCGCAAGGGGTGCTGGTGCCTGTCTCCAGCTGTCAAGTGGCGGGGTACACCATGGACAGGCCGCCAGTCTATCACAGTCTAATAATAATAATAATGTCTAATTTTAATACAGAAACTCGGGCTTAATAAAAAGTATGTTTAATACTTGCTTAAAGGTTGTTATTTGCAAAAGGTATTTTTAATCTGGCGAATAAGCCTCATTGGAACCCATATCTTAATTTATTGAATATGACTGTACATTCCATGTTGAGGCATCACAGAACCCATTCCCATATGCAGGTGGAAGACTAGCTAGAAAGTTCAATACAACTCTACTAACTGCAAAAAAAGCTGATAAATTTGTCTTGTTCTAACCTATAATTTGGCTAAAATCACCTATGTCACAAATAATATCCCTTAAATCACTAATAATACACAGAATAAACTCCAATATACAGCAGAGTTTTAGATGTCATAGCACAGGCACTAAAGAGTTTGCCCAGATGTTCACATGTGTGAGTGCAAAGTCCACCTCCTAGTTTCATAAGCAAATAACTATGTCAGGATAGAATGATATAGGCAACAATTTTGTTTGGAAGGATTTCTCATTGAACTTCCACTTGGAAAGAGCATTCCAGTTCTGTTTTTCAAACAGAAAGTCAAACAATCCAACTTAAAAGTATAAAAAGGAGCATCCTATTACTTCTTCTCTGTATAGTGATTTATGGTTTATTATCACCATGTTACACTCACATTCAGTGTGATCTTCATGTATAACTCAAAAACATAAAGATTCAAGCCTGCCAAAAGCTGGAATATACTGAAACACTAGTGTCACAGTTTATAGTGAAAGCATCGCCACAGACTGTAGGTGTGCCAACCAAATAAATGGTAAATGCCCTATATTTGTATGGCACTTTATCAAGTCCTCTGGACCCAAGGAGTATGTATGTATAGTATGCGGAGGGATGTCGGCTGGCCTGTCCACTGCCTGTAGTACAGCCGCAAGACTGGTCGGGTGTCTTTAACTGTGTTTATAGGTCGCTTTTTTTTTTTTAGACGTTCAGAAACAAGCCCAAAAAAAAAGCCACTTTAAAAAAAATAAAAAAAATAAAAGCAGACTTGACAACAGTGCCAAAAACCATTTCACACAATGACCGTAGATAATAGCCATTTGTAAGGTTATTACATGCAAAATTAACCGAAACAGGTCCACCCTGTTCAATTTGCATGTCATCTAAGCCATTACAAGGCCTTTGTTGGGCAGTACTAAACTTGCAACTCCACACTACTCCAGACATTTTGAATTGAGAAAGCTTTCTGGGTTAGAAGCGAGACATCTTTAAACTGAGAAAACAAAGTCCAGCATCCTTAGAATTTGCGTCCGTGAGAATTTTGCATTTCTGATGTGTCAGTGAATTTTTCAGTGATGTTATCAAGGCGTTGGTTGTTTGTTTCTGTGGTACTTTTTGGTTGGTTTTGCTGTTCTTTTTATATCTCTCTGCAGGGGTAGAAGCAGACTGAGGATTTGACCTTGTTCTCGTTTTCCTCTGCTCTATTTTTGTCACCTTTTCTGCCTTTTAACGTTTTGCTTCATCTTTTCTCTTTCACCTTTTCATTTCTGTGGCCAATGAACTTAAAATATCTTCTGAAGTTTTTTTAGAAATCTGCAGATGATGGAAATAAAAGTACTTATTTGTCTTGTGTGTTTTGCATCGCTGTTCGGCATGAATATATTTTGTCTTGGGTTACTCCTGAGCTCTGCCTCATGAAAGCCAAAGGCCACCAACTTGAACGCCTCCATAAAAAAATAAAAAAAACCTGGTCTCTTCATACACAAAGAAATGCATAAAACTTATCTTCTTCACTGTCCTAACTCAATATCTGTAACTAAATCAAACTACAACTCTGATCTAATCTGCTCCAACGAAGGCAACTCCAAGTCTCTCTTCTCAATAAGGCACAAGATTTTTGATCCCCCTGATTCCCTGCCTTCTCACATGTATTCAAGTAACACTTGTAATTCATTATCTTTTTTAATAAAAAAAAAAAAATCAACTCCATTCATTAGCAACTACATACGACCCCCTTGCCTCCCCATTCCCCTCTGCCCCTCCCCCATAGCCAGTCATTTCCCTGCTTCCTACTGCCCACCTCCTCCGAAATTTCTGATCTCATTCATAAATCCAAGTCCTCAACCTGTTCTCTTGACCCCCTCCCCACAGCTCTGGTCAAAACCTGTCTCACTTCCCTCCTCCCCTTCATTACTTCCATTCCTCTCTTCCATTATTCATTGTCCCCTCACTTTTCAAAACTGCAACCGTCTCCCCAATTCTGAAAAAATCTGGCTCAGATTCCACTAGCTTTAATAATCTTTGTCCCATCTCAAATCTTCCCTTTGTTTCTAAAATACTCGGAAAAAAACTAGTGTCTGCTCAACTCCATCCTCTCTTGGCATCTCCCACACCCCCCTTGACTGGTTCCGCTCTTATCTCTCCGACCAAACTCAGATTATTCAACTCAAATCTTTCACATCGCACCCTTCCCCTGTCACTACTGGTGTCCCTCAAGGCTCAGTTCTTGGCCCCCTCCTTTTCATCACCTACCTCCTTCCCCTTGGCAATATTTTCCGCAAATTCACATTCATTTTCACTTTTACGTAGATGACACCCAGCTCTATTTATCCAGCAAACCCACCTCCTCACCCCCGCCCCCCCTGTCCCGTACTAACTGCTTACTTGAAGACTGGTTCCCCTCAAACTTCCTTAAACTAAACAGTGATAAAACCAAACTCCTCATCGTTGCCACCACATCCACCCTATCAAAAATCAATAGTTTCACACTACCCATTGACAACTGCTTGTCTCCCCCTCCCCTCAGGTCAAGAGTCTGGGTGTCATCCTTGACTCCTCCCTATCCTTTCAGTCACACACAAATAACATTAGCGGGTCTGCATACTTCCACCTTCGCAACATTAACCGCCTCCGTTCCACCCTCACCATGCGCACTACCTCTGTCCTTATCCACAGTCTCATCACCTCCCGTCTTGATTATTGTAACTCTCTTCTTTTCGGCCTCCCTCATAAATCCCTCCACAAACTCCAACTTCTTCAGAACCCAGCAGCTCGTGTCATCAACAGAACCCCCTCTTTTCATCATATTTCCCCTGTCCTTCAGCAGCTCCATTGGCTCCCAGGTCAGTTCAGAATACAATTTAAAATCCTTCTGCATACTTTCAAAGCCATCCATAACCTTGCTTCTCCACATCTGTCAGACCTCCTTCACATTGCCACCTCCTCCCACTCCCTCAGATCCTTCGTCCTCCTCACTGTACCCCCAGCTCAACTCGTCACCATGACTGAGCCTTCAGCCGCTCTGCTCCCCAGCTCTGGAACTCACTCCCACCTGACCTCCGCAGTATTGACTCTCTCCCCTTATTCAAAACCAGACTCAAAACCAACCTTTTCCAGCTTGTTTTGTATTTGTAATACACTGTTCTTGTCCCTCTTCATAACTGTTTATTTATATTTTTATGGTCTTTGTATTTTTTTATTCTCTGTAAAGTTACCTTGAGTGTCATGAAAGGCACTGTTAAATAAAATGTATTTATTATTATTATTATTATTATTATTATTATTATTATTATTATTATTATTATTATTTAGCACAAGCTAATGCTACCGACAGGCTAGGTGGAGCGACAGACATCCTCAGTTTCCAGGGAAAGTCTCTGTTTTTGACGACATGTCCACAGCACAAGCTACCCCAGGAAATGTCTGATTCTAGCGTTTCATGAATGTTTAGAAAATGTTGTGTGTAGTTTTATTACAATGGTTGAGTAGACAGAGCATGTTGCACATTGACAACAGCTGCTGTGATAGCAGGGTCTGCTCCTATTGAAGGAAGGACGAGTAGCAGCCTCCTTTCAAAAACAAAGAAATAAAAAAGCAGAGCGTGAACTTGTCACCACTGACGAGGAACTGTCCTGTGATGTTATATGTGCAAATTAATTTTGTTTCAATGAGGCTGATCCTTGCTAATTGTGCAAGAAGTCCTGCTTCTGGGTCTGACTCAGGATCAAAGTGGGACTGTACCATTTTGCATTTGCTGGCAGCCATTTTCACATGCATAAAGAGCAAGTGTAAACATTGAGATGGGTTGAGGGCAACTACAGCTTATTTGCATAGAAAAAAAACATCCATCCATCCATTTTCCGACACGCTTATCCCTGCTGGGGTTGCAAGGGGTTCTGGTCCCTATCCAGCTGTCAAAGAGCAAGAGATAGGGTAGAATAAAAACAGTGCACTTTAAATTAGCTCAAAATGGCCAAAACTGGGAAGGTGAAATTGAGTTGAGAACAACTTTGTGCAAAAAAATGTGAACATGGTTAGCCCGTAGACCTATCCTAAATGTTTAAAGGAAGCACAATAGGTCACCTTTAAAGGACAGTAAAATTTGGATAAAGCTTAACTATCTACACCTAAATGGAACTAAAACTGAGGTGATAGTTTTGGGGAAAACAGACTTGTTGACTGAGTGTAGCAGCACAATTGGTCCTTTAAATTAATTTAGCGGGTAAATGGCCTCTACTTGTATAGCACTTTCTCAAGTCCAGAGGACCCAAAAGCGCTTTACGCTACATTCAGTCATTCACACGCTGACAAGCAACGATTGTAGCCACAAACAAATGAGACAGGTAGAGCATAGAGTTGAACAACCCGGAAAATAGAGTGCACTTGAAAGGGTGAAACACTCTTTAATTACAACTGTGTGCTGTGTCGACTGCAGCTAGTCCAAGATGCTGCTGCCCATCTGTTGACCAGTAAAAAGTAATGTGAGCATATTACTCCCACATTGTTCCCCTTACACTGGCTGCCTGTACATTTTAGGATTGTAAGAGTTCTCTCTTGGCCTTTAAATGATCAGGGACTTCCTTACTTGCTTGTGCCTTTACACAAGTATGTTCCCCAGTCTTTTAATTCCAGTTGAGCAGGAGCACCAGGCTTCTTTTATCAGTGGTTATTGTTTTAACTGCTCTCATTCTATTAGTTTCACTGTTCATTTATTTTATTATATTACTTTATTACTTGTTCAGCAGTTTGGTAACTTTGGTGTGTAAAATGTTTTATAAATAAAGTTTGACAGATTGATAGGGCTTGTTTGGTACTGCATTTAGACATAAATATAGTACAAAATACCAAAATGAACATGACATTTGCAGCTCAATATTACATGGATAGAAATATGAAATAACTTTAGCTTACCAGTGTTTTTTCAAACAGCAAGACAGGGATGAAATGATTTTTCCCCCCTCTTAAATCTTCCTGGTCCTGGATAATAAGGACGTGCAGCAAATCCTAGATTAAATAGTAAACACGTAAAACTGATAGAAGCACGAGGCATCAGATGCTTCCTTAAACACAATGGGTTTGATTTACCGGAAATAAACATTCTTCCGTCCCCCTTTTTTTCTCCTCCCATGTGACCAGAGCCACACAGAAATCAAAGAAGAAGCAATGCCAAGTTCACGTCAAATCTTTTCAAATATGTAGCTATAGGAAACACAATGCATCCAAAGATATAAGAGTCAAATGTTTTTTAAGTCTGCTTACTTGAAAACTGATGGTTTTCTATGATAAATACCCAGTATAGCCACAATTTATCTCTTTCCTGTCAACTTCCTCTTGTGGTTTCTTCTGTTAGCTGAAACAGTTTCACCTATTTCAGCCAAGTAGAATGCATATTAGATTAGATTCAACTTTATTGTTATTACACAGGTACAGGTACAAGGCAAACTGCATATAACAGTGATATAAATACAAACCGTGTAATCCTTTCCATACTTTTTAATGAAATATAATATATCCCCTGTCCCAAAATTCTAAATATGGTGGAAACCATAAAATTCTTTACATATAAATTCCAAATAGAACAATGGTTAAATTTTAAGTGAATTTGAAAATATTTCAAATAAAGAGATTTAAAAACATCTTTTTAAAATAAATTTCAGCTCTGCCTCTTGCAAAACAATAAACACTGGAACGTTTTTTTTTCTTTATGAACACATTTTTCAGTACTTAGAGATCAGTGAATCATTCACACTCACTCAAACACACATTTTCATTCACGACAGAAGAATGAGATCTATAGAAATCCCAGGACTGACAAGGGGACTTTATGCAAATCAACTGGCCTGACTTACAAAAAAAAGCAACATACCCTAGTGCAGTGGTGTCAAACATATGGCCCGCTGGCCGGTTCCGGTCCGCCAAACAATTTAGTCATTTTTATATATATATATATATATATATATATATATATATGTATATATATATATATATATATATAATTTTTTTCTCTCCAGTGTCCTGTCTGGCAATGTGGCAATAAGAATTTTTGTCTTAATGCCAAAAAGAGCTCATCAGATTTGACTTTCACAAGTGGAGCAGTACGGCTTTTGCCATAGTGCTCCGCTTGATTTTGAATGTGAATAGTTTTATTATGATTCATGCGGGGATTATCTGAAATGAGACGGACATGACAATGGGAAAGTAGGAGAGGAAAGGAAGAACAAGAAGAAAAAAGAAAGAGTGAAAGAAAGAGGAGATAAAAGGAAGAGAATGATAAAAAAAACATGAAAAAAACATGTACTTTGTTTAATTGAAAATCTGCAGTTCCTATATTGTCCATGAGGGGCGCTGTGTTTTAATCAGCAAATGGTAGCACTGAGCTTCAGATGTGGAATATTGATTTTAAATCATTTCTTCATTTTTATCTGTTTGATGTATGTTGTCATGCAGGACAGTGTTTTTAAGTAAAAAACACTAAGTAAAAGAAGAGAGCCAGAGAAGTCTGTTGGTGGCAAGACAAACCACTCTGGATAAGTACAGGAGAGTGTGGTATGCTATTGTGCGGTACCAACTTGAAGGGTACGAGCTAGACAGGGTGTAAGGGTGAACTAATGGTACCTAATCATGTTGATAAAAAACTCGGTGTACGACAATTTAATAGTCGAAGAAATTGTTTTTGTTATATGTGTACTATGTGTTACAGATGATTGTCTTGTTACAAATGTATTGTGTTTAACTGATACACCCAGTGGTGAATGTTATATACCAAGCAGAGAACCTGATAATTCAGCCAGACATGGTGTGCACTTAAAAGGTTTATTGTAAAATAAAAGAAGACCACAAAAGAATTCAGGACGAAACAGGGAAAATGATGGCAGAACTGGCTGGTGGCAGGCTGAACAGGCAGATGAAAGCAGAACAGGAAGATGACAGCTGATCAGATGAAGATGGGTAAACAGGCTGTTGGCAGAACAGTCCAAAGGGCAAGCGGTAGTCCAGGTTGTGACCAGAATCAGAACCCGATGAGTACCCACTGAGGGCAGGGCGAGCACAGGATCCACACAGGAACACAAGAAGGCAGGCGGTGCACACACGCACTGGAATAATGAACATGCGAGAGCAGGGCGAGCACAGGATAGGCAGGTGGTGCACACGAGCACTGGGGAAGTGTTAATGCAAGGCTGAGAGACGATCTGGCAGGGAATTGCTGTGAGAGGCACATATAAATAGGTGTCCCAGGTGAAACAAACTGATGTTAATTGAACAGCAGAAGGTGTTGCAGATTGTGTGACGAGTGGAGAAGAGCATGAGGTAAAAAACAAGCCAGTCCAAAAACAAAAGCAGATTGCATGACAGTGAAATATTATCATAATCAGAAATCACTTTGTTCACCTAGATTGTGGGTACAAACAAACAAATGAATTTGACTTCAAATTCCAACACTTGCATTCTGTAGCAAACAGGCAGACAATTGACAGCAAGCACAACAGCAAACTACAGTCTAAAGCAAAAATATAGAAATAAAAAATAAATCAAAGAAAAACGTAAGAACAGTGGCAGTATTAACACAGGAGAGTATTTTCCCCTATACATACATACATACATATCTCTAAGTATGTGTATATATTGTTCATAATTTATGTGTATGCACACTCAGTAACACTCAAACAAGGTCGCTCCCCCCAGTCCTTTTAATTTCCCCAAGCAGCTTACCACTGAAAACACGCTCGATGGAAGACTTTCAGAGTTTAGCTTAACCATTTATTGTAATATGGCAGAGAAATAATCACAATGTTACACCGCTAGACTCTTAAAGCAAAACAACACGTGCAACGTCCCAGAGATGAAGAGCCTCCAATCAAACCCACATGTTCTTTTTCTAAGCTTAGACACACCCCTCAAAAGAGGTGGTCTCCTCACGTGATGTCTCAAGAACAAAATGCGTGGTCGTGGAGACATTATCTGTTTTCCCAGTGTGTTTTATTTTGTGGGTGTCTTGAGCTGACTAAGTGAATGCATGCCTCTAAAATCACAGGGAGAGCTGTTCCATTAAGAACTCCACACAACCTATGAGGGCTGGATGAGATTATATATATATATATATATATATATATATATATATATAGATATATATATATAGATATATATATATATATAGTATATATATATATATATATATAGATATATATATATATATATATATATATATATATATATATATATATATATATATATATATATATAAAAAGCATATCGATAAAATAAAAATCATATTTACCGATAGATAATCAACAAATCAAAACATATTTTTAAATGCTGTCCTGGCCATTTTATGCTGTTGCTTATCGACCTATTTTTAGACACAGAACACGCAAACACTGGTTTCAAACTCAACCCTTTATTCAACCAACCTTTTACCAAAACTGCAATTTAAAAAAAAAAAAATTAAATAAAATAAAAAAATTACAAAAGAATGTGTGCTCTCTGAACACTTTGAAGGGGGCGTAGCTTGTTGACAGAACGCTCCTGGGTCCCATTGTGATTGGTTGGGTGGATGTAGTGATTGTTGTAAATCTACATGGCTAGAATGCAAAAAGAAGGAATACATACATACATACATACATACATACATACATACATACATACATACATACATACATACATACATACATACATACATACATACATACATACATACATACATACATACATACATACATACATACAGTTATTGAATCATCTTCCAGCCCTACAACCTATATCTAATTAGACTACATTTAACTTTTAGCAAATATTACATAAATTAAACACACCATAACAATGTGTTGTTTTTTTTCTCCTCTCAGCAGAGTAGCTAGCTACCACTGCAGTAAGGTGTTAATCAGCGTCCCAGCCTGGGGATAGAAATCTGCTCTTTGCCGACTCGTTTTAGTCATCAGGGCTCTGTAGCGCCGAACTGATGGTAAAAGTCTGAATAAATTGTGACCAGGATGTGTTGGGCTGACAGGTATGTTAGCTACCCTTTTACGGGCTATGGACGTCCTCCACAGGTCATGACTAGATTGCGGGTCTGTCCTGATAATCCTCTCTGCATTTCTAATAACTCGTTGCAGTTTATACCTGTCAAGTTTTGTGGATTAGCTTCAGGATGTCTGAACAAATGTTTAGCTACATGTGCTACAAACAACATCAAACTCTTGAGACAAGATACAATTTTCAGTACATGTTTGCCTTTAAGAAAAAAAAGAAAGAAAAGACTAGCTCTTGTTCTGTGGAAGATAGCTGCTGGGTCAGAGTACAGCAGTATTTTAACATGTTTTGGAGTAATCATCATAACTGCGTGCAGGAGTTTGAGATGCTGTAGATTAATAAAAATAAATAAAATATGTATTATTATTATTATTATTATTATTATTATTATTATGCCTTTTCAGCCTTGAACCCACATATCAATTTATCTGACAATGAATTGGGACAATACACTCCGTCTTTGTCTTTTATTTTGTACACAATACACAGACTTTATGACAAATAGAAATCTAACTGAAAAAGGCTAACAATATTTTAACATTCGGTTTGATATGAGTTGGTCAACATAATTAACATAAATTAGTTCGCTAAAACAAATCAAATTCCATTAAACAGTAGCCCAATATCTGTCATGGTGAGGTTAAGGAGGATTGAAGCACAGAGTGTATTAATAGCTGTAAGTTTGATAATAAACAAGGAAACTTACAAAATATTCTTTATCAGGAAGTCTGACAGGAAACACCGGAACATATCAGGTATGGAGGAATCAGCGGATGGAGGTGTAAGTTCAAGGATAAACATAGAAGCCAGCAAGACACAGGGAGAACTGGAGACAATATACTGGGCAGAGTGGAGAAATGGGACAGAAGACAGGTGGAAAAAAAATCTAAGGAAATTAGGAGAAGCTGAGCACAATGAAGGCAGAGAGCTGAGAGAGAAGGAGAATACTTAGCATGGGTAGACAGAAAAACACAAGGAAAAGATCTACAAGAAAATACATGGTGAACATAAAGAGACTGAGAACAGAATCCACAAAAGTAAGAACTAGTTCAAATAATCACGAAAGAGATCATGATCCAGGAACTTAAACTAGTTAAAAATACATACATGAAGAAAAATCAGAACACAAACACCTAGAAATTGTGACAATATCAGTGCCCGTATTCACAAAGTCCTCTTAGATAGCTGCTAAGAGCACCTCTGAGTAAGGAAATTATAGTCAGCACATGAGTTAAGCTGGACCTGCAGCCTTGTTGGTGTTGACCTTCTTCAGGGAGGAGGTCAAAAGAACAAATTTTGGACTTCAGGAAGGACAAAATGGCCCCACTCTACATCCATGGGGACTGTGTGTAAAGGGTCCACTTCATGAGATTCCTGGGCGCGCAGATATCTGAAGACCTCCATCTGAAGACTACAAATGCTATGGTGTTGTGAGGAAGGCTCAGCAGCATCTCCACTTCCTGAGAGTGCTCAAGAGGAACAACCTGGAGGGGAGCCTGCTGGTGACCTTCTACAGAGCCACCAAAGAGAGCATCCTGGCATGTTGCATTGCGGTACGCGGGGTGCTCAGCAACAGACAGGAGAGCACTGCAGATGGTCATCAACGCAGCTCAGAAGAACAGAAGATCACTGGCTGCTCTTTGCCCAGCCTGGAGGACATTGCGAACTCTCACTATCTCAGCAGAACTGGCAATATCATCAAGGACTCCTCTCACCCGAATAACCACCTGACCTGTTACCGTTGGGCCAGCGATACAGGTCACACAAAACCAGGAACAAATAGACTCAGGGATAGCTTTTTTCCAGGAGCTATCACTTTAGCCAACAATCTCAAAATAAAATGAACCTGTCCCCCTGAATTATACATATACTGATCGTATTGATCATCTACAATAAATCAGCAATTTCTGTGCAACAACAATACACTAAGTGAAATTAATTGCTTCATCTCATGTTTACGACCCTGACTTGCACTGGCTCACGCCGCTACTGTGCATATATCTGTGTATAATATTGTTTTTATTTTATGCTGGTATTGCTTTTTGTAATTCTGCACCAAAGGGAGTTGCACTCAAATTTTGTTGCTCCCTGTGCAATGACAATAAAGGCTATTCTAAACAACTTGTGGGTGAATAGTTGAAGTAAACATGACATTGTTCAGATAAACAAAATTAATAAAATGATACAAAGCCTATGGGCTGAAAATGATAGATACTGTTGATGAAGAAATTAAACAATTAAATATACTTTAAATACCTCAACATAAGGGCACTGGATCAGAAATTTGCCCATTTTAAACTACCAACTCATGCAAGGAAAACATTGCAGAAGCAACATTTATAAAAAATAATAATAAAAACACACTGAGACAATGCAAAAGGTAATGAAAACACTCAAATTTACTACTCCTCCAGCTGCAATTAGTCAAACACCAAAATGATACAAGTTCCAATGGTGGGAATTACAAAGTTGACATAACTGCTCACTAAATTAACAACCACACATGGTAACTTGAGCATTAAAGATTGAATCAGCAATTTTTCCGGATGTTTCCTCAAATCCCTTTTTGAATAACTGTGCATGCGCAAGACCTTCTTACCTGTTTTTCCGTTCCTCAGGGGAAATCACGTGGAAAAAAAAAAAAAATCTCCCAAATCCACTCGGGTCTTATTTCTTTCTCCTTTCTTCTGATAAACTCATTTCTGATTTGCTTCTTGCGCCTCTCAGCCATGTTCAAAGTATACGGTGAAAGCAGTGGCGCTATAATGAATGGCTAAGACTGAAGCTAACCACTAAGCTAACCAGATGTATAAACACTAGAAAGGCAGGGATTGTTAGAATTTTTACCGGCCTGCCTCACAGAGAGCGATTTTATTAACCTCCCTTTTCTGAATATGTATTTACTACTTTCTGGATGGAAAGAAGATTTTACCCAGTATAACAAAAAGTGTTTCTGAACAGGATCACCAACTATAGCTTTAAAATGACACCATTGAATATTGATTTTAAAAACAGAGGGAGTTGGAACTGTCCCACATGTAGTCACTGGAGAGAATATAAAATTATTAATTACAAAAACAGGCAAAACTACAAAGTACACTGGCAAAATGCATCCAAATTGATTCCAACCAACTCTTTGAATGCGTTCTTTGAAGCCATCTTTATGTATTGATTTCCCACTTACTGTCTGTCATGAAACGGTTCTGCTGAGCCTGAATTCAGCCACACACAGGGTTTCGTCTTCAGAGAACTGAACCGGTCTGGAGCAGGTGGATGATGGCAGCGGGAGCAGAAGGAGCTGGAGGACCGTAGTGCTGCACGCCAGAGCCAGACGAGCGCAGGGAGCCAGGTTACCTTCTGGACTGAAAGGAGAGCGCAGAAGTTTCCAGGAATGCCAGCAGCACAGTGAAAGTTATTGGTGCTGGAGAACAGCAGGCAGGCAGGAGGAAAGTGAGTGCAGCAGGCTTGAGGCGAGGGAAACTGTGAGGACCGTGAGGTGAAGGCTGGCGGCAGCAGGTGAGCAAGGGGCTGACATGAGGAAAGTTGAGAGACGTTCCTGCAATGAAGAGCTGGCAGAGGAGTCCTTATGTAGGCAGAGAGCAGGTGGAATCAGTTCCCTTGATTAGTGATGGCAGGTGCAGTGCTCAGGTGTGGAGTGGAAACTGGGGTGTATGGAAGGAGGAAAGTGCCAGAAACTGTTCAGGGTGAGGCAGGCAAAATTGAACCCTGACACTGTCATGATTTAGGTTTTTGTTTTCTTTGTTTTGGACTTTTCTGGACTAATTAGTTTCCACTCCCCTCAGCCAACAGCCATCTGTCGCCACACAATCAGCTCAGTCACCAGTAACCAGTCAATTAGACCAGATTAGCTTCACCTGTGGCCAGTAATTAATGCCAACTCTGCTCACCTGTCCCTGTCTCTATATACCTGCCTCAGCCAACTCATCCTGACCAGAACGTCTCGTCTCGTCTTGTTTCATGGAGGACCACCTTGACTGTACCAGTTCCTGTGTCCTCGGCCAGCTGGACTCTTCTGCTTCCCCTCTCAGATGAAAGTTGCCTGTGTCTGCATGCTGCACAAGCATGCCTGTTTCCAGCCGTTCACTCCGCCCGTTCTGGTGGTTCCTCGGTCCATATAGGCCTGCACCTTCTGCACTTGATCAGCTCCTGCCTCTATCACTTAGTCTAAGTCTGTCACAACCTGCATATTCTGGTCCCCTGCTCATCCCTGCCTGCCTGCACATAAGCCATTATTCATCTGTAAAGTCTGCTTCTGCCACAACTCATTCTCACAATAAACCTTTTAAAAAGTAACTCTGTGTTTGGCTGAATATTGGGTCCACCAGCATTAATCATTACACTTACCTATCCTGATAAAAGGAAATACAGCCAGTTAGGTTCCCTGTGCCTCTTAGGATCTGGTCAGGTGGGCTGTGCAATTGTCAGACATGCACAAGGTGCTAATAAGTGGATAAAAGTTTTAGAAGATGGTAAAATGTTGGCGCTGGGTAGCACTAAAGCAGTTTGACACACTACATTGGAACACTTGTTATGGAGAACATTCAGTTCAGTAAACCTGACTGCAGTCACCCTCTCAATATCTTCCAACATCTTCGTCATTCTGATTGAACTAACAGAAACAGGATGTGTGCAAAGCCATGTTTCTCAAACCAACTCACACTCTACAAAAACACAAAGTTACTCGCTGTTTCTATATTTCACTTCAGTGACGCGCATCTGAAACCTGAAAGGGTTGGTGGTTTGTGAAGCTAAGCGTCTGGTTGCAGCTGCAAGCAAGGATTTAATTAGCCCTTGACTATGCAAACATGTGACCACGTCACTTCTTTACCATTAACGTATATAATTTCTCCTTCCCTCCTCTGTTTTTATTCCTTTATTTATTTATTTATTCCTAAACCTTTATTTTATACTTTTCCCTTCAAATAATAACTTTACATTAAATTCATTGCAAAGGAAAATTAAGGTGTTAACGTTTATTTTAATTGATGTCCTTTGGGGTATAAGCATTTTATGCATGAATAACGAATATCACTGCATTGAAATGTTAAATTGGCTTAGTTTGCTATCTTAAAGCATGTCAAACTGTAAACTCAGCTCTTTATTATCAAGCATATAGTTGTATCCTTTGTGGTCACGTGAATGTTGTGGAATTACAGATTATGTAAAATTTAAGAATTGACATGCAATTTTTTCATTAATCTGAGGGGGGAGCTAGAATGCAAAGAAAACCAAACAACCAAGCAACTGCAGAAGCACAGTGAGTTTCATTTTATTGTAAACTAGAACAGCAAGCAGTTATGAACGGGTTTTAAACCCAACCCAGTAGAGTCCGCCCCTGGCACCCACCTCCCAGCACACTTTCCTCACCACTTCCTGCCAGGCAGGCGTTGCCTTCTCTCTCTCTCTCATATCGACAGCGCTGACAGCTTTGGCTATGAGTTGTATTGAAATGCACTCATGAAAATCCACATTTGATGACAAAATATTTCCAAACAACCATTTCTATATTTGGAACAATACAACCAATTTCCAATACCCTTGATCAAACGCTTTTTCAAAAAAATTTAAATAAAAAATTATAACAGTAATTTCAATTTTTTGTTTTCTATCATAGAGCCAAATTTAAACAAATATATAAAAACCAGAGTTTAAAAACTCTGCCTAAATGTCATCAGAGGACTCTGTCCTCAATACAAATCATTTTAGCCTCTCTAGATTAAATGCCTTTTCGGCTGAAAAAAAAAACGAAGAAAAAATGTCAAAAGGAAAAAAAAGTTTATTTCAACAACTTTGTTCTTAAAGTTACTTTTTTAATTCATAGTGTATTATAAAATGTACAAACCATTCTCAAATAACCATATCTATATAAGGAATAGCATACACTAGATTTTATGAATTTCCAGAGAAAAAAAATGCTAAGTGTCATTTCTACTATATTATGTGAAATTAACCTGAATTCAAAAATTCATTAAAAACCCTTAATTTATCAACCGATCAATATCTCTACAGAAGAAACAATATGAGGGTTTATTCATGTCCGTAGATTAAATACCTTTCCAGCCACAAGTTACTAACCATCATTTCCACAGCATTTACCCAATAAAAAGTTAATTACATTATTGATAATTTATTATAAAATATCAAAACATTCTGAGGGTACCATGTTAGCAAGTTAACAATGTAATTAAAAATGCATATATTAAAAAATGCATATAATATCCATCCATCCATCTTCTTCTGCTTATCCAGGCTCGGGTTCCAGGGGTAGCAGCCTTAGTAGGGAGCCCCAGACTTCCCCCTCCCCAGCCACTTGTGCCAGCTCCTCCGGGGGAACCCCAAGGCGTTCCCAGGACAGCCGAGAAACATAGTCCCTCCAGCGTTTCCTGGGTCTCCCTCTGGGTCTCCTCCCAGTGGGACGTGACCGGCATACATCATCAGGGAGGCTTCCAGGAGGGATCCTAACCAGATGCCCAAGCCATCTTGACTGGCTCCTCTCGACGTGGAGAAGCAATGAATCTACTCTGAGTCCCCTCGAGGATCTCTAACCCGGACAATTTGCATATAATAAATTTCCCCAAATTTGACAGACTGGCGACCTGTCCAGGGTGTACCCCGCCTCTCGTCCAGTGAACGCTGGAGATAGGCACCAGCAACCCCGCAACCCCATGAGGGATTAAGCGGTTTGGAAAATGGATGGATGGATGGATAAATTTCCCCAAATTTGTAAAATAGCAATTTCTATAAATTATAAAATGCATTGTTCTCAACGTTCCTAGATTTAATGATATTTCAACAACCAAAATTGTAAAGCAAAATATCAACAACATAATTCAACAATGACCTTGATTCCAAAATTCATAAGTAATTCATAGTTAATCATAAGATTCCTGAAATATTCTGAAGTAACCATTTCTATTAAAGGATTAAAGGGTTTCATGTCTTTAGATTAAATACTTTTTTAGCCACAAATTTATATTTTATTAAGGATAGCAACACTGAGCAAAAATTGGACACAAGGTATTAAAAAATTCTTAAAATAGTATAAAATGTCAAAGATCATCAAAGGAATATTTAAGCTCATTAGGATAAATGTGTGATTTACACAGACTTAAAAAAATCTTTATTTATTTTTACCAATTTGATACATCACTGTGTTGAAAAGGTCATCTAAGCTGTATGCCTTGAAGATATGGACAAATTTTTGTAAAAATTGGATCAACTTTTTTTTGCAAAGTAATCTCTTATTCCCACTAGTTGCGGATATTTGCCCAAAGTCAATGCACTTCTTTGGAATCCTATGTTTAGCGTGGATTATGAAGGCTATTTTTTAACTTCTAATAGTTCCTGAATTATTGCGAGTGAAAGATTTGTGGCTAACTCACTAACAATATTTGTTTGTACGTAACTTTGGTGCAAAAGTTCACAAACTGTCTATGATAACCCCTTTTTTTTTTTGCTCTGTAGATGGTTTGGGTAAAGGTGTAGGATGAACCTGGGTGTTAGATTGCTTTTGTTTTCAAGGGGCTTTGTTGCAAAAAAAAAAAAAAAAAGAAAATCAAGGTGCAAGTGGGCGAGGTCTACATTCCTTTATGTAAAATTAGTCGAGGACTGTTGCAAAAAAAATTTTTTTAGGGCATGTAAAACACCTTTACTTTCACAATAGCAAACCCTAGTGGTCAAATTTAGCAAGTTTCATAAATTGCAAATATTTATTTTGGACAACATAGTCTAGATCTGCAGTTGTATAATCTTTATGTTGCCTGTTTTTGCTGTAAAGTTTACCTCATAGATTTTCATGCAACTTTAAGACAACTGAACTTTTCTAATTGATAAAAAAAAAAACAAGCAAACAGAGCCGTTAATCACGCACATAAACTGTATACATGTGTATCAGGGTGGGTTGTAATTACATGTCCCTGCTCCATTGTCTGTAGTTAGGCCGAGCGGGCACACTTGTAGTAGCCAGTAGTCAGTTGCTTTTGTTCTGTGGACATAAACTGCTTTTTAATGTTTAACCTGGTTTCCTGTTTTATCTTGTAAGTGGTTCTCTTCTGTTTCCCAGAAACACCAGGTGGCAATTTCTAATCAGCTGAACATCTATTTCTCATAGATTAGGCTGACCCCAGATAGCACTGTAGTAAGGTGTGATCCAGAGCCATTAAATATATGAGAATTAATCCACTGCATTATGACGCTGATTTAAAGCTTTACTTCTCTGTTTGTTTTTCTTTTAGGCTCAAATTGAAACCAAACTTTTGGGAGCATATGGAACAGCTACAGCGGGTTGCAAAGTTGGCCTGTTGTACCTTTGAGGATGATGTGCACTGGAGGGTAGAAAGGTGATGATTAAATACTGAAATTGTTTTTATTCAAACAGTCCTTCAGATGTTAATGAATTAATCCAAACGTTAATTCAAACTTAGTTTAGATAGGGAGAAAAGCAAAGCTCAGCAATTATGCAGTCATTGGGAATTTTAAATATGGTACAGGCTAAGATTAATGTTAAATGTCAAGCTTTTAGAGCAAGTCATACATTCTTTTGAAAGGATCATTGAAATAATTATCTATTCTTTGTCCTTTTAAGAGTGAATTGATCAAAATAATGATAATCAAGTTATTGTCATTGCAACATACATCCCAATGAAATTTGTTCTCTGCATGAAACCATCCCCTTGGGGAGCAGCGCCCAGGGAGCAATCTAGGGCTAAAGGACCCAGAGTGGCAGTGTGTGGGAGTTGAACCCAGAACCTCCAGGACACAAGCACAAGGCTCTAACCTAACCACAAGGCAGAAATCTAAACACCACTGTCCTTTGAATGTTTTCTGCCCTTTGAAAGCATGAGCATGTTTCTTTGGGGCTCAATTTATCAACAGCCAGATCTCCTTATTGAAAAGATGTGCTACAGTGATCAGCAAAAGTTTGCACTTCCTGGAACATTTTTCATATTTTGTTGCATCACAACCTGGAAATGTAATGGATTATTTGGGAGTTTGCACCATTTCATTTAGAGAACATTCCTAAAACTTTGAAAGAGTATTTTTTTTAATTGCAAAAGCAAACACCGAATAGAACAAAATGCCAGAAAACTTCAGTGCCACAGATTCTCAATTGGCTTGAGGTCAGCCCCTGCTGCTGAAAAACATCCCCATGCCATGATACTGCCACCACCTTGGGGTGATGGGATGTGTTCAACCTACTATTCCTATTGGTGCAGAATCCTTTCGGGTCGACGTTAGCACAAGTAAATATTTATACATTTTGGACCCGTCAAAATGTATAAATGTATGTACTATACATTTCTTTTTCTGCTAAATTCATACTTTTATCCTGCACCACTCTAGACAATCTGTGGATGTTTTATTTTTGAAAAATGTATTGTTTTGATAAAATAATTGTAGCTATGACCTTTAAATGACAAATTTCTATCTTCCTAAATAGAGTGTTAGGTACTAAAAAAAGGAATTTTTAAGAGCCATGTATTTTTTGCTTTTGTTTTAATATCTTGGTAAGTATGGCCCCAAACATCCAGCCACTATTTCCTCATAATCAAACTTGAGCACACCCATTTATTAAACTTAATTAAACTGTATTTGAAAACAGTTCTTGTACTTGATGCTTGGGAAAGACTAAAAGCAATTTCTACCCCAACAAAACAGAAAACATTTGACCCAAAAGTTGAGAAACTGTTTTTTTGAACTTATATTTATTTATTTTCTACTTTATTTCAATAAAATATCACTTTTTAAGTTTGTTGCTGGTCAATGAAAAGGAAAGTAATTCCTGATTTTATTTTTATTTGGAAAAAAGTTTGGACACCCTACACTAAACTAAACTAGTGCAGTTTCACAAAAAACAGGATGTTTTAAGGTGATTTATTTCCTTTGGCAAAACACAATGCTGGTAAAGCCACTTTGGAAAGATTCTAAAATTGCCTAAAGCTGTTTCATCTACTCTCAAATACGTTTTGTTTCCCTGTGCACCGCAACTTTGATAAAATATAATACAATGACGGTGACGGATGGAGCGAGGGGTTCAGTGCTATTTTTTGCAAGCCATAATATGAAAATCTAAAAGCCATAATGGATGACTTACAGTAGAAGGGTGGAGCTTGTTGGGTGATAAGCCAGCACAGCAGTCATGTGAATGACTCACAAATACTTTGTACTACGCATTAAGCACTCTACTGGTACATAAACACTGTAGAAGATTTAATACTAGGACTTGTAAAATGCACCTTGTTCTTTGATGTAATTTATATTTTATATTTTGATGTATATTTTCTTCACACATTTTTTTATTATCTCTGGTTTTAGTTGAAATGGCAGTAGCTTTGTTTCCAACTAATTGTCATGAAAATTTTTAATAAATAAACGTTTCCCTTTATAGTCCCACAGAGGGGAAATTTGTCTCTGCATTGAACCCATCCCTTAGAGAGCAGTGTGCTGCCGACACTGAGTGGCGGACAGGGAGCAATCTGTGGTCAAGAGTGTTGCTCTGGGACCCAGAGTGACACACTTAGTTTTGAACCACCAACCTTTGGGGGTTTTCAAATACACAAACTTCCACCTCCCTGACCACTAGGCCACCACTTGAAATCCACTCCCAAACAAACAAACAAACAAACAAACATTTAAAATGTCACAAACAAAGAAGGAAAAGGAAAATTAGAATTAGTCGTGTTTCCATCCACTGGTTTGGAGCGAATTAACCAAGCTGCGGAACGCATCATTTCGTCAGAAGTTGATATTACACATGGCTGTAATAAACAGGAAGTAGAGGTCGCAAACTAGCATGGACCAGGCATCTGAGAAAAATGGAGAGAGATTTTCAGGAATGTGTGAGCATGTTGTAATTATTCTTTTTATGTCAACTACTATTGCAGATTTTACATGCAGTCCGGAGACTTGGAGAAAGAAATGCAATTCTATGCACATTATTGGAGTATTCGGGAAGACGGCAACAGCTGAAACAGCTGATCAGCGAGCGTAATACCCTTTTTGTGAAATTAAACACGTTGTTTTGAATTCTGCTTTTTTTTGTTTCCATCAAGCTTTTCTAATGTGATTCTTCACAATGTGCATTGAAATTTGCTGGAAACGAAAGAGGCTGTGGTTCAGCGAGAGACAAAGCTGGACAACTTGTGGCAATTCAGTCTGCTTTGGTCCTCCTCATGAACTCAAATTGACCCATTCAGTGTTCTCACACAGCTCACAGGTTTTTGGTGCAGCTCATACAGAATACGAGTAAACACCATTAAAGAATAAATGAGGAAAGAAGCCTCACAAAAAACACATGAAGTTGTATTTTGAGTCCATTAGCTTTACTGAGACACTATATTCTGTAAACTGGTGCCCCCTTATGACATCTAAGAGTGGCATAATAATATAATATTGGTAATTCTTTAGCAGTGTTGTCATTTTTACTGCATGTTTGAGGACCAACAGAGATATACATTGCTCTTTGGATGCTGAGTCATAAATGGACTGTACAATCAAACTACTATTTAGAAAACACGCAGTTTGAAGAAAAGTCTTCAGTGTTGGAAAGTTGTCCATTCATCTCGCAAACACAGTCAAACAGCACTGTGTTTGCTAGCAAAGATTGTACATGACAATTTGTGGGAGGAAATACTTGTTATTGCTTAAAAACAGATATGTTGATTTTTTTATGATGAAAGGAAATTTACAGAACGTTGACATGTTGATTTTCTTTCTTCATACTGAACAATATTAGGATTTGAAATTATATATATATATATCTATATATTATATAGATAGATAGATAGATAGATAGATAGATAGATAGATAGATAGATAGATAGATAGATAGATAGATAGATAGATAGATAGATAGATAGATAGATAGATAGATAGATAGATAGATAGATAGATAGATAGATAGATAGATAGATAGATAGATAGGACACTCAAGCTGTTCTCTTTTGCAAATGTATTTTACATGGAATGCAATGGGCTTTTTTATTGATTGATTTCTGATTATATTTAATGTTCAACCAGCTAAGATGCCTTCTTTTCACATACTTCCTGCTTCATGTTACTTATCTTAATAGTAGCTTATTACTTTTCCTCACACCTACTCCCACATGCCTGGAGACGGCCACTATTTCTGTTAGAAAACATTTCATGGCCGTATAAGGTACATCTTAATAAATTAAATAATCTAACAATTGCCAGAATCTATTTTAGTCATTCAGTTAAAAACTGAAAATCATCTTTCAAAATCGTTACCCAGTCTTCTCAGCCACACCTTAACATTTGGACTTTGGTACTGTTTATATGACCGCTTTCCCCGCCGACCGCGTTCAAAATCAGTTTGCATACAGAGCAAAGAGTCCAACAGAGAAAGCAGTAATAACAGTTCACAACACAGCGCTGACCCACTTGGAGAAAGACAGCTCTATGTCTGGGTGCTTTTTGTAGACTTCAGTGCACATGTCATCAACCCAGCTCTGGGGGGTCCCCATGGATGCGTCCTCCGTGCCGTTCTCTATTCTATATTTTCTCATGACTGCTCCCACATTCACTCCACCAACATCATAGTCAAGTTTGCTGACGACACCACTGTTGTACGTATAATTTCTAAAAAAAAATAGGGAGTCAACCTTAATGGTTCAGCATTTCATCATTGGTGCTGGAAAAATAACCTGGACCTCAATATCTCAAAGATGAAAGAAGTAATCCTGGACTTTAGGAAATCCATGTGCACCGTGCACACTCCCCTCACGACACGAGAAGGTTTAGAGAGTTGATAACTACAAGCTCCTAGGTGCCCACAATTCTGCTGAGCTCACCTCGAACACACATATCACACTGGGCGGGGAAGCCACAGCAAAAGCCTTTTTTCCTCAGAAACTTGGAACGTGTTCACCTCCCTCACCAACTTCTTGTAAACTTTTACAGGTCCATGACAGAGAACCTTCTGGTGTATTGCTGCACCGTGGTGTACTCTAGCTGCTCTCAGGAGAATAGGACAAACCTGCAGCAGGTGGTGAAGTCATCGGAACGCATTATTGGATCCCAGACACCCTCTTTGCAGTCTCCAAAGGAAAACCAGAGCTAATTCAGGGGAGTACACCCCGCATCAAACAAATTAAGTTTTCTCCACTCTAGAAAAAGATTCGGGACTTTAAAGGGCAAACCCAACAGACTCAAAAGTGTTTTGTTTTTTAGCCCAGAGCAGTCAAATCAGTCACCCCAATCCCTTGAAGACACTTAATGAACGAGTAAATATCTCATCGCTGCTAACCTTTGTTTTATCTATTATTTTTTTGTATATACTATATACAAAATATGTGTGATATTCAGACTGCCTACCGAGAGCTGCCAAATTATAGTTCAAAACAATGACAATAAATTCTGTTCTGTTCTATTATATATCTGTAGACACTGCCTATATTATTAATTTTCATTGAATTCACCTTTGTTTAGAAATGAGATCTTAGTTATACCAGCAGACAAATTGTAGCAGATTGCAGTAACTTATTACCCGCAGTTTCTTTAGAATTTCACAACTGCACATGTATCACCTCTTCCATTTCACCCTTTTCTCCTTCCCACCTTTATCTGCTCTATTGCAAAGGTTTAGCCCCCATTATGCATTGTGATGGATTGATTCATAAGTTGGAAAGTCATCCATAATGCAAACGACCTTTGACTTACATGGTGAATTTAAAGGGTTGGGTCATTTACGCCAGCGCACAATTGCCATGGAGTTAGTGTTGAAATGTTTACTTTCTGAAGAGGAACGACTGATAAGCAAATGTTCTTTTGTGCCCGTCAAGGGGGAAGGACAGCAGACGGTTTAGGAACCGACCAAATCAACAGCGAGCCGACAGCAGGATCACAGACAGGATGGTTACGTTGGACTTCAAGACGTTGACGGTACCTGTGGGCATTTTGAGGATACTGGAGGTCATCTTTACATGTATAACTTTCAGCCTGGTCGCATCAGGGTCCAACTTGCCTAATTCGTTTTGGGCATGGTGCATGTTCACTTGGTGTTTCTGCTTCTGTATCACCATCTTCATACTGGTCCTGGAACTCACCAGCCTCAACTCAAAGCTGCCCATCTCCTGGGATGATTTTACCACCTCCTTTGCCATGTTGGCTACACTAATGGTACGCATTGTTCATTACAATTAATCTATATATCTGTGTTTCTATTCTGTTTTAAATACATTTTCCTAGCTCTTTTCATTGAAATTTGTTGTTGTTGTTGTTTTTTGCCAAGATATAAAATCTAGAGTTTGGTGTAATAATTAAAAGTACCAGCGGTTTTAATCAAGAATAACATGAAAACTCTGGTAAAGTTCATCATCACAGAAGATTTATTACACATTGTTGACTTTACGGGTTATAAAGAGGTCATACGTTTTGTTGGTGTTGTGGGGTTTTTGGTATAAAAAATTATGTTAATATGAGAAAAAGTATATAAAGAAGAAGGCTATTTTTATACAGAACTTAAGATCAAAAGAAGGGAAAACTACTAAGACAATAATGTTCTGGTAAATAAAGTTTTTTAAATAAATATTTAGATATAAAACCACAAGAAGTTTTGCATTTATTGAAACTAATGTTGAAAAAAAAACAATTTGCACATAAATGATCTCAGCAAAGTACATGTCAATTTAAATTGTTTTTATTTAATTTGTAAATACTGCACAAGAGATTAAGCATAGCCCAAGGAGGTTCTGAATCTTTTATTGTTATTCATGCAGGTGCTCACAGCATCCCTCCTCTACTCCATCATCTTCACCTGTAGTGGTTGTGGCAGACAAATTGCTGCCTGCGTTATCTCTTTCCTGACCTTCATCCTGTACGCTGTCGAGGTTGGACTGACTCGGGCCAAACCCGGGGAAATCAGTGGGTTTCTCTCCACAGTGCCAGGCTTGCTTAAAGTTCTGGAGGCCTTTGTGGCCTGTATAATCTTCATCTGTCTGGATTTCACCAGCTACTCAACTCATCCAGGTCTCCAGTGGTGTGTTGCTGTCTACTCCATTTGTTTCATTTTTGCCCTCCTCGTCATTATTTTAACTATTGGCCGGCTGCTGTCCCGCTTCCCTGCACCTTTTAACAAAGTTCTAATAGCCTGCAATGTGCTTGCCGTTCTGATGTACATCACAGCTGTCATCATCTGGCCCGTCTACAGCTTCAGGATTGGATCGAGACCAAACTCCTGCCCTATGATCTGTCCATGGAATATTGCTGTTGTTGTCTCTTTTTTAACCTGTGTTAACCTGATTGCTTACATTGTGGACACAGTGTATTCTTTCAAGCTGGTCTTCTTCACCACTCAAACATAATCACATTGTTGCATTGATTTGAATGTGAAGAGTTTGTTTCTGTTGTGCCTTTGCTATTGTCAAAATTGTTAGGGAAGTGAAGTAGCTACAACTTTTGTTCAACAATATAATCACAGTGCGATCTAGTTCCTATTTGCACGCCTTCCTGCTAATTTGTAATTTATGTTTTTTTAGCACATTATTGTGTTGAATAACTAAGTTAAATACACTTACTGATCTAGATGTAAAATGTAGCCAAAATGACGTTGTACAGATTTTAATCAAAAGGGCTACAGCTGCTGGGTGTTTGTCTTAGCACGTCAGAAACATGTCACAATACTGATAGAATGAGTGAATCTTTAACCAATATTCTGTTCATCATAAAATCACCTGCCCATAATAAATGTTTGCACAGGTGTGTCGCAGTGCAAAGAAACTAAAACAAGAAGCAGCTTTTGTTTTTTAATGTACCTGTCCAATGTACCCTTTTCTATAACGGGCACTAAACTAGAAGACAGGAAGAGGAAGCCATAGAGACATTGGACCTAATTGTATTTCGAACATGTTTGAAAAGGTTGGCTGCATTTTTGACTTGGCCTCCAATTCCACCTCCATTTATGACAAATTTTAATCCCTCAACTTCCTTCCAGTGTTTAGATGGCATAGCTCAGAAACTGCAATGAATGCTTGCCTCTCAACGGTGATGCCTCTGGAACTTCTGTCTTGGTATTACTCAGTATCAGCACACTTTGCACAAAGTTGATAATAACATACTAATTGATAAACTGCAAAACTGGGATAGCCTGGTTTTGTGCTAATGTGGTTCAGAGTTTATTTACCACACAGGGACTACCTTGTGTCATTTAATAATTGCAAAACTAGGCAAACAAAAAGCAATTGTGGGTTTCTTCAAGGGCGTATACTTGAACTAGTTTTATTTACCATTTGCATTATCTGACAGATCTACTGTACTGGCTCCTGTTTGGAAAGGGATTGATTCTATAATTTAACTATTACTTAATAAAGGACTGAATGGTTTTGCTATATACTTGTCCAGTACTATGAACAATATAGACCCCTGAAGTCACCAAAGACCAGCTTACTCTGTTTTCTTTGTTTCTGCAGACGTAGGATTTGGGATTCAGGACTGTTTTACTGCAGCTTTTGATCAAGGGATCCCAGTGATGTACTGTTTGCTTGATCACGATTTAAGCTTGTGATTCAAGCACTGCTCGTTCAGGGCATAACATTCCCGGACAGTCATTTTTAAAAACTATTTAACTGTTTTAAATTTGTATTCAACTATTTGTTTTTTATGCTATGCTTTTGAGTGTATGAGTTATTAAACTCTCTATTTAAACAATACTTAGAGGTTTTTGTCATTGTCATGCATTTCCTACAAATTCCCATAAGTGCTTTGAATTGCCCATTGTGTGAATGTTTCTATGAAAATAAACTTACCTTGCCTGTATTCATTTGGATATCATAGAAATTTTTAGCAATGAATAATATTATTGTAGCCAATAATGTATTATCTTGCAATTAATTTCACACTGTTTTTGACCTGATAAATATAGCTTAAATATAGATGAAGGAGTTTCCATCTGGAGACCTTAGGCAATAATGTACAAAGCTATTAAGTTACTGCCTGGTTTAAACTGATGAAAAACATGTAGAGCTCAGGATCACTGGTCTCGTCCTGAATTAAAGCACTGAGTGATTAACACTTTGCAATAATTTATAAAATACTATTAGTCCATACATGAGCTTAAAAAATATAAATATCTGAGAAAATATAAAGTAAAGATTTTTTTTACGACAAAACATTGTTAAAATTATGATTAAAGTGAGAGAATGTCATCAACTAGATTTATTTTTGATGAGTCATTGGCATGAAAACTGAGAAAAAAAGGTAAATATAAATAATAAAATAATAAAATAAAATAATAAAATAATAAAAGAAATATAATCATGTTCATGTAGCATGACATGTTTGGCTGCAATTGTTGCATTTTTAAAGGGTTTTAAAATGATTACGTATTACACTATCGGCAACATACCATTAAGGTATTGACTGTCAAACTTTATTAACGTTATTACAACGTTTTGACTTTATAAACCAATTATGGTAATAATAATTAGCATTTTATAGGTTTTGAAGCATTGATTGAAAAGGGTTGATATTAATCACTACTGGAATTTATTATCTATTAAGGCTATTTATGAATAATATCTATTTCGTAGGTCATAGTTCTGTGCCAAACTAACAGTTATTTATCCTAACTTTTGGACTACTCTGTTGTCTTTTAGCATAATTTTTTTTATGAAAATGTGTAATATGTACAAAACAAAAGAGGCATTTTTTTTAGACTTAAACGTTTATTGTCCAAATTCACCTTGAGATACAAGATACATGTTTGGACTTTGAGATGGGAAGGAACAAGGATAACATAAATCTGCAGCAGCAAAAAACTCCTGCACAGACCAGCACAAGGTTCTGATGCTGTCTCCAAAATGATGTCCAATACTCCAGCATGCTGGACCCGGAGCAAGCTTCAACAGAGCAATTTCCTCTCCCTTTCTTTATGGCACACACTTGTGGAAAGCCATATCTATGGAGACAAATTTCTGCCAAAACGTTGCACACAAAAAAAAGTTTTGCACACAAACAAAACTTGTTTTGCACACAAAAAGATTTGTTTCACACAAAAAAATGTTTTGCAAACTGTTCGCCAACCTTGCACTCAAAATATCATTTATAAGTTTTCCTCGAGCACAAAACGGTCTCTGCTCGCACAAAACAGCCTCTGCTCGAGTACGAAACAATCCCACTACCGCTGCGGTAAATTTGTGCCAAAAGTCACGTGATGCATTGAGTTGTTGTTGTTGTTCAGACTTCCCGACAGCAGGGGGCGCACCCGAAAGAAACTGAAAGGCGCCGGTTTGGCTAAAGAAGAAAAACGTGACATCACAGCTAACAGCATTAGCACCCCACAGGTAACTTTCAAAGCTTTCCCGGTGAAAAAGTAACAGCTCACTTTGCAGATAGAACATGTAAGATTTCAGTTAAAGGTACTGCTGTGTTACAGTAAGGGACCATGTTACTTTTTAGAGCAAATAACATGAAAGCTGTCCTTAGGTTGAACGCCATGCTAAAACAACTTTTGCTTTGTAATGCAGCCACTGTGGTTGGCTTCTGCTTTTACTGTGCTGTGTCAAATAAATAGTACCTGAGTGGATACCCAGATAAATGCATTGTTAACAGATTATCATGTGGTTTTTGTGTTGTTTTCAAATGACTGTCTATTGTTCTTATTGGTGTAAATCTAAATTGGTGTTTGGATTTGGTAATTTATCCTAAAACTGTCAAACCAATGCATGTATGCTTATGTGCAAAACGAATTCTTAATGAATTTAAAATAATTGCAACGAGTGGATATTGATTATATGAAAATTGGTAAGGAAATTAATTAAAAATTGCGTTTTCTAACATAAATATGAATGTTACAAGTAAAGCATATAGCAGCAGATCTAGATCATATCTCACTACCTTTCTAACTCCTTAATTTCTTCAAAGTAAAAATGAGGTCATCTGTGCCCAATTGCAAATATGTGTTGTGCACTTAATAAAATTGGTTTGGCCATGGCAAAAACCACATGAGCAGATATTTTCTTGAAAAGTTTGTTTTCATCAAAGTGGTGATTTATTTTTTTCTTTAACAGTATTATCCTTTACATAACAATAACACATATCTGTTTTCCAGCACCCACTGATGAGGGTGAAGGCCATCAAAGTTCTGGGCTGGATGGAAGGCTCCTACATAAACTCTGTTAGTCTACCAGGTCGACTTCCATCACGAGACTACCAAGACTTGAACAATTCAGGATTTGATGGAATCTTTAAACACATGAGGAGTTGGGCTTGTTAAAAAATAACTTAATATGTAACCGTTTTAGTTCCCAGTATTAACTACTTTGATCAGTAACTGTTGCAGCATGTCCTTCATAGCTCTTAGTGGAGCCCTTTAGGCTAAAAAAAAAAAAGTTAGGAAAAAAAAAGGCCAGGTTTGAGATTGTTCTAAATTTCCTGACAGTCTTACATGCAGAAATTGTTTTTCATAGTCCTGTTTTTGGCTTCATCCATTTCATCAGCCAGTTTTTTTAATACAGCCCGTTTTATTGTTAATATATGGATTGTTTACTGGGAAAAACCTGGAGAATTAATGGAGTTCTTTCAGTCTTAATTTCAACAATAAAAGCAATCCTTGTGAAAAAGGTGTATTCACTTTGATTAATATTGGTAAGAATTGGAAATGAAGAGTTTATCAAAGGGTATGTTTATTATGCAATGTGGAAAATAAAGGACTGTTTAATTGTCTCACAATGTTTGCATCTTCAGTTTTAGTAAAAAAAGGGGTCATGTGCCCCTTTTTTTCAATAACCTCAGCATTTTCAAAAGGTTTATACAGTACCTTACACATTTACTATCACAATCCTAGCAATTCTACATTTTTATTCAGTGAATACACTAACTTAGTTACATTTTCCTGGCTAGATTTTAGTACTTGAAAACCTTTTGCAACAATGGTAACCAAAATAAGATTAAACTCGTAAAGTGTTGGTCATACTGGACAGTAGCAACATTTATTTATATATATATATATATATATATATATATATATATATATATATATATATATATATATATATATATATATATCTGAACCGTGTGATTCAGAATGTCCCAGTGCATCCATGGCTGCCCTCAGTGCTACCAGTTGTTCGGGGCTCAACACATTGCCAGTTTCAGGAATAGTGACCCCACAGTGTGGGTCATCCAGCAGTCCACTGTCAATATGAGGCAGGCAGAGTCCCTGCAAGAAAGATGGAGATATATAGAGAATAAAAAAGAGACCATGATTCTGTTGCTACAACTTACTGAATATAATTTAACTCATGGAGCTAAGGATTGAAAAAAAGACTCCAAAATCCATTAATTATTTTAATAATAAACACATTTCAAAGAAAACAGTTTCAATGCCACCTCTCTGATGTTTTCGATGTTTTGTTGTATTGGAATGATCAGATAAATTAATTTCTGGTTTGAAATATATGCATTGTGAGAAACTGTATAATAGCACGCACAAAAAAAAATCCATCTTACCTCTGTGATTTCTGGTTCTACCACAGCATGCTGGATGCTTCCCATCTCCCATAAGTGTCAGATTCCTCTCAGTTCTGAGTGAATGGTCATCTCAGCCACTGCTGATGGTGTGAAAACTTAGTTGTAGTCTTGGGATAAATAAATAGTGACAACAGAAGTTATCCAACATGTTTGACAGCTCAAGCAAACTGTTGTCCTCTCCTGAGTGCAGCACATTGTTGTATATGTTTGTTCCTGCGCACCACACGTCTCTCCAAACACGTTGAATTCTGAAAGGAGAGTTAAATCATGGTTTAAATACGTTATTTTTCAAAAGTCCGTTACACAGCATTTTTAGATCAGAAATAAAACTAAACAGTGCCTTTAACTGAAATCTTACATGATCTATCAGTGAGCTATTACTTTTTCACCGGGAAAGCTTTGAAAGTTACCTGTGGGGTGCTAATGCTGTTAGCTGTGATGTCACGTTTTTCTTCTTTAGCCAAACCGGCGCCTTTCAGTTTCTTTCGGGTGCGCCCCCTGCTGTCGGGAAGTCTGAACAACAACAACAACTCAATGCATCACGTGACTTTTGGCACAAATTTACCGCAGCGGTAGTGGGATTGTTTCGTACTCGAGCAGAGGCTGTTTTGTGCGAGCAGAGACCGTTTTGTGCTCGAGGAAAACTTATAAATGATATTTTGAGTGCAAGGTTGGCAAACAGTTTGCAAAACAATTTTTTTTGTGTGAAACATATCTTTTTGTGTGCAAAACAAGTTTTATTTGTGTGCAAAACTTTTTTTTGTGTGCAACGTTTTGGCAGAAATTTGTCTCCATACATATCATTTTGCGTTAGAACTATTTAAAATAGTTTGTTGCACACACAAAGCTAAGCATTTGTTAAAACATGCTGAAGTTCTGCTATCATTGCACGTTTGTGAAACCAATAACATCACAACATGGGGAGGGCCAGGTAAACGCCCAGATTGAAAGTCTGCAGCAATAGATTTGCAACAGGAGAGCCATCTGAAACACAAACAATTCATATTAAAATAACTACTATCATTAACTATTAATTTTTTATGCTGGGCTTATTGTGTATTGGAACCCTATAGCAACATTAGGTACCATTAAATTTGCCCTCACGCATCGCCTAGCTCATATCCCTGAACTGAGGGACACTTTAAAGCTCCCCACCATTCATTAAACAGCATCATAGTAATAACTTTCAAATCAAACCTTTATATACAAAAAAGTTTATATACAGCTATGTATGTATGGAAAATTACTCTCCTGTACACACTATGAGAACATTGGAATTAAAAGTCAGATTCCTTGTTTGTATCCACAAACTTGCCAAATAAAGTTGAATCTGATTACATTTGATGCCTCTTGAGAATTATCTCAACAGGTTACCATGGCTTTTTTTTTTCTTGATTTTGTCAGTTTACAGCTAATTCCGAGATGTTTTTAAATTGTAAATAATGCACAAGAGATAGAACCTAGCTCACCCAGAGCTACGTTCTATCTCTTGAGATTCTTCTTGGACCCACCAAGGAGTATCTCGTTTTTCTAATGATTATTCAAATGCTCAAAGCATCCATCCTCTACTCCATCTTCTTTACTTGTGGAAGACAGATTGGCACCTGCGTTATCTCCTTCCTGAGAAAATAACACAGGTGCTGGGTGGCACTGATTGTATGGAAGTGTTGCTTATGCCACATTTTATATCTTTTATCCACAGCTAATCCAAGGTGATCAATCATGTTTCATTTTCCTCAAAGAAGCTGAAGCAAGTTATGTGCAAAAAAGCATCACTATGGATTTTTAAATCTCTTCCATGCATGGATTTGAATGTGAAAGACCTGTTTTGTTTAAACCATCAAGAACTAATAAAGTTCTGTTCAAGAACATGATCCCAGAGTGATTTTTTTCCCTTTTTATTTGCCTTCCACTCATATAATTTTTGGTGAATGTAACTACATAAAATTTTGTTAATCATATAAAATATAAGTTGTACGCTGTTAGAATCTAGTTGTTATAGATGCTTATACTGAAGTGGCAACAGCTAAACAGCCTGAAACTGAAACTTTAACCAGCTCTACGCTCATAGGAGATAACCCATCCAGAATAAATTATGTTTGTTAAGGTGTGTCAAGGTGCAGATCTTCACTAAAACACATAGCAGCTATTGGTTTTGAGATTACTCTGTTCAATGTTAGTAATTCTATGACAGACACCAAAGTGAAAGACAGAAAGGGGAATTTTCTAAATATATGTGCCGTGTAAAAAAACTAAAAGCAGGAAGGATGAGTTTGTAGCTCTTCTCTTGCAGCTATCTTTATTCAGATAATCTATACATGTTGGCAAGCACATTTGCATCTCACTTTTCATGTGTTTAAAAAAATTTTTTACACTTTCTTTGTTGAAGTCAATTTATTCTGAAAGTAAAAAATTAGGTTATAAGTGTGTTACATCCTGCCTCGTGGATGCAACATACATTTTTAAAGAATAGGTGACAATTTATTTTTAATGTATGTATGAGGGCAAAGCAATAACACAGAATGAAGCAATAATCAAAATTCTCCTCAAAAATTAACTAAAACACAACAAAGAGTGTCTCTTCTTGAGAATAAACAAACTCTTTATTTTATTAACTTTTCCCAAATAGCCTCTTGGCTACAAAAGTTTAAAAATTGCAGAAACAAAGCCAAGACATTCTTAGAAAAATATTAGCACAGCAAGCAATAGCTGAGTTTACGCGGACAAAAGTAATAGGAATAAAGGGCCGATCAGAATAAAATTGCGTCATGTAAAAAAAACAATCGGAATATAATGATCGGATTAAGCTCAATCGGAATAAAATTATAATCCGAATGAGAGGGGTGGTTTATGCCGATTGATAATCCGATCAACCTGCATATAAATGCTTGTCAGGCTCAAGTTATTCCGAATGTGGCAAACAGATCTGAGTGCGCATGTGCGCCCGACGTAAACATGACGTATTTCCACTTTGTTGAGTGGCTGAAATATGTTGGGAAGCAAAACTATTGGGGCTCCCAATACACATTATGATCAGATTAATTGATTGTGTGGAACGATGCGATTATTTAATCCGAATACATTTTAATCCAGTTGTGAAATTTTGTGCATGTAAACATAGCTATTGTCATACCGCACATGAAGCACAGCAGCCCTCCCTGTAGGGTAGGGCTCCCTCTCATTTGTCTGATCTCCTCATCGGTAACAGCTGCTGAGTGGACAGTGCTTTTATGTTGTCCCCTAGCCAACACAACCCACGCTATACTTTTATAGGCACTGCCAGCAGCCACACCCAAAACAGATGAATCACACATATGCATGTTCAAACACACACACACACACACACACACTCACATGTACACACACTTATAAAGCCATGACATCATGCTTCCTGTCTAAAAAGATGTGAAGTCACAGTATACACTAAAAATATTGTAGGAGGCAGGTCTTGCTAAAGTTAAAGACACAGGCATCAATAGCTTGATACAGTACATTAAAGAAAAGCTCACACACAAAATGTGCACAAAATTGTAGGTTTTTGTAATGTGAAAGCCAAGACCATGATGAATAATTTCAATCTTTGCATCTTTTTAACTAATTAGGCAGTCTCTATAGGGTCTTGGTTCTTCTGAGATATACCCAGAATGCAGTGTGCTCCACAAAATGTGCAATCAAGTGTGAGTGTTTCAGACTCTTCTGAGCATCCAAAACACTTCTGTAGAAAGGTCTTTGTAGTTCATAATTATTGTGATAGTTTACTGGGATGGTTTACTAGGTTATCCATTGCAAGTGTTCTGCTCAAACTTAAGTGGCCTTCATATCAGAGAATTTGAAAGATGAGTAGCAGCGCTCATTGTGACATATAATTTGTTGTCATTCTCTTTGCTGCAGTGTGCATCTATGATCTGCAGATCAAAAAATGATGTGGCATGGTCTGTACCTTCACATAAATACCTGCATCCAGCAGGGAAGAAATGTGCACACCTCCAAATTGTATATATAGACATGTTGCTGAGAGACCAAAGAAAGTTGTAAGGTTTTTCTTGCTGCACGTAAACAGACGCCTTGCAGTCTTGTTTAATATGTAATTATTTAATCAATTATCGATTATTTGTATTTATCACAACTTTATACTAACTTCACAGTAGTCAGCAACTTATTAAAACAAACTTTCAGCTTCAGATCCACTGTAAGGGTCAACTGACTGTGACTGTAAAAAAAAACAGATTTTGTATTTTTTGTAAATGACTGTTTTCATGTGCCATTTTGTGTGGGATGCACCGCACTGTGACCAGAACCCTCACATGTATCCTCTCATGCTAGTGATTGTCATGGTTTTTAAGTGTTTGGCCCACATGCAGAACACCATCGGGAGGCAGAGAGCAGATTTAAGATGTTTATTTAGGCACGAAGAAACGCAGAGAGATGCTCACAGAGTGAGCGGCCGACAGAAACGGGATTCCGGGACCGATAGCGCTGCCGATAAAAGGAAACAGATTAGACCGGGCAGAGAAGGGCAACCAGCCGAAAATGAGGTGCGCTTACCGCTGGGTTCAGGTAACCTAGCCAGGGGGAGTGGAGCAGAAGAATGAATTCAGAGGAGCTCTTCTCTTAGGTGGAACTAGGTGACTATGTGACAGGTGAGTGGGTTGATGGAACGGAGGCAGGGAGTCTGAGCAGAACCGCAGCTGGAAGCAGCGGGCAGTGAGCAGCTGAAGGAACCAGGGAGAATCCAGAGGGGAACTCTTGTCCGGCTTGGTAATACCAAGGGGGCTTGAGAGGAGTGCCAGAGCAGAATCTGAGCGATGAGGATCCTGGGACTTGACTTGAGACTTCGGAACTCGGAAGAGCATCTGGAGAGTGATCCAGAGCATAAGGCGATCTGTGAGAAACAGGAAACACGAGTTAACTGTCGAGAGACAGTGGCCACTGAAGCATACCACAATGGTTGAACACTCTGGCGTCCTTCAGCTGCCTGCAACCTGCTTTTAAGCTCCAGCCCCGAGCTGCCAACGAGCCGCAGGTGCGTACCATGCCCACCCGTCAACTGCAATCACCTGTGAGAAAGAAGAGAGCAGAGAGCAGGCAGTGCTGACAGCAAACTGCACAGCACTGCCTGTAGAATCCTGACAGTGATAAGTTGATAAAATTATTCATTCAGAGCAAAGCAGAAACGGCTCGTGGGGGTGCATAAACATCCCACAAATATATAGGGAAATTCTGAAGATTACAAAGAAATAGCCTGAGTGCAGATGTGTTACTCATGACAGCAGCATTGTGATGACTGGTAAAATAAAAAGGGGAAACCTTCTTGGCAAACATCAGCACAGAACAGTTGGCATTGCCTTGAAACTGAAATGTTAATTTCTTTATTTAAAATTTGTTTTGATCCAACAATCCTTAAATATCTTTCCAGTCCTAATAAAAGTTATCTACATTGAGTTTACCTTTTGCCTTTGCTTATAAACAATGGCTCAAATTAACTTAAGGACTATCATTGCAACAAGCTCAATGTCAACAAAGCTCCTGTCTTTGTCCTTGGAGCGAGTTGTGTAGTAAGCCTACAACAAGGACCAGAGTCCAGCGAATGCTTGGTAACGCCCAACCAGAGTCCAATCAGCAGCGAGAAGCAGGTGCCATAAACAGAGCAGATAAGGCTGGGATGCTAAGCTAGAACACATACAACACTTGATTTTCTGTTTAGAAGAAAGCGCCTGTTGGAAGGTTTGCTTTAATGGATTTCTTCAACAAGATCAGGCTGCTAAATCTGGGCCTTGCTGAACTGCACCACAAAGAGAGAGCCAACAACTGACTGAAATACAACACGCTTTCTTTTGTTTGCTTGGACAGGTTCATCCAGGAGCAGCCATGGTCTACGTGAATATCAAATCCATCACCCAGCCTGTGGGGATCATCCGAATAATGGCGGCCATCCTCACTTGTATGTGTTTCAGCCTGGTGGCAACGGTGAAACCGGACTCCTCGCCATACTGGGGATGGTGCATGTTCACCTGGGTCTTCTGTTTCTTCTTCACCCTTCTCATTCTCATTCTGGAGTTTACCACTGTCAGCACCAAAATGCCCTTTGCCTGGGAGGACTTCACTGCTGCCTTTGCTATTCTGTCAAGTGTGCTGTGCCTGTGCGCCTCCATCATGTACCCCACCTTTTATGCCTGCAACACCTGTTACCGCCAGATTGGAGCTTCAGTGGTATCCTGGATGTGTTTTGGGGTGTATGTGGCCGAGGTGGTCCTCACACGCCTTCGCCCAAGTGGACAGGACAATGGATTTCTCTCCACGCCGCCGGGAATAATGAAGATGCTGGAGAGCTTCTTAGCCTGTCTCATCTTCCTGTCACTGGAAAGTGCTCAGTACTCAGGCAACCCAGCACTAAACTGGTGTGTAGCTGTGTATTCCTTGTGTTTCATTTTCGGCATCGCCATAATCCTGATCACTCTCGGAAATCTTACTGTCTATTTTCCCTTCTCTTTTGAGAACGTTGCAATTGTCTATAATGTTTTGGCAGCAACTATGTATATAACAGCAATGGTTATATGGCCGCTGTATTCTTTTCACAATAAGAGACCAGTGAACTGTGGCCGCCTCTGTTCTTGGGATAAACTGGTTCTGATCACCGTCATGACAGTCTTCAACTCTATTGTCTACATCCTGGACTCTATCTACTCCATACTTCGGGTCTTTGTTTTCAGGAATGAGTGAGATGTTGCTTATAAAGACTATTACAACTGTTAAGAATTAAAATTATTTTAAAATGTCTTTTCTATACTAATATCCCAACAAAATTTACAAGAACCTGCTACTTATCAGAGATTTAATATGTAATGGAAAATCTGATCCTCCAATGTATTCATTGTGCAATACAGCCAAAAAGGCCGTTGGTTAAACATTAGAGTTGTGATATCATTGTAATAAAAAAGGACAAATAGCTGTGTTGAACTTTGGATCCTGAGGGTAATGAAATAGAGAAATATCACTGAGATCATACTTGTTTCATTGTCACATCCAGGTCAAAATACGTACCAGAAAAGTGCCATGCTTTTCCCCTTATCAGGTTAAGGTGAGGCTACACGCTTGGATAAATAAACATTTGTGCACCCAGAACACCTATATTGTATCTGTTTATTATTAATGGAGGTGCTAAGGGCATGCATCTTCTACTCCATCTTCTTCACTTGAGGCAGACAGATGGGTGCCTGAGTTATCTCCTTCCGGACCTTTATGAACATTTCAAAAAAATTCTTGTGCATTAGAATTTTCACTTTGAAATTCCACAGACACCACACAAATAATCACCAGGTAATAACATCCTGATGCTATCCTATGTAGCACACACAGATTAAGATTAGCTCTCCTCGGCCTGCCCAAGGCTTGAAGTGACTGACATGACAAAAAAGAATAGATTTGTTCCATATTAACTCAGTTAATGATTATTTATGCAGTTAAAGGCACTAATAGACTGTGTATAGACCAGATATGGGTGTGTCATCTCCTGTGGGCCATATCCACACTTGTAAATGTCATTGACAGGCCTGCATGTAAGTTTGAAATTAAAAATGCATAAAGTGTTAATTCTGTGCACAAAGCAGCACCTAAGCGCCCCTCTACAGCCCTTCAGCAGTGTGCTGCTGCCGTTGTAACCAGGCTCTGAAGAGGTATAAAGAAAATGATTTTGGTTACTCTAAGAAATGTCACCTCAGGCAACAAATGTCTTTTGACATGGACTTTAGTATTTATTTACAGACGCAAAAGCGAAGTACTCGGTTTGGGAAAAACAGGATCAGCCTTGTTCTCAGTGAATACAGCTTGAATTTCTTATCAAAACATTATCAGTTTTTGTGAAGGTTATTTGGCATCCACATGTGTGTGTGTGTGTGTGTGTGTGTGTGTGTGTGTGTGTGTGTGTGTGTGTGTGTGTGTGTGTGTGTGTGTGTGTGTGTGTGTGTGTGTGTGTGTGTGTGTGTGTGTACAAACTGATCTGAATCAATGATGATCCAAGCTGTTGAACATTCTCAATCTTAATCACTAATATTGGCACTTAAAGCTTTAAATGTCAGAAAAGTCATGAACACCTGCCAACCTACCAGTTATTAAAGGGAACTGGTTGTCTCACAGAGGGCCAAATGGGTTTGAATGACTTTTTCTCCTAGTTCAATTAAAAAAATAATTTATTCAGTTTACTTTTTTCTGATAAGAATATGCATTTGATGATGACAAAAAAGCAAAAACAAACCTGTATTAAATCTTTGAATAGTAAAAAATAATAGTCTTTATAACCGGAGTACCATAGTCATACTGGTTGAATAAAGGTGGTGGTGACATAACTAGTGCATGACCTTTTTGTTTTTTTGTTCACCCCTTTCTTTCCTCATTAGAAAACTATAAAATTGCCCTAAAGACATTAATAGGTACAGACGGTAGAGCAGCCAAGGAAAGATGAGAGAAGACAAACTCAACGAGAACAAAATATGAAACCAAGAAGAGCCAAATAGACAGCACAGACATTCCAGAGAGCAAGTATGTGTGGGAAAAGTGGAATAGCAAATCCCTTAATCAGGAAGCAGCTGCAGTTTATAGAGTCTGTTAAAAGCCGTTTTTCCCTTTAGCTTTCTTTCTTTACCTTTGTTATTTCTTTAGGCAAGAATGAAAAGCCAGAAAATATAACATTGTTTTTCACCAATTGGAAACTTTAAAAGACGTCATCAAAATCAGACTCCTAATCCTGCATCTTTTGTGTCACCTGGTACTCCAATCTGTGTGAGTGAACTCAGGTCAATTAGAGTAAATGAAGCGTAAAAGGTTGCTGTTCTTATCATGTCAGCCTGATAATGAACGTATTAATGCAAACAGACAGAAAACCACACAAACTCAAAACTGATTTAGATTTCACAAGGAACAATTGAATTCAATCCTTTATGTTTTGAACTTCACATCTTCCTGAATGAACAGAAATAATCTTTAAGTCTGGGAAACTGAAATGGAATAAAACTATAAAAACACACATAATTTGTCTCTTTATCATAGGGTAATTTGCAACATGTAGCCCAAACTCAGTTTGGAAAGATCCTGAGGTGCTAGGTTATGATTTTCATTTTGGGCTCATGTTTTTTAGCATTTATTCTGTCATGTTTTATTGTTGTCTCCATTTTTCTGTCATATTTACTGTTTGGAGTTTGCCATATAGGTTTATATCATTGTGCTCATTATTATCAAGAGTTTTTGTTTTCTTTTTAAGAATGTATAGGCATGATTTTGAAAGGGTAAAACAATTAAAGTTTTCGGTTATATATGGTAGGATGACTTGTTATGAGGTGTCTGGTTGGCAGTGAGTGGAGAACTGAACGGAAGGCATTGAAGTCAATATATGAGAAATTTTAAAAAGGAAGAAGGAAAAAAAATGAAATACTTTTAGCTGGACTGTAACTAATGTAATAAATAATTATCTCAAATCAGCGTAATTCAAATAGTTCTACGATCACCAGTTCACCCATTTCTGTCTCTTGTCATTTATACGGATGTTACCCAGTTGGATAAAGGAAAAAAAAGGTAATATTTCAGATCCATAAACAGTACAGATATTTATCAAATAAATACTTTGGATATGTTCAGGGTTATACGGACGCATCAAAAGATTCACAGATTTACAAGACAATGAACTACAGCTGGACATGTAAGAGCTTTTGAACAAAGCTGTCCGGTTAGTTTAGGTGTTTGGAGGACTGAATTGCACACAACAATTAGGCAGCTTCGCAAACTCATATTTCACACACAAAATATTTAGCTTTGCAGCCTTTAAACTGCAGATGGCAGCCAGGTGGCAGTCGTACCGTTGGAGCCCACAGCAGAGCACTGGAAGCAGATTCCTCTGGTCCCTATGCTCACTGAGTTCAGGAATGTGGACCGTAACCGAGGCCTCCACTGGACCCTCAGAGACAGAGGCATTCACCAGAACCTCAGAGACAGGAGCACAGGCGTCCACTGAACCCCTAGAAACAGGAGCTGATGTATCCACCGGACCCCCAAAGAGAGAAGCAGGAGCTAAAACATTCACCGGACCCTTGGAGACAAGAGCAGCAGCATTCACTGGACCCCCAAAGATAGGAGCTGAGGCCTCCACCAGACCTACAGAGTCAGGAGCAGGAGCCAGGGCATCCACCATACCCTCAGAGACGTGGACAGGACCACTGACAACCTTGCGCTAGGCAGGGCCACCACCGACCCCAGGCAAGGCAGGACCACCGACGACCCCAGGATAGGCAGGACAACTGAAGACCTCTGACAAGAACCCCAGAAAGACCCACAGAATGAGCTCAGGAACAGAAAGACTGGAACCCTGCAGACTGGAACTCTCAGAGGAGTGGCCATGACCAAGCCGCTGGAACTCAGAGATGGTCTGAGAGATTGTGGCCAGGCTGCTGGAACCCCATAACTGAGCTCCGAGAGACTGCAGCAGGGCCACTGGAATCCATTGTGGAGCTCTGAGAAGCTGAGCCCCAGGTGGTGCTCTAGAGACTTGGAACCACTGAGGAGCTCCCACAACAAGCAAGTCAGGAAACAAAGAAAAAGATCAGAACCCCAGAGAAGACATGTCTCCGGACCCCCTCGTCAATAGACTACGGGAAGTGAGAAATGTTCACCTTTACACACTCATTTGAGAACTCAGGAAAATGAGGTGGATCATCTTGGAGCCCTTCCTCGATGAACTCAAGGAGGAGTTTCCATCTGGAGACTCTAGTCAAGCAGCACATGAATCTGGACATGATGCTGGAGTGAGGAAGATGACTGGTCGAGGAGTGTAGGGAGTGAGGATAATACTGACTGACCCAGAACTGAATATCATGAAGACGATGATCATGGGCAACAGTGGCTTGATTTGGGTGACAGTGGCTTGATGGGTTGACTAGTCGTCTGACAATCAGAAGGTTGTGGGTTCGACTCCAGCTTCCCCTTGCCACATGTCGATATGCCCCTGGGCAAGGCACTTAATCCCAAATTGCCTCCCGAGCTGCGTCTCGGTGTATAAATGTGTGTGCGTTAGTGAGAGTGACTGGGTGAATAAGTCGCTCTCACTGAGCTAAATAAGTTCAGTCCATTTACCATGAAGTAAGGAGTATAGATGTTGAATATGCTGAAGGTAATGATGTCTCAACCAGGAGTGAAGATGAAGGGGGATGAAAGAGCTGATGACTGAGTCAAGAATGAAGATGGTAGTTGCACAGAATGGACTCTGGTGCCCTCTGGTGACTCGGTACAAGCAGTGGAAGCAGTAGCTGTGGGAAACTCTGCTGTAGCTTATGACGTGGAAGTCTGCTGCTTCCTGGTGGCTATGGAAGTCCCACACTGATGCAATGCTGGATTGAAGCCACTGGACAAAGGCAGGGTACATTGGCCCGGCCCTGAGAACAGGGATACTAGACTTGATCTCGGTAGTAAGAGCAGGGGTACCAGACAGAGCTGCAGAGATGGGGATTAATGTGTTGGGCTTAGCTAATGAAGCATGGAGCTGACAATCAGCTAAGCTGAAGTATGTGTCCTATGGTGACATGTATGGTGAACCGGGGGGAATCAACAGGAGAATCATGGAGAAGTGGAACTGAAATGTTCCCTGCAGACCGTACACTAAAGGTGAGATTGGCAGTTTACTTCCTCGGAAGGCCTCCTGCATTTCTATTTGCACATCATAAAGATACCTAGCCTCCTCCAGCTGTGGCTGGATCCATAGAAAAGTGTCTGCCGCCTTCTGGGAAGACTTATCTGCTCGGTCCTGAGTTGGTCGGATCAGGATTGTTTAGGTTTGTTGAGGTTGTTGCAGGACCAAATGCAGATGACAACTAACCAGCCACATAGAGAAGTGAATAGATGATTTAATGATGAGTTTTAACAGACCTTACAGGCCAAGCTGATAGTAACACGGATCAGGAACATGACGTGGAGAAAACCAGAGCATGGGTATCAATCAGACAATCTGACAGTGGTGGGCACATCTAGCCAAAAAAGTAGCTTCAAAAACTCGTATTCCACAAACAAAAATATTAGCTTTGCAACCAATAACCATTAAAGCGAAGATAAATAAGAAAATTAGACGAAGCTAATGCAAGCAGCTAACCAATATCCAACAGCTGTCACTCAGTCTATGTCGCACATCTTCAGACAGAAGGTGCTGCACACACAGAAACGGCCCATGAACAGCGCTGCATGTTTGAGGGAATATCTGTTTCAGTTCAGGATAAATGACTTAAACTTGAACTTTTACACGGCGATCTAAGGTTATGGGAAGAATGTTCTATCCCTCTGTGTGAGTCAGGAAGTCACAAACCTGAAACAGAGTGCCACAGTGTTTTTAATGGTCCCTTTTCCCCTCTACCATCACAAATGTGGAATAAATCATGACATTTCGGGTAATTTATTGTTGTAAAATCAATGATATTGTATATTTGTGCATCATTCTTGAGTCGAAAAGCATAAATAAAGATTGTGCTGGTTAAATGTTCCTGGAGGATTGCCAACGAGCAGCCTCTTGATGTTTTGTAGGAAGTGAGTTGAATATATATATATATATATATATATATATATATATGTGTGTGTGTGTGTGAAGTGACTGCCTACCAAAGGTACCAAAGTTATCAAAATAAAACATAAGCGCCAGATATGAAACCATAAGAAGGTAAGCTAGCCTTGCTGTTCTACTATCAAAGAAGAAATTGTGGATTCTTACAAAACAGATGTAATAGCAGCAGCAACACGTGCGTCCTCCTGAGCTATCATGTTGATGCGGGTTCAGCTGTAGGCTCATCAGCTCTTGCTTTGTTTCTGTCATGGTTGAGTTTTGGTTTGGCTTTGTTTTTCTGTTACTTTCATTTTTTCATCTCTTTTGGGTTAGGTTTGACTTTATTTATTGTTAGTTTTCAGTCATCAGTTATTTTCTGTCAATTTTCACTTCACCTCCTCAGCAGTCAGTCACACCTGATAATCATTTACCAGCCAATTAGCCAGACCCTTGTTCCACCTGTGAAGTGCTCTATTTAAACCTCCCTCTGCCTTCAGTTCAGCACTGGGCCGTCATCATTCCACACCTCTCCATGCCAGTCCCCGTTTTGCCTTGGAAGCTTTGTTTTGCTCCTGTTGTTAAGGTTAGTCCTGTCAGTCACTCTAAAGACTGTTTGTTCCTGGAGAGGTTCTGCTCTGTGTCCTGGTGTCTCCAGAGAACTGCTAACTGGACTAGCCATCCTGGAAAGGCTCTGCTCTATGCCCTGGTGTCTCTCAAGTTCTGCTAACCTGACTAGCCGCACTGGAGAAGCTCAGCTCTGTGCCCTGGTGTCTCTCAAGTTCTGCTAACCTGACTAGCCGCCCTGGTGAAGCTCAGCTCTGTGCCCTGGTGTCTCCAATGAACGGCTAACCTGAGTGCTATGAGGCCTGCTAGCCGAGCAGCACCTTGCAAGTGTGGACTCTCTGTCTCCGGGCCGTCAGCTCCTGCCATCACATTCATCCCTGACCTTCTGCAGTCCTGAACCTCCGGTCTTCATCATTCACCACCCAGCATACTTCCTTCAATAAAGACTCAAACTTTTAGTCCCGTGTGTGCGTCCTGAGTTCATCAGTAAACAAAACCTTGACAGTACGGCCCAGTCAAAGGGTGAACTCAGGCGCCATGCGGGGCTTACCTGCAGGAGTTGACGACCCGGACATCCTCGCATATGTGGAGATGTGCGAACGCCAGATGAGGGAGAGGTACGCCAAGATGGCTTCTGCCCGGGACCCTGCGCCACCGATCCGGGTCGACTCCACTTCCCCCGTGGTTCACGTGGGCGTTGTTACAGCTACCCCGGAGCCCAGTGAGAGAAGCCGCTCAGCCTCTCGTCGTCTCGGTCATCACCTCCATGACTCGCAGCTGGCCCCTCGAGTGAGGCTCATCATTCCACCTAGCAGAGCCCCACGCATCAAGGAGAGCCAGCTGTGGGAGTTCTACTACGGTGACCGAGACGACCTTCTGCCCTGCTGGCCAGCTGCCACCCCCGAGATTGCCCCAGATTCCTCATCTGTCCCCTCCCGGCGAAGACAGCAGAACCACCGGCGCGGAGGGTCCGTCAAGGCTAAAGAGGAGGATCCGCCTCCAACCTCGGCGTCCGCTGAAGCCTGTAGCCCGGCGCCGCTCTCTGAAGCCTGTAGCCCGGCGCCGCTCTCTGAAGCCTGTAGCCCGGCGCCGCTCTCTGAAGCCTGTAGCCCGGCGCCGCTCTCTGAAGCCTGTAGCCCGTCACTGCCTGAAGTAGCCGAGGAGAGGGTTCCGCCTCCACCAGTAAGCTCCGCTCTGCCGGCCGCTGAAGGATCTGCTCTGCCGACCACTGAAGGCTCCGCTCTGCCGGCCGCCAAGAAAATAGATCCACCGGCCGACGAGGATGAGCCCAAGGTCTCCGAGGGAGCCGCTTTGCCTCAGCCCGAGGCCTCCGAGGGAGCCGCTTTGCCTCAGCCCGAGGCCTCCGAGGGAGCCGCTTTGCCTCAGCCCGAGGCCTCCGAGGGAGCCGCTTTGCCTCAGCCCGAGGCCTCCGAGGGAGCCGCTTTGCCTCTGTCCAAGCCTCGTGGGGAGGTCCAGGAGGACCTGCCTCCGCCCAAGCCTCGTGAGGAGGTGCAGGAGGACCCGCCTCTGGCCTCGGTTTCCGCCGAGACCGGTAGCTTGGCCCCGCCTCTGACTTTCCTGTTCGGCCGGAGCCACCGACCGCGGTCTCCGGGCCGCTTGACTTTGCCTCGTCGGGGCCGCCCTCCTCGAGGGTTTAGTCGGGCGATGCTGCTCCGCCGCCTGCCTCGTCCAGGACGACCTCCAAGAAGACTTTTCTTTTTTGCTTAGCAGCCGTTTTTGCCTGAGCCCTTAAGGCCAGTGCCTTGTTATTTTTTGGGCTCGATTTCAGTTTTGATTTACTTAGGGTTTTTGGGGTTTTAGAGTTATTTAGGGGGTTCTTTGTTTTTCTTAGAGTACTTGAGTTTCTATTTTCTTTTATTTTTCCACCTCTGTTCTGGTGTTCCAGGTTTGCCTTTAGTCTTCCGGTTTTTGCTTTGGTTATTTGTTTGCTTTAGATCCTAGTTTTTTGCCTTGTTCTCTCAGTTTTTGTTTTTGTTCTAGCTTTAGTTGTCTAGTGTTACATTAGTTTACCCGTTCCTGTCCTAGTTTCTTTGTTTTGGTTTTTGCATTAGTTTTATAGTTTTTTTTTTCTCTTGTACGTCTTGCTCTTTTTCCTAGTTTTTTTAGTTTTGATTTTCTAGTTTTTTGCTTCGGTTTTTCTTTTATTATCCCTACCCTAGTTCTTCTGGTTTTGTTCTATAGGTTAGTTCATGCCTGGTTTTCTAGTTTTTGGTTTAGATATTTAGTTTCCCAGCGCTCTTTAGGTCCCAGCGCTTCTTAGTTTTGTTCTGGCCCCCTAGCTCTTAGTCCCCTGGCGTGTTTGACGCCCTCCGTTCTCCAGAATTTAGACGCCCTTAGTTCCTGGTATTTTTGTTTCCTGGCGTGTTAGGACGCCCTCTGACCCCTGTAGATTTCGTGTTTTTCCGGCGTGTTAGAACGCCCTTTGTCTCCTGGCGTTTTAGGACGCCCTTCGCTCTTGTTTCCTGGCGTATTAGGATGCCCTTTGTTCCTGTTTCCCTGGTGTTTAGATTCCTGGCGTTTAGATTTAGTGTTCCCGGCGTGTTTAGACGCGCTCTGTTCTCGGTTCCCCGGCGTATTAGGACGCCCTTTGTTCTCGGTTCCCCGGCGTGTTAGGACGCCCTTTGTTCTCAGTTCCCCGGCGTGTTAGGACGCCCTTTGTTCTCGGTTCCCCGGCGTATTAGGACGCCCTTTGTTCTCGGTTCCCCGGCGTATTAGGACGCCCTTTGTTCTCGGTTCCCCGGCGTGTTAGGACGCCCTTTGTTCTTGGTTCCCCGGCGTGTTAGGACGCCCTCTGACTCTTGGTTCCCCGGCGTGTTAGGACGCTCTCTGACTCTTGGTTCCCCGGCGTGTTAGGACGCTCTCTGACTCTTGGTTCCCCGGCGTGTTAGGACGCCCTCTGACTCTTGGTTCCCCGGCGTGTAAGTACGCCCTCCGTTCTTGTTCCTAGGCGTTTAGATGTTCCTGCTTTCCTCACATCCCGACGTTCTCTTCCCCAAGCCCCGGCGCTTCCCTCACGCCCCGGCAGGTTTCCCTTTGGCGCTGTCGTGCGCCCGTTCCTTCCCTTTGCCGCTGTCGTGCGCCCGTTCCTTCCCTTTGGCGCTGTCGTGCGCCCGTTCCTTCCCTTTGGCGCTGTCGTGCGCCCGTTCCTTCCCTTTGGCGCTGTCGTGCGCCCGTTCCTTCCCTTTGGCGCTGTCGTGCGCCCGTTCCTTCCCTTTGGCGCTGTCGTGCGCCCGTTCTTCCCTTTGGCGCTGTCGTGCGCCCGTTCTTCCCTCTGGCGTTGTCGTACGCCCGTTCTTCCCTCTGGCGTTGTCGTACGCCCGTTCTTCCCTCTGGCGTTGTCGTACGCCCGTTCTTCCCTCTGGCGTTGTCGTACGCCCGTTCTTCCCTCTGGCGTTGTCGTACGCCCGTTCTTCCCTCTGGCGTTGATGTTCGCCTGTTCTTCCCTCTGGCGTTGATGTTCGCCTGTCATGCCCGTTTTTGCCTGGTGGCGATGTTCGCCTGTCATGCCCGTTTTTGCCTGGTGGCGATGTTCGCCTGTCAACGTCAGTTAGACGCCTTTTGTTTTGCCTACCAGCATCTGTTAGACATCCTTTTTAGTTCGCCCTAGTGGGTAGTTTTGGTTTGATTTTAGCCCTCCATCCTACCTTCCCTCCACCCACCCAGGTTAGATCAGCTTGGTTATGACTCTTGCCCGCCATCCTGCCTTCCCTCCACCCACCCTGGTTCGGTCACTTTGTAGTTTGTTTTGTTTGATTTTAGGCCGTCCGGAGTCCGGCCTCGAGGGGGGGGTAATGTCATAGTTGAGTTTTGGTTTGGCTTTGTTTTTCTGTTATTTTCATTTTTTCATCTCTTTTGGGTTAGGTTTGACTTTATTTATTGTTAGTTTTCAGTCATCAGTTATTTTCTGTCAATTTTCACTTCACCTCCTCAGCAGTCAGTCACACCTGATAATCATTTACCAGACAATTAGCCAGACCCTTGTTCCACCTGTGAAGTGCTCTATTTAAACCTCCCTCTGCCTTCAGTTCAGCACTGGGCCGTCATCATTCCACACCTCTCCATGCCAGTCCCCGTTTTGCCTTGGAAGCTTTGTTTTGCTCCTGTTGTTAAGGTTAGTCCTGTCAGTCACTCTAAAGACTGTTTGTTCCTGGAGAGGTTCTGCTCTGTGTCCTGGTGTCTCCAGAGAACTGCTAACTGGACTAGCCATCCTGGAAAGGCTCTGCTCTGTGCCCTGGTGTCTCTCAAGTTCTGCTAACCTGACTAGCCGCCCTGGTGAAGCTCAGCTCTGTGCCCTGGTGTCTCCAATGAACGGCTAACCTGAGTGCTATGAGGCCTGCTAGCCGAGCAGCACCTTGCAAGTGTGGACTCTCTGTCTCCGGGCCGTCAGCTCCTGCCATCACATTCATCCCTGACCTTCTGCAGTCCTGAACCTCCGGTCTTCATCATTCACCACCCAGCATACTTCCTTCAATAAAGACTCAAACTTTTAGTCCCGTGTGTGCGTCCTGAGTTCATCAGTAAACAAAACCTTGACAGTTTCAGCTGTCTGTCCTGCCTTAAAACTCAATACTGCAACGTCATTGGCCTGAACCATTTTTGGTTCTGACACAAACGGTTGAAACTGGAGTGGTACAACATGGTTTTTCATGTGTTTCTGAAAGCACAAATACCACAAAAATTCAACTTGCAAGCAAGGTAAAAGTTCATTGGGTTCCAGTTATGGCAACAGAGTGATCAGACACACTTGAATTGCTCCCTGATACTTAAAACTCGATGTGTAGTTAAAAAAACGCTTGTCACAATTTCTTTACTTCTGTAGCTCCACTGCAGTCAAATGAGTGCCAGAATGGGTAAATCTCATGGTAGTCGCCGTAAAAATCAAGTTCAGCTAACTCGGCACTTTAGCCCACAGGATAAAGAGGCTAGCAAGAAGGCTTAGACTTAGACTTAGACAACTTTATTTGTCATTTAGTATGCACAGAGTGCGTACAGAACGAAATTTCGTTGCATGCAGCTTTGTAAATTGCAGTAAAAGTAAGATTACAGTTTTAGGTGCAGCAGAGATTTAAAAGTAAACATAGATTTAAAGTACACTATAAAAAACAATTGAAATGTAAACAACGCAGGAGAATGTCACAGTATACAAACCATTGAATGTGCAGAATTGGGTTGTGCAAGGGCATTTGTGCAAGGATGCTTTTAAGGACTAAGAGTTCGGTAGCATTTATAATGCTAGATGGAGATGCAATGATGCAAAGTGTGCAAATATGCAAATGTTGTGCAGAGTTTATGGGTTGTAGTTCAGCCATTCAACAGCAGTTCAACAGCAGTTCAACAGTCTGATGGCAGCAGGGAAAAAGCTTCTGCAGAACCTGGTGGACCTGCAGCGGATGCTGCGGAACCTCTTCCCAGAGGGCAGCAGGGAGAACAGTCCATGGTGGGGGTGTGAGGGGTCCCTGATGTTACAGGCTCGGGACACACATCGCTGAGATGAAATGTCTTTTATGGAGGGAAGAGGAGCCCTGATGATCCCTTCTGCTGTCCTCACCACTCTCCTCACATTCTTCCAGTCGGAGGCACTGCAGCCTCCACACCACACAGAGAGACAGCTGGTCAGAATGCTCTCTATGGTGCTTCTGTAGAAAGTCGTGAGGATGGGCGGGGGCAGGTGGGCTCTCATCAGAAGGCAAGTGACGCACCAGCTAGTGCAGAGCCACTAACATTGAACATGCTAGTTGCCGAATTGTAGAAGCTGCATAAAAAAGTTATCAGGTGAGCTACCACTGCCCTGAACGCCGCTATGGCTCCAAGCCAACCCAATTTGGAGAAGGACGTGACCTTGTTGAAATCACAACTGGAGAATGCCAAACAGGTGAATGAGAAACTTCAGTTGTCCATTGAGGATCTGATCTCACGCTCCAAAAGAAAGAACCTCCGCGTGATTGGTGTTCCGTAGGGGACTGATGTCTGGCTCTTCATGGCCACACTGTTAAAGAGAGTGACCGGCGATGCTTTGCTGGACCTGGATTTCGAGCTGGAATGCGCGCATTGCAGTCTGGCATAGAAGCCGCTGCAAGGATCCCGGTCCTTCATCGTCCACTTCCACAACTACATCCACAAGGAACGGGTGTTGCAGTGACCAAAAAGAACCGTGTTGTGCTATTATTATGCACTGTTTTAGTAATTTAATGTTTATTAAGAGACTCTCGATCTGATGGGCATTGTCCAGTGAACATCAGCCCAAACAGCAGATATCAGGACAATAGTTGAAAGGAATTATTCAAGCACTGGTATTCTTTTAACAGCAAACTCTGCACACATGTAGAATAAAGGAGTGACATTTTTCTCCTCAAGTTCACGAATTTAACAGAAATAAAATGAACATTCAGAGAACATCACTATAGAATGCTGTTTATCTGAATTAACACTATAGTTCAATCAACAAATCCTCTCTACTAGGCTAGTGAAGCTTAACTAAAACTACCAAGTAAAATTAAGATAAAAAGAAGCTAAGGAACTTTGTACACACAAAAAAACAAAAATACAAAATCAAATGGTTGATCATCATCAGAATGATTCAGTGAATCCTGGTTCACTGCATATCTAAGTTAAAGAACCAAAGTTCATCTTAAAGAAAGTGGAATCAAATTAGCTTGACAAATTTAGAACAACATTTGGTATGTGTTTCAACCCATTCACAATGCAAATCCTGAGTTAAACAAAGCATTATTTAATAAAGTAGCATTTTAAAGGATGATTTGCACAGTGAAATCAGTAACCTTTAGGACACTTGATTTTATTAGTTTGACAGAAAGCAGACTTCACTCAGCCTGGCCGACCCTGCAGCTGCTTTTGAGTCTTTGAGCCCCTTGCGGCCCGCATTGGTGGCTGGTCTTCCCAGCGTGGGCTCTCTCTCCTCGAGGGTCCACAGGCACAGAGGAGGATAAGTCTGGTGTACTTTGGCTTCATAGCAACAACACCCTGCTGAGGGGGGCAGTTCCTTGGTACCTGTAAAAGTCTCAAATTTCTTTGCTTACAACTCAGTCATAGTTTTCTTCATGGCTTGATTGCACAACAACTGAATGACCGGGTTATTCCATCAATGGATTTTTTTTTTCCCTGATGGCACGGGCATATTCCAAGATGACAATGCCAGGATTCATCGGGGTCGAATTGTGAAAGAGTTGTTCAGGGAGCATGAGACATCATTTTCACACATGGATTGGCATCCACAGAGTCCAGACCTTAACCCCATTGAAAATCTTTGGGATGTGCTGGAGACATCTTTATGCAGTGGGAAGACTCTACCATCATGCAATGCAATGCTTGGTGAAAAATTAATGCTACACTGCATGGAAACAAATCTTGTGACATTGCAGAAGCTTATCAGAACAACGTCACAGCAAATGTTTGTCGTAATCAAGGTTAAAGGCGGTCCAAAAAAATAATGACCCTTTTTTTTGTGGCAACTTTTTTGGGCAGTTTACAACCACATATTAATTTCCCAAATTCAAAAGTTTGTATTTGCAGCCAAGCAGTTGTTTTATTATTCAAGTACAAATTTTACCCAGGGGGAAAAAAGGACAGCAACAGCAGCCCTGGTAATGCAAACAAAAACTTATGGACAGGGATGAGGGCGTATCTATCCTAAACTATGGACTTATTACAATCTAATTCCTGTTGATGTGTGGTGTTTTCCATTCACGATTACTTGCACAAACAGATAGTAAACCTAATTTATTATTATGGTTGCTGGAAATTGAATCACTTTAGTAAATCTAATAAGTATGCAAACACAGCAACAAAAAAAAGAAAAGTAGTGCAACACAAAGGGAAACCAGAACACTTTAAAAATAAGGGAATTTGTAATTCTGAAAAGAGTAGAAATATGGTGTTTATCTGAAATAATTTCTCCTTTAAAAATTACTATAAATCTGTGCTAACATAATATTTTATATTTGTATAAATTTACAAATTAGCAGATTTAGTTTTAGGGGTGAGATGTTCTAGTTGCATGGATAGGATTAAAATCTCTCTCCAGTAATACAACATCCTTAAAACTTGACTTTCTGCAATTAAGGCTGAATAAACTTTAATGCTCCCATGCTGGTCGGGACAAATTCAAACAATCCTTAAGCTTGGGCATTTAACCCAAATTCTAGTAGCTCTCCTCTCCCATACTATATTAGAGCTTGGAGTGGTGATAAAACAAACAAAAACACAAGGACAAACATAAAAAGCCGGAGGCCCCCGGTAGCTGTAGGCTTTTGCGCCACCATGTTGGAAACAGGATTGCCATTATGCTGCCATAAAAAAACTTGATGACACACCTGCTAAGAATTTATATACATCACACATTATATACCTATCCTTCCGCAGGATAGGTATATAATATTGCATTTTGTTTTACTTCTGGTCCGCTTCTCTTACTGGCTTCCATGTTTGCAGGCTGCTGCTCTTTTAACAAGATAAAATACCAAAAGCTGCGCTCTGTTTTGGGGACCCTTGGAACTCTCATATGATTGGCTCAGGAACCAGAAAGTAAACACGGGCTACACTCCGAACCGAAGTAGTTCCATACCGTACCTCTAGGTTTGAAAGGAGAAAAACTTGCTAAGACATTGTTGATGGAGAGGACTAATTGTGTAAAGGGAATGTTACTTCCATCCCGGGTGAAAAATGAAAATGATTTGGATTGATTTTACAATAAATATCTTGCTTATAACTTCTGTTGTTGTATGCACCGACAACCATAGACATAATATAAGAGTAGACGCGTCGTTGGGCGGGTTCTGCCTATGCTGCGATGCGTCAGAGCGTCCGCCATCTTAAATGTGGCAAATCTAGTTACTCAGTCACTTAAACAGTATCAGAGGGACTTTAATCTCTGAATATACTTTGTATTCGTAGTTTTTTTTTTTTTTTTTGTAATATTACAAGTTTATTTTCGTATCCCTTTAGCTTCATTCTCCTGAATTTGTTCTCCTAAAGAATAAAAATATTTAAAATAATCTAACCTGGCCCTATTACTCCAGGAGTGAAATAATTCTGAAAACTGTGATTATTCTGGAAATGTTCCCCCTTAATTCTCATAATATGATGTTTTTTATCATAACATTATCACTTTTGTGTTTGTTTGTTTATTTTTATTTTATTGACCTAGGACTTTGGACTTTTTTTCCTCATATTATTAATTGTACCTCTTTAATACTCACCCAAAAAGTCTGTTCCTAAAGGTTCACATGTGACACGGTTTTATGAAATAATGAAGACCACAATGTTTAGATTTAACAAATTGATCCATATATTCATATATATATATATATATATATATATATATATATATATATATATATATATATATATATATATATATATATATATATATATATAAAAAAATATATATATATATATATATATATATATATATATATATATATATATATAAAAAATTGTACAAATATTCATTAGTAAAAATTTAAATGCTCAAGTGATTTGATGCTCAAGGCAAAAAGACAGGCTGTAGTCAGTTTACAGGCAAATGCAAAAAACTCTGCAATTGCATGAATGTATTACACAAACGTTCCCAGAGAAATTAAAGTATGCAAATAGAAAATAAGTTAAAGAACTGTGCAACTTACATGGACAAACACTCCCTGAGCAGCTAAAAGTTTGCAAATATACATTAGTATTTGCGAGAGTGTTAGTAATTATCAATCAGATCAAGAACCTGTGGAACCAATACTATGTTAAAAACATGTACCAGGTCTAGGATAAGAAATGTTGTTCCACCTTGTGTTTTTAACATGTGTGAAATGACAATAGACCTTGAATCCTTGTTGGTTTATTTGATTTTCACCAGGAGGTGATAGCTCTCACAGCTTTGGGAAAGTAGCTATTTCTACGTCTATTAGTTCTTTTATGTAATTTTCCTGAATCTGCGACCATGGAAAGCTGCAGGGCGAGGTTAAAGATGTCCAGAAAACCCCTGCAAAACTCTGGCTGGGCCAGGAGCCTTACCGATAAATTCTTTAAGGTAGAGATCACTTTGTACAGCTGCAGGTAGGGAGGCTGATGCTGTACCTCTGGGTGAGGAAGAAGATCAGGGCAAAGTGTGAGGCTAAAGGCCATTAGGGTTATCCCACCCACTAGCAGTCCCCCCCCCCCCTTTTCTTTGGTACTTTTTCAGAAAGTTGTTCAAATTTTCTTCTGAGAAATGGGATACTCTTTAATATGCCTGAATATGTAGTACAAGCAGTTCCCAGTTCTAAAACATATTTGTTAAGCTTGTTCAGCAAGAAAACAATAAGCAAAGCAAATGATGTCTATTTTCCAAATAAAAATATCTAAATAGTTTTTTTATCTTTTATAATTCTGCAACTAATCATACTAATGTACAAATGTACTACTTGATATCTGGATGTTCAAAAGTAGCAGGCTTTAAGTACATACACTAATCTTGAAATAAACATTGAGTATACTGCTTAAAGGTCTGACTGCAAATATAGCTAATTAGCTACTCCGAGATGCTGTTGTACTAACACACATATTGCATATTATCTCATATCGTTCTGTAAATAGGCTAGTGTGTCCACATAGTTTTTCCACTGTTTAACTGGAACGTTTCATCTTTTTATTTGAGTATCCCGTATTATCAATAATTGTGCAATATGTACTCTGGCATTTATTTTTACTTTTATCTTGACCTTTCTGATGAGCTCATTCTCTGTTGCTCTAGAACTAACTTTAGATTAGATTAGCTTTTTTTTTCATTACAAGACGTTTGTGTAATTCTGTGTCTATGCCCGAATTTCTCCATTGTGGTACTTCATAGGAATTCTCTACAAAAACAACTTCCCTTTGAAAATGTAAGGTGGACAGCTAAGGGTAAAAATGGGATTGAACTTCTGGCTCAAGCAAATTGGTCTAAATATTTGGATGTCCATTTTTATGAGCACAGGATAAACAGCACCGGCCTAAAGTAGCAAAGAAAAAGCATAGCCACACTGCAACTACAAGATTTACCCATCTGTCCACATTCCAACCCCCAGCAACGCTCATTAGATCCGAATCATGCCCAAAAGAATGAGGAGTTGCTGCTCTGCATTTAAGGGAGTCAGCTGACCTCAGGACACTTATCTGGCTCTTTCTTTTGAAGTTTTTCTTTGTGCATCCCAAAGTGACGGGACCCGTAGGCCAAACTGAAACTTGGTGGAGGTAAAATTTATCCCATCTGGGCTGGGAATACCTTTGGTCTCCTATGGTTCCGCTGGTGAAAGGAACTTGTGGTTTCCTCGTGTCATATTGCCAACAACGAACAACAAAAAGTATGGACTAGTGCATAAACTGCACCTAAAAAATTCAGTAAAATTTAACTAAATCGTTACCCTGAGAGCCACACCTGTTTCATCAGTGTAAAACTTTAATGTAAAGCCTTAAAAATTACTTGAACCAAGCTTCATAAATTATAAGGCATCTTCAACTACCCAGTCTCCTTTCTATGGTGCCTTTTATGAGAGGACACAGCTCTAACATTAGGGAAGTGAGCAGGAGATTGTGTGTGTCTGTATGTGCAGCTGGCTTTTATTAATGCTGCACTGACAGGGATGAGGGCAACAAAAAAATAATGTCTTGAGCTTTGTCAGAAAATCACCATCACATCCTTTACCTGCCTGTCTGTTCTCACAATTATCTCTCATTTCTCTTTTTTCCCCCAACCATCTCCAGAAATTTTTTTTAACTTTTGCTGAGTCATTACAAGGTGGGTGGTATATTTTAATGGTTGTTTGGAAATCAAATGAAGTTTAAGCCTCGGTTAATTAATTTCCTCCAACAACTGCTCTTGGGGGTGTTGTCCTTCAGCCGTGGGCGGAACTATTGCATCCAGACGCTGTATGACGTTTTCCCCCACTTAAATACAGAAAGCGCTCCCGCTGGAGAGAGGCTTCCCATCATCGGAGGAACGCACTGGATTTTTCTTACTAAAGAACTTTTAATCAAATACCATAGAAAAACAAGGTATTTGGTTTGAGCATGTCAGAGTGGACAGTGGTGCTCGATAATTCCATAAAAATGAGAGAAACATTGAATGTTTGGTGGTGTGTGCATCAAGACTCGAGAGAAAAGCGAAAAGAGAAGACGATTCCATCGCCGCATGAGCGCTAGAGACGGGAATCACTTCGCTGGATAGTGAAAAGGCGCGCTGAAGCGCACAGGTAGGCTGGACCCCCATCCACACACGACATGAAAAATATTTGGAAGTGAAATCTAACCCCTGAGTCTTGTTCATGGATAAACAACATGCGGAAATAAAATCTCATCCACACATGTTCCCGGTGTTAATCAAGCAGTTAAATTGCCCTTATGCTTGTGGATTACGCATGACAAACATAACTATGTCATAGCATATTAATATTATGAAGATAAAATAGCAATTCAAACGCAATGTTTTATTTGCACATAATGTTTTTTTTTTCTTTCCGGAAACAATAATATATCAATTTGGATATCGTCGCCAAAATAGATATAATATGCAATTCCCACGCTTTTACGCACGGTTTATTTTCGCCCTACAGGTGTTACCAGTCACCATGATAAAGAAAAAAAACTGTTTTCAGTCGCGTATTTCCCAGGAGAACATGTGAAACCATATGGTTGAGAGCGGGTACTCCATTTTAACCCCAAAGTTATTTTTTGTGTATGCTTAATTTCCACTGGGCAGGCGTGTGAGCGCTCACCAAATGATTTTTAATGTGGACAAAAATATCAAAACCATGCGCAGTCTGAAGGGGACAGGTCCTGCCCAGGGCTGATTGTGTTTTTTCCCCCAACATTACGCAGCGGTCCGCGCGTCACTCCCGTCTTTTGGAGTGCGTCTCAGCGAGTCCTCACCTCACGTCAAAGCATTTGTTTGTTCAACACATCTTCCCAGCCTCAGGTTGCAACGTCTGACATCTGACAATTATCCACTCGACTTTCCATCTGCTGCTGCCACCTCAGAATTATGTGGGGGCCAGTCGGTGTTGTTGAAGGCAGAGGCTCAAAGGTTGTTGTCCATCCAATGGCACTAATATGTTCATTGCCGTTTTAGGGCGGTTGTCACAATGACAGCTCGGATTTACATAATGTCTGCACGTTTGGCATGCATTTCACATGGTGCTAATTTAATTGATTGGGGCCCCATGATTCAACTCTGATCAATGTATCACCCCTGGGTTGTTGCAAAGGAATCTAAATGAAATATGCAGCTCTTTCGTGATGGATCTAGTGTGGACATTGATGTGTTCATAATTAAAGTACTAAATGTTTCACACATTGTTGTTTTTTTTGAATGCATACGTGGATACATTAAAAAAATACTGGCAGGTAAAAGTGGTTTATTTAAAGAAAGTTAAACATTTGTTATAGACATTTGTTCACAAGATACTTATTGCATTTTGGGGCTTGTTGGTGATTTTATAATAGTCTTAAATGTATAAAGGTACATAAGAATGATGTGAAGGTATAGGAATAATTTGAATTCGGATAGTCAGTTTACTGTCATAAAAGAATTTTAGCTTCCTTTCATTTTTCTGCTGTTTTGCCTTTTACTATTCTTGTTTCAGATAATCAAAACCTTTAGTAAATAAGAGAATGATAACATGAGTATGAACAAAATGCACGTTTCATAGTATTTTATTAATAAAAAGAAATCCATCAAACTACCCTACTCCCTGGTTCTAGGAAATGATTGTGAATCTCTTGTAGAATGAAGAAATGGGTTAAACCATACTTTTCTGAAAACATAGACAGCTAATCCCTCAAACCAGCAAATTGTTAGCCTCGTGAGACCATCCTGATCTCGCGAGCTTACAAGTTTTCACTCGCAGATCAGTCTGGCTACTCTCCGTTAAAGAAAATTTGGAGCCGTTCACCAAACGAACGTCCAATCAGCGTTGGCTTTGAGGCGGGTTGAGGTGTGACGCAACGAGAAGATCGACAGTTCAGTCTAAAGAACATGGCGGCTTCAGCCGATGAAACTAGCGTTAGCGCGGCTATCGAGCAAGTTTTATCGGCATTACAGAGTATTTCTTTGCTGAGCTAACGAGCCTTTACCTGCAGCAGCAAGAGTAGCTTGGCTTGTGGTTGTGTTTTCGTCGTCGCTCTGTTACGAGCGACGACGAAGCATGTTGACGAGTACGTCATATGCTTTGTTGATCTGATTGGTTTATTTGGCTTGTCTATCACCAACATAGGCCAATCAGCTAACCAGTATTTTCGCCCCTTCCCAAAATTACTTCAACGGAAGGTTTCCAGATGGATATGCAAAGCAAATCTATCTGGCGGCGTCAGGTTAGCAAATTGTTCCCCAATCTTAAGAAACCAAGAACAAATGTGAAACAAAGTGTTTGACATTTATCAGTCTGGCAATGGTTACATAAGGTTTTGGTAGTCTATTAAACCACAATGAGGGCCATTATCCACAAATGGAGAAAGCATGGATAAATGGTTAAACTTTCCAGGAGTTGCTAGTCAAAAATGAGACTTAATGAGGAGAACAACAACATCTAATGCGTTGCCTTACTTCCTTACATACGAGCTAAGTTCAGTGTTCATGTTTTATTGATAAGAAAAACACAAAAATTACCTCCATAATAAAGTTTGGATGTGGAAATCTGGCTCTGACCAAAATGTAGTCAAAGGTTCATTTCACCTTTCTTAAAAAAATAGTCTTGATCATTTTTAAGACTTTGTGGAAAATATTCTTTCTACTGACAAGGCAAAAGTTGAACTTTCTGGAAAATGGTACCATTTAACTTGGACTAAAATGACCACAGCATTTTGGGAAAAGGACATCATTTAGACACTCAATCATGGAGGTCTTTGGAAACATTTTTATTATTTAACATTGTGTTAACAACAGATTAGGAACAATTTGTTTTGTGACATGTTTTGCAATACACGTCATAACAAAGATGTGTTTATGAGGATTGCATAAATTATTTGAAATCTTATAGCAATGACCTGCTAAGCCTTTACTTGTGCTATGCAATGCAGAAATGCTGTCTGTACTGATGAAGATTAACTCAGATTTGCGAGATAAAAGCTTGAATTGGCTGACATGGCAGGTGACTGGGCTCTAAGTTTTTATATTGAGCTAATAATTAAATATTATACCTACTGATTAATCCCTGTACACTTTAAAACATTTTCCATTTATAATATCAATATTAATATTGCTCAGAAATCTAAAAACTAATTTGATAAATTGGCAAATTTCCGAATAGCGTCTGACATTTTTAACAATTTATTAACAAAGCTAATAATTAGCATAAAGGACTAGCACTTCTAATATTTATCTTTTAGATTTCTCCTGAGAGGGAAAAAAACCCAAAAAAGACTAACTGGCTGGAATAACTTCTAGTAGCTGTTCGGTCTCTAACGTCAGCGTAAGTTCACTCCAATCCTCACTTTCTAGATTGAAGTGTTTAAAATTGTGTTTCTTGAATCCACAGCTCGTTTAAAGTCCCCCCACATAATGTTAATGGACTTGACTCAGCACAGGACATTCCATGTGATTCTTTGCCAGTCCTTGGAAGACTTCCTGGTCTGTTTGGGTCACTGTCTTTTGAACATTCCAGTTCCTTTCCTGCACAAACAAAAATCATGCGCACACCCATTTGTAATTTTAAAGATTTCAGGTGTGAAAACTTGTGTCTTATTTTTTTAAATGCAAACTGCATTTTTTTTTTTTTGTTTCATTCTACATGCCATTTTGATGGTATTTTCTTCAATTTTCTTTGTTGTTTTTTTGTATTACTTGATTTTCTCACTTGTGTTAAAGTTGTTCAATTATACATTTAATATAGGCTACATGTGCAAATATTTTGAAGACACATATTGTTGGAGGGTGTTCTATATTTTCACATGACTATAAAAGTTTTAATCAAGCTTGACACTAGGAAGTCGTATTAGCTCAGGCAAACTGTAAAAAGCTCTTATATATCATACATGACAGCAATAAAACAGATTAAAAAAATAAAATTCACATTACTTTTTGACTTTTATAAATTACAGCGTAACTTCAGAAGACCAAATGTTTGTCATTGATAATGTTAGTGCTAACTTTAAAAAAAAACAACGCATTTAGCTGTGCCCAAATCTCAAACCCCTTCCCACGTTTCTGTTTTATCTCTGCCCCCATTGTTGACACGTAGCTCAATGAAAGTGTTATTAAAACGTTTTAACTGATATCTTTCTCCTACAAAGGGCAATTTGCCTTTATAAGAAACTGCATGTTGGCCATGTTCCCAGACCGTTCACTGGAAAGTTTCTGTCCTCTCTTGGTAAATATGGGCCTCTTGCCCAGAGATCGTCATACACACCCGTGTTGTGTCGACTGTGCGAGAAGCAGTAGCACGACGTAACAATTGTTCCCTGAACTAGGATTTCACAGAATACTCAAACAGTCAGAATGTTATGGATTGTTTCACTTTCTTGGTAATGGCTGCAGGTGGAGTATGGATATTAACTTCACCTATGTGTTTTCTCTCTTAAGCTAATCCACCATAAACTGATGGACATCAGCACTTCCTCCTTCAACATGAACGACTACAATGGGACAACAATGTCTGAGAATACCAGCAGCACCAATGCCTCATTCGGATCCTTACTTCCCTTCAGTGAGGTTACTGCAGTGACCTACACTATTGTCTTCGTTGTGGGTTTCTTGGGTAACGCATTAGTTATCTATGTAGTTGCCCGATACAGCAAGATGAAGACAGTAACCAACATGTACATCCTGAACTTAGCTGTGGCAGATGAACTCTACATCTTAGGGATCCCCTTCATAGGGACCAATAGTGTTTTCTCCTATTGGCCATATGGAGATTTTCTCTGCAAGGTGGTCATGACCGCTGACGGCATGAGCCAGTTCGCCTCCACCTTCTGCCTGACGCTGATGAGCATTGACCGCTTCCTTGCTGTGGTTTATCCCATTCGTAGCACCAGATGGCGAAAGCCACGGATGGCCAAGATTTTCAGTGGCCTGGTGTGGGTTGTTTCCCTCTTGATGGTGTTGCCGGTCACCATTTTCTCACATGTGCAGGAAAACTTCAACACCTGCAACATAAACTGGCCAAACCCTCTGGGACTATGGTCTGTTGTTTTTATCCTGTACACGTCAATCATGGGATTTTTTGGCCCTTTGGTTGTCATCTCTCTCTGCTATCTCCTGATTGTCATCAAGGTAATTCAATATTTAAATCAACACTTTATCCTGAATTGGTAATGATTTTAAAACCATGGATTTCTTTCTCAAAGTCTCATACCGATTACCTTTTCCAGGTGAAGTCTTCAGGCGTGCGGGCAGGCCTGACTAAGCGCCGTAAGTCAGAGTGCAGAGTGACGCGCATGGTGGTGATCATCGTGGTGGTTTTTATACTTTGTTGGCTGCCCTTTTTTACTGCCAACATTGTGAATTTGTTTCATGTCATACCTGAGGACAAAATCACTACCGCTGTCTACTTTTCCCTGGTCATCCTCACCTACGTCAACTCCTGTGCCAATCCAGTCCTCTACGGTTTCTTGTCTGACAATTTCAAGCAGAGCTTTAGGAAAGTGCTTTGCTTCTACAAAGAGAATGGTGCTACGGAACCAGTGGGGACCAGACAGAACACTGAGAAGGTAAATGATGCATAAATGATGAGTCAGAAAGTACAGAGAACCTGTGCAATGACCTTGCAGAAACAAGTTCCAAGCTTGGAATCTCTACATGCTGCTTGTGTTCTCCGTGCATGTGCGAGTTCTCTCTATGTACACTAGATTCCTCCAACCATAAAAGAATTAGTTGTTTAGTCTAAATCTAATGGCTGGTTCACAAGGCAAGATTATTGGCTTATTTAAAAAAACTGAAAGACACCAAACATCCGTCCGTCCGTCTTCTTCCGCTTATCCAGGGTCAGGTCATAGGGGGTAGCAGCTTCAGTAGGGAGACCCAGACGTCCCTCTCCCCAGCCACTTGGGCCAGCTCCTCAGGAGGAATCCCAAGGCGTTCCCAGGCCAGGCGAGAAACATAGTCCCTCCAGCGTGTTCTGGGTCTTCCCCTGGGCCTCCTCCCGGTGGGATGTGCCCGGAACACCTCACCAGGGAGGCGTCCAGGAGGCATCCTAAGCAGATGCCCGAGCCAACTCAATTGGTTCCTCTCGACGTGGCAGAGCAGCGGCTCTACTCTGAGTCCTCCCCGGATGACTGAGCTCCTCACCCTATCTCTAAGGGAGAGCCCAGACACACTACGGAGAAAACTCATTTCAGCCGCTTGTATCCGGGATCTCGTTCTTTCGGTCAAGACCCAAAGCTCATGACCATAGATGAGGGTAGGAACGTAGGTCGACCGGTAAATCAAGAGCTTTGCCTTTTGGTTAAGCTCTTTCTTCACCACAATGGACCGGTACATCGCCCACTTCACTGCAGACGCCGCACCAATCCGCCTGTCGATCTCCCGCTCCATCTTCCCCTCATTCGTAACAATAAAACATATATAACAATAAAAATCTTAGATACAACCGGTTTGCTCCTACAGTGTGTGGTGTCTTGTGTCAGACAGCAATCACATCACACCACATACGGACAGATTTCACTTGGGACCATTCAGATATCAGATGGGAAATCTTGCAAAACCTTTCGGGATCAAACGTGAGTTCAAGATAAATAAACATGGCTGACGCCATACTGTGGAATAGTAGGTGGTGGTAATGCTCCATTAAAGGTGCGTAGCATAAGTTCCAGGATTTTTTGCAGACGTCTGCCCCCTCTGGCGACAAGTTGAAATGACACCAGTGTTGTAGACGTGCATGGGACAAGAGGAAAAGCATCTGCTGATGCCACTTTACAGGTCTTTGTTTAGAGGTGTGATGTCTTCTGATGTATGAAAGCTATAAATATGGAGTAAGCTGTAGATCCATCACAAAATAGTTTGTGTTCTCTCGCTAGTGCATCAGTCATGGTGGGGACTCAACAAAGTAGCCAGGTGAACAAGAGTGCCCAAAACACTCTCTCATCAACTGACTAATCCAACCTGTTGAGGCAACTGCGGTAAAAAGAGGAAAACTCATTCTACATGTCGGGCAATTCTAAGGGTATATATGAGAAAGAAAATAAATCATATTTAACTTGATTTAATAGATTTGCACTAAACAACTTGAAGTTGGTTGCCAACCGCCGACTGGGGATAGTTTGTGAACCAACAGAAAAAAATATTTAATAAGAAAAGGCATTGGTTAAAGGAGTGGCGATAGTGTGAATAGGGGCACGATGTTTGCTGTTCAGTGTGTACAGCTCCATTCCCCCAACACATACCAAAGAGATTGCATCATGATTCAGGTGACCAAGTAGTCCAATCACACAAAGCAATCGCCTCTAACAAACCCAGGTTGAGTGACGGATGGGTCATTGATTTGCATCTAACTTGGACTGCACCTCGGAGGATTGGCCTCCATGTACTTAAAATCAGCAGCATTCCAACTGCAGGTTGCTCAAGTTCAAGCCACGAGAATTGACAAAGACTCCTGGACAGGTGTCAAAACATTTTCAGAAAAACTAAGCAAAAGTCTGGTGGACTCTGATTTAAGCCTGCTTGGTGAAGTCTTTAGAGACAACAGTAATTTGAACCTTAGAAAGATCCATGATAAAGATCCATGATTCTGAGTTAAGATAGTTTAGTAATGGAAAACGGCATGAACCCAAGAACATATTTTCATGTGAAAAATATTCTGAGTGAACGCAGCTTCCTACTTCACTTAAAAATGTGAATTAAACATGCAGTTCATTCTGTGTTGGATGAACTGCATGAGCAGGATCCAAACATGCTTCAAGATTCTTTGGCGTTATTATCAATTAGTACAGACTGGGGCAAAGAGTAAATTTTAAATGTATATGTTTACTTCTTTGGAAATTATTTATACCCCTCTTTGAGATTTGTCACATTACAACCACAATTTTTAATGTAAGTGAAACCTGCAAAGTGGTGCTCAATTGTGAGGTAGAAAGAACATGATAAGGTTTCAGTTGTGTTTTGAAAGAAGAATGTGAAACATGTGGCATGAAAATGTATTCAGCCCCTTAGGTCTTTAACCCCTAAATTAAACCCGGTGCAACCAACCATGCCAAGAAACTGTCATCTAGTAAATAGAAACCACACAAGGCACAGGGGCATACAGGAGACAGGTTAGGGATAAGGTTTTTGAAAAGTTTTAATCATGGTTTGTCATTTTTTGGGTAATAGTGGATGGGCCATTTTGAAGACAAACACTTGGAAGTTGCATAGTAGAAGGAAAGGTGATTAATCCTTAGGGGTTGTTCACAGTTTTCAGCCTTTTCAAAACTGTACAAAACATACTCTTGCTGCTCCGTGAACGGTAAATGGATCACTCACGGCACATGTGCGCTTTATTATTTCTCTGCGTGAAGAATGTCATGGGCCGTGTGAGGCTTAACAGCTCTGCCTATGAGGTTTGTTGCAGGAGAACAACAAAACTTGCTCAAATGTGGACCATATTTGTCTATTCATCATTTAAGCGCACATAAAACCATGACACCCACTGGAGCTCAGGCGGACGGCCGTAAGGTTGGACCACTGACATCCTCGGGCAAGGCAGGATCACTGAAGATCTGCATTCACTAAAAGATCTAGATGGAACTAAACATTATTATATTTGGGTGACAGTGAATAGAAATGAACTTGAAACATCAGTATGTGAATAAATGTTAAAAACATATTCCTTATACACATTTATGAAATGATTGATGTCAGTGTAGCCCATTCAATACAAAGAAAACACATTAGGCGCTGTTGTGTTGTTAAAAGAATTAAAAATGTTTAAGATGTACATTTAGTTTTACAAAGGGTGGAGGACATGGTTCATTTTTACATATTTAGCAACAGCATCAATGCTGATTACATTTCATCTTTTTAGAGAAGCCCTTTATCATTTGGGTAAGACAATGCTAACCCACAGCTCTTGCGTCTTAAGGCATCACGGCTCATTTGTGTTCATTTGGTTTCTTGAAAGACCTACTGCAAATACAGTCTGTGCTGTTCCACCATCTCAGATCGTATATTTGTTTCTAACTGTTTCTGCAGGCCATCCAGATGGAGGTCATAGGAAACACCGACAATGAGCCTTTCAACTCAAAACCTGCATTGAATGGCCAGTGATTATTGTTTTGTTGCTGATCCCACTTGTACCGGTGGACCACAAGGAACTCAGACATTTCACCCATTGGGCTTCGTACAGATAGGGAATTTCCTGTGTTTATTTCAATTAGCCTCATTCCTCACTTTGACATCTCTGAAGAGGTTCATTGAACTGTTTGATAAACAGCTTTTACTAACCACTGCATTTTTTTGTTTCCATGTCTTTGTACACTGCAACAGATTGACTGTGAGCATTTGTTTTGTTGTTGTTGTTGTTGTGAAGATAGTCAAAAGAATATCAGTTTTTAAATATATTGTAATCATATTAGACTTGTTGTGTTGTTATTGTTTTATTAAGCATGATCTTTTCTGAAGAAGTGCTCTTTGTGATGCTTTTCTAACATGCAGTCTGTACCATTTGCTTAAATTGCATATTTAGGGTGATCCTTATTTAGCACTGAAAAACATCCAGAAAGAATGTGTCATGCCAAATGGCTGACCAATAGATGGCCGAATCAGAAATGTTTTTTTTTTTTAGTAACAAGAATCAATTGTTTGGTGGTGCACTCATTTTGGCTTTAATGGACAAGTGTGACAGAATATTGATCTCCTTAAACAACTCTCAGAAGAACAATCCAGTAAAAATATTTGCTTTCCCTTTAAGGCAACAAGTAGGTAGTAGTTAATCAATGCAATATAACTATATATTACGCAAAATCAACCACATAGGTCACAAGCATGACCATTATCAGAGTGATTTAAGATGCTTGGCTCCTGTCAGTGTTGGTGGTGTACCCTCGCAAGTTTTTTTTTTTTTTGTTTGTTTGTTTGTTTTTTTTTGGGGGGGGGGGGGTTCTAGTCAGCAAATCAGATTGGATTATAGCTTGCTGCATGGGCTTGGGGTTCAGGTTTATGTTACTGATTGGGGTCTGATATTGTGGGTCTCAAGTGCCAGCTATGTCTAACAGATTAAAAGTATGTATAGTAATTTTGTCTTGAACGTCTTAAGAAACTAAAATGATTTTTAGTGTCAATGTTTTAATGCATTGTTTTATAGAAGTATATGTTTTGGGGCTGTCAAAACCTTAGGGCCCTGTCCTGGTAAACCCATGCTAAAGTCCTATCCTGGCAATGAAGTGTTTGGAATTTAGCTGTCTTAACAAAAATTTAAATAGTTTTTTTGAGCCTTACATCGGCCATAGCATTATTACAGCTGGTGGAAAATGTAACACTGCTCACACTGATATAACAAATTGATCTTGATTTCAATTTAAGGTCGTTTTTGCCCATGTAGACTTTGTTTGGGATCATTCACAACGCCCTAAAAGGCACCATCACTCATACAGACAAGGAGCCTGCCCTGCTAGCCTGAAAGCACGCCTCCCTGCTCCCCACATTCTGATTGGACAGGATCTGAAGGCATCTGTTGGAGGCAATCCCAACCCCAGGAGACTCCACAACAATGCAGTACTAGGACACCCCAGATGTTGTTTTCTGCATTCTGACTAGTCAAGGTTTTAGTTTTATGCGAAATAAGAGCAAACCTGTGAGTTACAATGTCATATAAGCTGATTGATGCAAACTGTTTTATGTCTTACAATGTCTTCTCAGTTTGGATTGCTTGGAGTATTTTAGTTTGTATTACAACTGTAAGAGAGAAATCTGACCCCCTGGCCAGTCAGAGGGCCTCTTTCTAAGGCTGTATGTTGACATATTTATTTTTTACACATGTTTTGGAAATGTGAAAAATGTCTTGAAATAGAATGGCTAAGTGTTCTCTCTCTCTCTCTCTCTCTCTCTCTCTCTCTCTCTCTCTCTCTCTCTCTCTCTCTCTCTCTCTCTCTCTCTCCATGTTAGTTTGAGTGGGATGTTTTGAAGACGTATACTACAGCAACAAAAAACATTTGTTATGTCTTTTTTCTGCCGAAACTGGGATTTCTTCACAGATGTATCCAGAGGCCAACAAAATCTTAAGAACGGCAATGAGATGTTTAAACCTGTCTGAAAAACTGACTAACTAAATAGAAGTGGTGAAATGACAAGACAAAACACATTTATTTGTATTACTCAAAATGTAAATTCTGAAAAACATATATTATCTATTGAGATTCTTATAAAACGTAAATTATAGCATGAGTATGGTATTATGAATGTTGTTTCACTTTAATCTTAGGTTCTGAAATTGCCAGGTTTTACCAACCTGAAGAATGGCCTCTCATATGACCATTTGGTAAACAAGCATGGTTAGAGAGGCGATTTATGCTTGTTGTAGCCCTTGTGGTTATTGAGATGACCATGTAGTTTATTGACAGTTTGTATGAGGTTTTTGTGCTGGTATGCTATGCTTTATTTTACAACCAGATGTTGTGCATTGTATACCTAGCAGATATTTGTACTTTATTGCTTTCTGTCCAAAGGTCAATGTTACAAATATAGTGTGTGCTGCCGTTTTCTTTATGGAGGGAGGGCTGGTTTTCCTGGAAACCGTTTCAAGCAAGCCACTTTTTTTTCTGTCAGGTACTTTAAAATGTACCTTGCTAACTAAAGCTCACACAGTCTGGGGTGGATTTTGGCTTATTCTGTTATCCTGTTAATTGTACACTTTGACCTTATGACGTCCACTACTGGGAATCCTGGCAGCTTTGTCAGTTGTTTTGTAAATAGTCTTTGGATCCACTGTTTGGTAAGGTCCACACAACCTCTCCCAGAATGATGGGCAGCCATGTCATTTCTTAAGAATTACCTCTATGGGGTAAAATAACTGTCAATAAAAATATGTGTGTAGGTGTCTGAATTTGTAAATGTAAGTCAATAAATGTGAATAAATGTAAGATTGGTATTTGTTCCTTGTTGTCAATTCATTTATTATATAAATTAATAATTTATAATTATTCAAGAATAAATGTATAATTTATTCTTGTCTATAGACTTACATTTACAAATTCAGACCCATGCTTACGTTTACTGTATATTGACAGTTATCTTACCCCATACATTTCCAGTTATTTTGATCTTGGCATTGTGTTGACAGATGATGCCAAGTTTGTTGGCATCTTTGGTCCAAAGCAACAAAAAACAAACTCCTGCTTTAATAATGGTGGTTGCATCTGCTACTGATCAGTCAGTGAAACTAATTTGATCAGCAGCTACTTTTCCCCTTAAATTTTGTGTAAGTAGAAAGGCTGTACTTTTTTCCAATCTTTTTTTTTATTTTGGTTTCATATTTTCCTATTTTCAATAATATTGTAGAATCTGTTTTGTGTTTTTGTACAGCTGATGAAAGTGGGTGTACTTTCTTTTTATCAAAACTATGTTATATGTTATTTATGAATATCTGCATTTACTCCAATACATGACACCTGCCAAGTGCCTGCATAAAACAAAGTTTTTGGATTTATATTAAAGATACTTGAGTTTTGTTTTTGTTTGTTTTGTTGTTGTTTTTAATTAAGTGTAATTAAAAAAAATCTAGATTTTTTTTACAGTCCAAGCACTGGAATGTCAGCTGGATGTTTTGATGTGAAATGTACACCCAATTAATAAAACGTTACTTCATGCAAATTAAAGTAAATCAAGGAAACTATAATAAAGTTTTTTTTTTTTTGTTTTTTTTTTATTATAAACTTTATGCAACTAGAAAAGGTTCAGTCCAGCAAAATGAAGCTGTTTTCTTGTTAGTTCTCTTAATGCTTAGTGTGTCAAAAATGGAGATTATATTCCTAGTTTAATGTTATCCAATCCAGTCACAGCCCTTTTAAAATCACAGTAATGTTACATAAAGCAAAAATAAGGAATGAATGAAAAATATTTTAGGAAAGAAATATCATTGAAATATTACTGAAATAAACAATATTAAAAAGTATATTTTTCAGCTTTAAAATTAGGCCATCCTTTACAAATTAATGCCGTGTGTGCAACATTTAATTGTGTGAGATAGCTGCACATTATTCTCACTAATGATTGACTTCTACCTAGTCAGATGTGATGTTTTTTTCTTTACGGTGAATGATTAAAAACATTCAAACATGAAGTATTCATGTTCGGGATGAGGAGTTTTGAAGCTCACACCCTAGGTTTTATTGTAAGAATGAGAGACCAAAAGCAGTTTTTCATTTCACTATGTTGTGTCCTCTGATCATACCACAGCCACAGCTGTGCTATATATATATTTTGCTGTCTTGTTCAGCCCCTATTCAAATATTGTTTACTGACAACCTGTTTATGTGTTAGCTTGTGGTGGTGAAAACACAACAAGCAGTCTACATTCTCAGATTGCGGACATGTTCCTTTAGTTAGATCAACCAAAATGTGAGAAGAAAAAGAATAAACAGAAAACAGTATCATTACCAAACAGAAGAAAGTTGCTGAACTAGAGGTGGTTTCGGATTGTTGGCTGATTCTGAGAAAAAGATAAGAGATGCCTAAGATTACCTCACAGACGTAAAACAAACAAAAAGGTATTTACTGAAGGGTATTATAAAGGTAATTGATGCCATGACACTCATACATGCTTTTACTGGATTTTTCTTGCTCCCTAACACCGCAATTTACAAGCAGCTCCACAGCTGTTTGAAATATTATTTTCCTATTCAAACATAATTGGTGAAAAATACATCTGGACTATTCCTAACTTGCATTAGTGTTGGTGCAACTGCGTAAGATCTAAGGATGTTAATTTTAAAGGAAGCCTATATCTAAACCGTACATTTTTGTCTGTTGTTTATTTATATATATAGATATTTACACACAATGCATAAAAAATGGCATTAAATCTCACTAAACTTTTTCCTTTTTAAGTTAAGTTAGGATGAACAACATTATCTCTACGTATAAAATTCCAGAGTAATCAGAGATTTTCTTTCTGACTTTCTCTAAAGTCGTTGTGGACGTCCCCAAGTCTGGTTAGTTTTAAGATACAATTTCTAGATGCCTGAAGATACCACCTACTACTGCTATAACAATGATATGCAAACATAAACACAATGAGAGTTTTAACAATCATCCTGTTGAGGAAGGAGATGGTTGCTGTGGCCCAGAGATGAAACACTTGAAAAATAAGTGCATCAACCCGGGAACAAATGCAAACGACCCTGTAAAGATACTGGCTTGAATATGTAAGAGAATGTTATTTTTCATTTAGTTCAGTGAAACACATTATGCTCTGATGTCTCAAATGTAATCAAACAGAATGAAGCCATTACGCATCAACCAGCATAAACAGTTTGCTGTTGCACTGAATTGCCAAAGACCTAAATTTCTGGGCAAATATCATCCAATGAAACTAAAATTAAAATATCTGCCTATAATGGCCTGTTACAAGTGAAGAAAAAATGTAAAGCATGAAGCCCTGAGAGCAAAATCCCAACCTTAAAGTTCAAAGGTGGCAGTAGCGTGAGTGTTTTGCTGCAGGAGGAACAGGTAAGCTGTAGAAAAAAAAGATTAACTCATGAACAAAGAACATTAACCCATGTGCAACGTCTCAATATCAGTAAGGACAAAAACGTTTTGGCATAAATGGGTCCTCAAAATGGCCCCCAAGCATTCCACTAAAATAGCTACAAAGCAGAAGCCTACAGACCCATTTTAGTAGCAGTTAAGAGTAAAAATTACAGCAAATGTTTGTGAAAAGGTTTGGAAAGAAAACTAAAACATTTCACCCATGTCATAGAGTTTAGAAAGTATTTACATTAAATACTTAGTAAAGCTTTACATTCCCTTCCCTTTTCCCTTGGAAAATATCCAATGGAGGTGTCCACACGCACGGCATCTTGATCTGACCCCTGAACCACCTTAACTGAGATGTTTCAATGTGGAAAAGTGAGGTCCCCCCCTCCCCGCCCCAAATGACAGATCTCCTACATCTCAATAGCTGACTATGGCCTCCATGCAGTTTGGGCATGTTTTGGTCGATTGTATATGGGATCCTGTTCTTTGGGTCATGATCCTTATCTTGTGACGTAGGGGAGAGTTGGAATGTGGATTGACTGGTAAATCGAGACCTTTGCTTATCAGCTCAGTTCTTACTTCACCACAACAGACAGGTGCTTAAACTAAATTACTGCAGACAAAGTCCCAGACAATCTCTCCATCTCTCATGCCATCCCACAATCACTCATAAGCAAGAAACCAATATACTTAATATCTCTGCTAAATGCAAACCCTAATGCTGAGAATGAAGTCAACCTTGTTTCCAGTTAAGAACCATAACCTCAGATTTAGAAGAGCTGAGTCCTGACAGCAAAAGTTAAGTTCTTAAATCTACACCTTGTGTTTTTGATTACTTTCTATCTAAAACTGGATTTCCTAACGTTTTTCCTGACACCAGCATTTATACTCAAGTACAAAGAACACAAACAGATCACAGACTGGTTCACTTCACCGGAAGTATTACATGGTCCTAATGGACCATGTAATATTTAACCTTTACACACTTTGGAGGACTGTGATGGTGCTCTGAGGGTATCAGGGCGGCAACAGAAATATTCTGTATGTGGTGTTCAAAAATGATCCTACTGTATGCTCACAAATCAACTTTGCATAAAACAAAACAACTAATGAATGGATTGTTTTGTCAAAACATACTTGAAGATGTATTTAATCTAATTGATTCAAATGAGCTAAAGTTGACTTTTAAATGTGAAGGTGGGTTCCGATTTGTCCAGTAAATATGCACGGCATAACTTTCATGATGCATTCATTATTTTTGAGAAGCTCTCTGCTAATTTCTATGATAGACTGTTATTTTTTCTGCACCACCTGCCTGTGGCTATATTAAACCGCTTTTTTTTTCTAGCAAGCTGACGCTTGAAGAAATGTGTAATGAGTAGACAAAAACAGCAGTGAGGTTAATTATTGTAAAGGTCAGTAGCAAAAACAATGTCTGAAAAGCTGCTTCGCGGATCTTTCCTGAATTCCTGAGTATTTGATTAAGGACGTTAGGTCAAAACGTGACAATCAGCTCTAAGAAAAACATTCCATAATATGCTCCATATAATAATGATACTAGGTTTGCAAAAAATATTAACTGAGATTATTGGTGAATGATCTTCAAGTGGTGTCAATGAGTCACAGTAAGATTATATTGTGTCACTTTTGTGTGGGTGAGAAAATAAGCTTTTTATGTTTGTATTTATGTTTTTGCTCATGTTTTATCTGCAATTCAGAGAAGCAAGCCTTAATCCAACGACTGAACTGTGGGACCAGGGGGAAAACCCTTTGGAGACCCCAAGGTGGATTTTATTCCACCCGAGCTGAAGTGGACCCCAGTGGTCGACTACTTGGTCTAGGCTGCGTTTTAACTTATACAGACTGGTTATACCCATTTATCTCCTGGCTAACACAAAGTCACTCGCCAAATAAACTGGAAAAGATTGAACATTTTCTCACATAAGATGGACAGCCTGGTGATGATCTTCACCCAAGCCTGGCTAGATATCATCCCCGATGCAGCGGTGGAGATGGCAGGGCCAACAGGACCGTAACATCAGGCAAGGCAAAACGTGACACTGTACATTTACAACTTGTGGTGGGTGCTCACCTAAAAGCTCCCTTGATTTGGAATATCTTGTGGTGAAATTCTGGTCATTTAAACTGGTTGAAGATCTCCGCTCATTCATGATAATTGTAGCCTACATACCACCACAACCTAATGATTAGCCCTGGAGGAGCTGTAACGCCTGATGAGCACCCAAATGAGAGCTCGCCTATAAGGCAGCTATAGATTATAGCTGGGGCATTGTGAAATTAAAACTGTTCTCCACAAATGACACAAATTCATAAACATTCCCACCAGAGACTGCAAAATGCTGGGCCAGGTTTGCTGTAGCATTCCAGGACCCTACAAGGCTGCAACAGCTCCTTATCTCTCACATCTTTGTGGAGTACCAAACCCACCACCATAATCATGCTGTTTTGAACCAAGGAGGCTTCCTCAGCCCTAAGAGGAATGCAGACTAAGTGTTCAAAGGCCATGCTAATCTTGAGGAATACAAACCATCTGTTTTGTCCTTAGTTTACTTCTCCACTAATGACGTCCTACCCATGAAGATAATCAGTTTTTTTCCAACCAGAAGCCATAGGTGGACAGCACAGAATTTTTTTACAAAGGATCTTGTTAGCAGCTAACACGACCCTGACTCATCTGCAGCATCCTAACCCCTCATTCTTACATAATCCTTCATTCATGCATTCTCCGTTCTGTCACAAATAAAAGTCATCGTAGTCAACAGGCATTTCCCAAGGATCCATGGTGCTAGAGCCTGACAGAGGACAGAGAACCCTCCTCCACTGTCCGTCAGAAATGCACATCGAGTCTATTTGTGACAGATGGAGCAAAATGCTTCAAGTTCTAAAAACCAGATGAGCCAGACAAGAAGATGAATGCAGAACTTTTTGCCACGGAGTCTCCGACTACGGTTGAACTTGTTCCTGATTCTTTTGATTTTAAAAAGGTACTTTAATTGAAATTACTTCATACGAGTTTCTTAAAAGTATTTTAACTGGAAGTAGAACTATCTTTTAATCCCTTGTTTTATTTTGAAGAGAAGTTGTTTGTGGTTTTTCCATAAACGTTTTAAGTGCTTGCTGTTTGAGAACGTCATTGTGTGACTTCAATCCTACATCTATTGTTCAACAGTATTTTTTATTTTGGCTAAAAATATAGACTTTATCAATAACTGCCTGTTAGAATGGCCCTTAGAGGCTGGCTTAAGCAGGAGACTTGAGGCAGAGAAAAGGTGCACCCACTTGGTATTTATTGTCCAACAATGGCAAACAGGTCACGGGAGCATCCACAATCACACTAGCTTCTTACAAGCAGCCTTTTATAGATCACTAACCCCTTACAATTAACCAGATCTACCAACAAGCAAGGGAAACACTCACACTCTAACATACAAACACTAACAAATAATATAGCTAAAACATTACACTTTATTTAACATAGTCTATACATATCTGAACATTTATATCTAAATTCCTAAAAATACTACAACAACCAAAATACAGTTTACTTCTCCCCTCAATCCATAATGGACTCTTCCGGATCCTTTAAAAGGTGTTCAGGCCCCCAGGGAACCTTTTGGCCTGAACACCCTGCAGAGGAAGAGACAGGAGGTAAGGCATTTACACAATCACAAAACAGTAAACAATATTATCAATTGGTTGGGTTTGTTGACAGGTCATCAGTGCCAGCTGAGAAGAACTGCCCAATCTATCACAATTAAAAATAAAATACTTTAATCACTCTCAGTGCCAGTCTTTCAGTGTTTCGAACAGCATTTTAAGTGTCCTGAAAAGGTAATGAAGCTCTCCATTACACTGCCCCTTGCACTTTTTTATAGAAGTTCATAGCCAGATCAAACTTATTGTTGCACAACAATTTCAAGGAACGTTTGCTGAGTTTGGCTACTTTCTAAAGAGTCGTCATTTATGTGGCCTCCAAATCAGCTCAACAATGTAGCGTTGAGAGCTTCATGGAAATGTTTTCCTTGGCTGAAGGAGCACCACCCAGTCCTCATGACACAAACAGCAATACACACCAATAAAAGGAGTGGTGTAAAGCACACTTTCACTGAACTGGCAACAAGGGGCCACTCTGGGTTTGATAGTTGCCAGGAGAAAGGCACTTTCCTGACTGTATCGTTATCAAGTGTAAGGTTTGTGCAAATGGGATTATGGTGTGGGGTTGCTTGAAAAAGTAGGCCTCTGCGCCATGATTCAAGGAAAAGCAATTATTTAAGATGCAGGTCAGTTTAATGCTATTTAAATATTACACCATCACATCCTTGTATAGGGCAATCAGACTTTATTTATATCACACTCACACCAGTCCAGATGGAGTTCAAAGTGCTTTACATATCTGGAGTGATAAAACAAGCTAAGATAAAAAAAGAGATGAAATAGCTAATATCACAATAGAAAAATAAAAAAAATATGCAAGACTTTAAGAAGACATTTATAAAATAAAAAAAGACATGTGAAAGAACATGTCTTTGGAATAACTGCAACAGTCACATAGTAAAGTAAGGAAATTAAAAGGTTTATTAATTCAGGTAGGAGTGTTGGCTTCAGGGCATCTGGTGTTTCTGGGAGGAGTTTGGCTGAACACTGGGGGCATCTTAACAAAATAGACCACTACAATAACAAAGATCTCCAAAGCTGTAATTGATACAAAATGAGGACTCTTTGAAGGGCAAAACTATTACTCGCAGCACAAATCTTTATTCCCAACCTAATCCATGTCTTGACTATATCCTATTCACATTTTGAACTCATTTTATTAATAAAATGCACACACACTATCTATAAATAAACTATGTTTATGTACTGAACCACTCTCCTCTACCTCCTCTATATTTAGAATGGGTAGGCGTCAGTTTGGTTTGCTCTTTGCTCTTCCTGGGCTGCCTGGGTGAAAAGACAAGCAACAAGCAAGGTCAAGACTTTATAAAAGACATTTTTGCAGCTTGTTTTTTCTCACACGCCGTAGCTGACTCGTCATTTTCTACTTTAAAAACAACAGCACTAACAAGTTAACACCAGCTCTTTATTAAAACATGACTGGTCATTCAATGAGAAAGGATTGAAATGAGATTGATAACTTGTGTTTAATAAAATTAAAGATTGCGCTATAAAAGTAGTGTAATCCAAAAATAACAATATACAGAAGAGTGACGTGTGAATTCTTTGCAAAATGGAGTTTACTTTAAGTATTAGTTAAAATCTACAACTGAAGCATGTTTACTTAGATCTTTACCAAATAATGTTGATCATTTTAAGAGTTAAGTACATTTCCTAATGTCTTCCTGGATTCAGCTCTTTAGTTCAAATGCAATACTTTACATATTGAATGTACATTAATGAATTTAAGGTTTTTAAACACCCTCACATGTGGCTTAAGTATTTTACCTATGTCATGATCTAGGCACTGATGCTGGTCTGATTGCTCACTCTACATACCTGCTCAACTCTGCCACGTTCCTCATTACCACTCACCTGATCCTCCTGCATCTGTCAGTATTTAACCAGCCTGCAGACCAGTCATCAGTGCCAGATTATTCCGAGCCATATATTAGACTTATTCCAGTGTTTTTTCTGATTCTGATTACCTGATCCTGACCAGTTCTGCCTTTCAACCTCTGAGCCTGCCTGACCCCTCCTTGACCTGTTTGCCTGTTTCCGTCCGTCTGATACTCGCCTGACCTGACCGCCTGGCTGCCTGTGTACCGTATCAGACCTGCGACCCGACCTCCGAGCTTGCCTGACCCCATCTAACCCGTCCGCCTGACCGTGTACCGAACCTGGAACTGTGTCCCGACCTCGTCCTGGATCTTCCTCTGGCGCCTCGTCGGACATCTGACCACCTGGCTCTGACCTCGGATCTCATCCCCGACATCGGCTTCTGGTTCATCCTTCTGATCTTCCTGCTCACTATCGTTCTCACGGTTCTGACCTTCCGCCTGTTCTCCGACCACCGATAATCAACAGGAGTTCTACCCTGGGACTCTCTGAGCGGCGACCGCCGCACCGCATTAGCTGCCAGCCGGCTGGAACCAACACACATCACCGGCCCCTGACTGAACATTGAGAAGAGGTTAGTGACCAATATGTTTGTGATCAATCACTGCCAGTTAAATGTGGTCACTAACCTGCTGTCTCTGTCCCCAGAGATTCCTGCCATAGGCGCCGACGCTGCTTCCTACGTTTCAGTTTTAAATAAACTGTTTTGAACCGTTAACTGTTTGTCTGATTTGAACACTGGGTCCTTCTGATCAGAGTTTAACAACCTATGCCATATCTAAATGCTCAAAGCAGAAATTTCCCATTGGATGTTTTGTTTTTTCTCTTCCTGTAAATGTTCTTACTCCTTTAAAAAAATATATATATATACATTTTATTAGCTTTTTTGCTGTTAATCATAACACTAATATTGGCTCACCAAAAGGGCTTTGCAAACTTAGAGTCACAAGTGTTAGATGCAGATTTTGTGTGTGGAGTTGCAATAAAACAAGTGCCATCCAGCAACAACTGTTAGCTCAGTTTTCAGAATTACTGTGAAGCTCTGGGAACTTAAACTCCATCTCTTGCAGATTACAACGTGTTGGCTGTACACAGAAGAACCAGAGATCAGAGGAGTTCATTAGAAGTAAGGGAGGATGGTTTCCCCCGTGTGGTTAATTAAAGCTGAGAGCTGTGCCCTTCTCCATGCGACGCTGTCTTTTACTGCCTCTGCCAGGGAAAAAGGCGGCATGTCTTAGTAGTAGAATAACCAATATGAGTTAATGGTGTTAGGAAAACACATCCAAGATTTTTGTCAGTGAAGCTGTATTATTACAAAGTAATCAAAGTACAATGTGTTTGTGTTCAGAGATTAAAATATTTTGATATGATTACTTTTTGTGAGAATAAGCCCTTATAGAAGATAAAAAAAAACAGAGTGAGCATTTTGGAAAAAGCTAAATTTGGGAAATATGACACACCAGGGTCTGAATTTCATCACACTCTATCCTTCAATGCATGGTGTAAGCAGAATGTTTGCGCAACTAAGAGGAATTTTCTTTTTATCACAGGTCCATTTCACGTCTGTGTTCTTTTGATATGTGAGTAACTATTTGTAAATGGGAATACAGGGGAGTGCGAGGAGATACACAGCAGGGAGTGCTTCAGTGTGTCAGTACTGATTAAAGCAGGTTGAACATATTAAGCAAGAGAGCCTGGTTTCACTTAATTAAATGTTCTTTTATTCTGGAACAGTGCCTAGTTCTTTTTATAAAGCTGTGGTTAGTCTTTTGCTAAAGGAGCCACATCTGGATTCATCTCTCCCTATAAGTTATAAAGTGATCTCAAAATGCTAGTTATTCCTTAAAATCCTTGAAGAAGTTGTCACTGAACAATTAAAAACAATGACTACATGGAGGCAAATGCCCTTCAATGTGTTTTTGGAAATAGTACTCCATAAAAACTGCTTTATTGAAAACTTCTAGAGATCCATTGATGGCAGCTGAACCCATAGAGTACACACTTTTGATTTCTTTGGATCTTATTTTCCACATTCAACAATGTGAATCATGATATTTTTGATAAATAGACTCAATGGCTTCTTTGGCTTTTCTGGTCTTGTTTTAAATTAGTTTGAATCATATTTTGCTGAGAGACCATTTACTGTTTTTATAATTAACTTGTTTTCAGACAAAGCTATTCTGTCTTATGGCGGTCCTCAGGGGTATATTTTTGGGCCCAATTCTCTTTTTATAGTATCTCTACACTTTAGGTAAAATCTCTAAATGTTTTTAAAGGTCTGTTATCACATGTATGCTGATGGCATTTAATCATAATGTTGCTTTAAAATGTCTTAATAAACTCCATGAACTTAGCCCCTTTTTCTCAGAAATCCATCTGTGGCATTTTAATAGTAATAGTAATAGTAATATCATCTTTATTGTCATTAAAACATACATTAAAACAAAATTTGTTCTCTGCTTTTAACCCATCACCCTTGGGGAGCAGTGGGCTGCCATGTACGGCACCCAGGGAGCAATCTGGGGTTAAGGGTCTTGCTCAGGGACCCAGAGTGCAGGCACTGGGGATCGAACCGGGTACTTGCATCCTTCTCTGAGTGCAAGCACGCTGCTCTAACCACTCGGCCACGACCCACTCTTTTAAGAACAATATGCAGATTAATGACAAGAAGACGGAAATGGTGCTCATTGCTCCACATGATAAAATCCTTATTATTATGCTTGTTATTAGGCCACGTGTGGCCTTTCTTATCTATTTGGGTGAAAGATGGTGTCAAAAATAAAGGAGTTTTCTTTTACATGCTTTGCCACATGAGACTCACTGTAAACATGTTGTTGAAAACTGTTTTTATCCCCTAGAAATATACAGTATCTGAGGTAAGATCTTTAGTATCAAACACAGTATTAGAAAAGATTATCCATGATTTTATTTAATCTTAGCTGGAATACTGCATTGGTGTTTTTACTTGTTTTAAACAAGGCAAATGTGGATTTGCTTCAGACTATTCAAAATGCAGCAGCAAAGCGGACTAATAAGAGGGACCAGCTAACCCCTGTTCTAGCAATATGTCACTGGCTCCCCGTTCATTTTAGAAGTTCAAGATTTTGGTTTAAGCTTTTAGAGAACCTCATTTAAGACCCGTGGAGCTTTTCAAGCTGTGGTTCTGAGGCCCTTGAACTCCTTTTTACGTGCTCTGCACTCCAAAGTATCTATTGACTCTTTGAAATACAACACTGTACAGAGGCTTTTACTTAACGGGTTGTATTTATCATGGGTTTTATTATTGCTTTTATTCTCACAAACCACTTCGTTTTCATTTGTAAAAGGTGTTTTATAAAAAATGCAAAGAGTAAGGCTTCAACAAATGTTTTCCATTTGCCTCCTTGATAATAGTTTTTTTGCATGTATGAGCAGCGTGAAAAACTTATTTCTGCATCATTTTGGACTTAAGCATCTCCTATGAGTTTACTGAGCCATCGAGCCATTTAGGTAATGCAGTTAAAGCAAATAAAGAGATTATCTGAGGAATTCTCTGGGTATAGCTCTTAACTTATGCTTTGATATGAGGATGGAGACGAAGTTATTGCCTGGGTGTGTGTGGGAAGGCTGCCCTTTCAGAAAAGGGCTCCAGAACACATCCACAAAAAACACAATTTTTCCTCTGGTTGCCAGCCCATGATCTATCAAAGCGGATTTGTCTGATTAAATGTTCCGCTACAACCACCCTGAAAGCCATAGGGAGATAACATTTAGAGTGTTTTGTAAAAGTAATCATACCTGTTGAACTTTTCCATCTATTGTTTCGTGACAACCACAAACTTTAGAATCCACAAAGATTTAAGGTGACACACCAACAGAAAGCAGTGAATCATTGTGAATGGAAGATAAATATTTTCAATCTCAGTATAAATACAGCAGTTCTGCAGAGGCCTTAAAGCTTTTCCAGGAGTTAGTGAATAAACACCATGATGAACACCAAGAAACACAATAAAGTTATGGTGACGTTTGGAGCAGATCACCATTGTCCTAATGCTTGAACATCTGAAAATGGAAATAATGAAGGGTCAAGGATCAAAAAGGTTTATTTTCAGTATGTGTAATCATAATTCCATTTTTGGTGAAGCAGGCACCAGCTAAGAATGCACATAAAAACACATAACATGCAAAGACTTTTTTTTTTATTAAGTTTATTGCACTGGCCAACATCAGTCCCTGAGGGGCTTATGTGTGCATATAGTCTTTAGCAGATGTCTAAAGAGACCGTCCCTGGGAGATTAAAGTGTGCTAATTGACATTTGCAAGTAAGAGTATAAATGTTTTGATTTACATCAAAAGATTTATACTTCCTTTATAAATGTTCCTTTACTTTATACTTCTGTTATGTCTCACAGAAAGTTAGACATAACCGCGCTAAATGCAGACCAGTTCCTGGGGTGGTCTCGGACTGTTTTGTTTTTTTAATCCTGGTTATCTTATAACGAAGAGCGCATGAGCAGACCGCGTCATCCCCTTACAGTCAGCTGACTGTCTGCACGTCCCGATTCACACTCCATTCAGACAAATTTCAGACATTCATAAAAATACTAGCTTCCTTACCATGCCACACGATTTCCAGAGATGATTCTGCTTAGCAGCGTGATGAACCTGAGCGTCTGTCGTGGTTTTCTGCGTCTATAAATCCTTATTTGTTTGTCTTATCCACATCCCAAGCGCTGACTCTCTTTAAGCATAACTTCCTGAATGTTACGGGCGCCGCCGTTTTGATTTGCTTGGTCCCGCCTTCAATCCCAGAGAGCGGTAGTAACGCAGATCGTCACTAGGAGGCGAGGAGCAACCAAGGAGCCGGGATAATGTGGTGTGTAAACAAACGATTGTCAGAACGAGGCTCGGCTTGGTTAACTGATCCAAGCTCGGACTAGTCTCGGCTCGGATCGGTTTAACAAGGGTAGTGTAAATGGAGCTATAGTGGCACATGGTGGTGGCAGCATCATGCTGGGGGATTGTCTTTAGCAGAGACAAGGAAACTGGTTAGAGTTGGTAAGAAGATGGTTGTGCTGATCGTTTTCTTCCTACTTCAAAGTTATTATCTTTGCATTGGTCAATCTCAGAAAAGCACAATAAAAAAACAGATAAAATGTGAAAAGTTCGAAAGGCATAATTACTTTCACAAGCTCTTTACACAAAATCCTTCTGTTGAATTGGGTTTGTACTCCAAATGATTAACCTGTGCAAGCACTGCTTCTTTTTTTTTTTTTAATCCACTAATCCTTGTGGCTGCCATGGTGATGGTTCACCCGAGGATTCAAGGCTTTCCGTTAAAATCAGGAGGCTTTGTCACAGTTTCAGCCCGAACAGCCTGAGACAGAGTTGTTTAGTCCTAAGGATATGCTAACATCAGTCCAAAAATAAAGCGCACCTCCAGGCAGGAACAATAACAACATGAGACACAACGGCTGCCATGGTGTTGTTTCTGTTGAAATTAAATTCACTTAAGTGACCCCATGAAAAGAGCAATCCCTCCTGGCCTGACTGACAGGAACGTGGTGTATCAAACGAGCCGGTCATTGAGATTAGATGATCCATCGGCGAGTAGGCGTACGGCTGGAAAAGCAGTGAATGAGGGAGGCGCAGGAGCCATCAAACACTCGTTTGCTCCTGCGTGTGCTCAAGCAGGAGCTCACAGGGGAAATGATACCCCGAGTCAGCGGGGCCATCGCTGTGGACAGGAAGATGTTTGCATCTGTGTAACAACTGTGACATGGTTATACAAATGGTAACTGAGACCGGCCATCTGGTTCTCAGAGATCAGGGAGCTCTAACTGGATCTAACTGGATGGGTGTTGATGTTTATGGTTCAGCAAGGATGAGGCTTTGACACAAATCATCATATTCACTACTCAACACGGGCCAACCAACAGCAGGCTCACTCAACAGTGAAATAACAGGGCAACGAAAGGGTGTTAAAAACCCAGCCTTTTCTGTTTAGAGGAAATCTAATCTGGGATGAATGCAGCATAGACGTTTAAGCTCGCTCAGTGAGGAAACAAATACAGTAACATAGTATGTCAATCCCTTACACTTGGTAAGAGAAAATAACTGAATAAAGAAATACTGCAGAACTACTACAGTACTACAGAATACACAAAAACAAATGATAATTATAACTTAAAAAGGAGTGGAATGAAAAAAATATGTATTTACTCTTACCACAATCCCATTCCCATGTCTAAATAAATGATATGGTTGCTGACAGTTATAGATAGCATTGTGACTCATTTTTCTGTGTCACATAAACATACCAAATGACATCAGCACAATATAGGTAAAAAAAAAATTGACATTTGTTTTTGTTAGTTTATTTCTTTATTTTAAATACATTGACTTTGACATTCATACAACATGAGACATAATCACATAATCTTTTTTTTGAAAAGGCAGTTGGCAGTAGCAAAAACTTGTTTGACCCCTACCCCTATCCCATAATTTGTATCTCACTTTACACATTAGTCATTATTTTTGAAAAAGAAGTAAAAATATATAATAAAACCAGGACAACACTGTTTCTTTCACACACAAAAAAAATCAAAGAATCTATAAATTAGGTTTACCTAAATACTATAATAAACAATTTTCAATCAGAAAAGCAAGACAAAGAAAACAAAGGACTCATTTATATTTTATATTTTTCTAACATGTCTTTTGTCAACTTGGTTTACACTGCTCCTCTCTATCCTGATATGTATTTAAAATTTGTACTTTCTGTTTTCGTTTTCCCCCGCTCATGTTTTGTTTTAATTCTCCTGATTAAACTGTTCCATAATTTAACCCCTGCGATTGAAATGCACATACTGTTTAAAGTTTTTCTGACACAATCGATTTTTACACCAGTTTCCCTCTTAATTTCTACCCATAACCCATCCATTTGCACAGACGATTTAAATCTGTTATTAGAGGTAAATTATTTCTTACCTTAAAAATAATATTTTGCTGTTTTACACTGAACCAATTCTGGAAATGCAATAGCTCCTGTTTTTATTAAAAGTTTGTTTGTGTGGTCTTTATTACCTACTTGCTAAAGTAATCCAATTGATGTTTGTTACTGCTCTGTCAACCAGTGACTATTTTGATGTTTTATGATGTTTTTGTGCTTTTCATGATGCAAAGCCCTTTGAACCGCCTTGCTGCTGAAATGTGTTCTACAAATAAACTTGACTTAAAAATTGCAGGCATTACCATGGTGAGATAATCTACCAAGGCCTTGAGATGTCACTGGCCACATGTCCTGCTCAAGCATTAAAGGTGGGTACATTAAAAGGAAAAATTAGATGCCATATCCCAATGTCCTGCTACATTGTATTTTTAGATTTATTTGACATATTTAACATATTTAAGTCTATGGGAATAAATTAAACTACGGAAAGAGAAGAAACCCCACTTTACCAGGGGAACCTAGAGGCTGATGAAATTGTTTTAAAGAGGATCACAGGGCCAACTTCTTTTACCCAAAGCCTTGATCTTTAGTGGATGACATGCTGAAATATAATGGATCACTACCCGTGTCAAACATATGCTGGATTTCTTGTTTTTCTTTTACTAAAAGACATTGGTGGTTCTAGACAGACAGGGGCAACAGGGGTCAGTGCCCATGTAGAATTAGTCCTGGCCCTTGTTATGCCCGTTGTACTGAAGACATAAATACTCTTTCTTGTGATGGTATTCACTGTCACAGAAACCAAAAGACATTGGTCCTTTGGAGCAATTTCTTTTTATATCTATACAATTTTACTTTAACGTTGATTTAAAAAAATAAGATGTTGCAATTTTAGCCTCAGGGGTCCGCAACATGCAGTTTCAGAGCCACAAGTGGCTCTTTGGCTCTGTGACTCACTAATATATTAAACAACGAAACACTGCTCTGTTTTGTTGTTTCCTTCTTTTGTCTCGTGCCACCAGAAAATAAAATGCTGGCTTCACCCTCCCTCCCTGGTAAATTAGGTCTAGAAACCCCACTGGTCATATCATTACCATGGTGCAGTGGCAGACAGGATCTGTCATGGTACTGGTGTGTGAGTGTTAGTGTGGATGTGAGTGAGATTCTCTCTGACCGGAGGAGCTGTGCTGGAGGGTGTGGCTCAAGCTGCAGATTGTACAACTGTCTACAATTCTTTTATCAGGCTGCTTGGGATTCAAGGAGCTGCTGAACAGTCACTCTGTGCCTCATTCTCAGCCGTTTGGTAGACTCAAGCCACTTAATACTTTACCCCAGGACATACAGTTTGTATTTACAAGTTATTACTTACCTTCCATGACCTCATTCCTTATGTGCTTTGAGGCTGAATCTCCATTTTTAGTCTTCACATCAACAAACTCCACTGCAACAAAATCCCCTGAAAAATCCTCCATGACGTCCACTACAGCCACAGTGCCCCTAGCCATCGCCTGCATGCCCGGTCTCCAAGTCTCCTCGCTCCGACTGGATCATCACACTCCTCTCCGATTACATAGGGAACGATCTCCAAGACCTCAGATCCCCATGGAAAAGTTTTAATCCTAAAACAGCTTCTAGGACCTTGGCCCCAGAGGCCAAAAGTCCTGTGACTCTTTCGTGTCTCCCTGCCCCTTAAAGAATAAACCCTCTTTAACGTCTCCACACTGACCCGTTGCTGTGTCTCTTGGCCTTCAAGATGCTGTTTGTGCAAAAACGTTCTCATATATCTCGGAGGCCTTCACAGAACAGCTTTATTTGTACTAAGAATAAATCACACACAGGTAGACTGTACTTCACCAAACTAGCAATTTTTTGAAGGTACAAGTTTAAGAGTAAGATATTAATTAGGACTAAATGCAAATGCACATTTTAAATTTATAACTTTAAATGCTAGAATGACACGCTAACATTTAACAATATGGTTGCTGGGACAGTTTTTCTCTAATTAAAGACTCATCGCGTGTCTCCAACGTATTCCAAATGCTTGCGTATAAAAAATAATGCCACAAAGTCATGTAAGTAACCAACGGCGCAAGAGTAAGGGAAGTTGTCCTGTAATTGACAGGTTACCGGTTTGATCCCCCACTCTGACCGTCTCAGTCATCGTGTCCTTGGGCAAGACACTTCACCCGCATTGCCTGCTTCCGGTGGTCAGAGGGCCCGGTGGCGCCGATGTATGGCAGCCTGTCAGTCTGCCTCAGGGCTGCTGTAAGTGCTTTACACTAAAGTCAGTACTGCAAAGCTCTTTGGGGTCATCATACTCGATAATGCGCTAAACAAGTACGATGATGCCATTGTCAGAAAATACATTTATTTTACATAAAGAGAAATCGCTGCGAACAAGTGCTCCTTTTCAGCATTCATTCAATGCATACATTGCATGAAAACCTTTATCTTGCACCATCAAAATCTCTCAGTTCTCACTGCGCCTGTAAAACAAATTAGCCAAACAATGAGTTCAAGGATTATTCAGAGCTGTGTTAAATTAAAAACTTGGTGTTTGGTATACCTTACAACATCCACTTGCTGATTAGCACAGTGTTAATAAAAACAACATAGCATCTGGGCTAATCTGAAGCACAGAATCATTTTTAAAACATTCAGTCATTACCTTCACTTTCAAATCAATGTTATACAATGGAAACATAATTCTGAATATTATGACTGATGCCGTTCATCAAAAGTTACAACAGAGCAGAATAATTCAATGCCAAAAGCCCATCATTTTGCAGAGGATCAAAAGTCTGGTGCATGACATTAACTATTGTGGCATTTATGCCTACAGCAATACCTGGAACAACAACATTATTGCTGGTCTAAATATCTGGTAAACGCCCCTCAGGATCACTCCAATGTCCATCTGGCTCAAAGATGGATTCTATTGCTGTATTTTGTTGTGCCATGTTGTTTATGACACCTGTGCGCCATAACTGAAGTGGAGTCCGCCCATTCTGTGTGGAGAGCCCGTGGTTATTTCCCTGGTTTTGGATCTCTGTTGTGGCTCTTTCAATTCTTGGCATGCATGCACAATAAAGGCAAAATAGATGCATTTAATTTAAAGACTCAAGGATGCCATGCAGCTCCATGAAATTAAATACATTTATGAAATGATTCGAGAAAGAGTGAAGGACAGCAAGATTTAAGACCTCATTATTAATATATGGATCAAAACCTCTATTCAAGCCTAAACTGGACTGTCATACAGGACCCATTTGTATGAGAGATTTAGCGTATGGACGTGAAAAAATGCCGAAGAGGTTTTCACTTGTAATCTGTTGTGTTGCATTTCAATAGGGGCAGCATTTCGTAATCTGCCCTCCTTGCAAAGCAATAAAAGAGATTGCTACAAGTGTCCACTTTAAACCATAACACCTACTACATTCATTATATAGAGTAGCGCTCTCTATCTTCTATCATAGAGTGTTGATATGTCTGCACCACCTGCCCGTAGCTATATTAAACCCCTTTTCTAAACACTGTTACACTTAAAGAAATGTGTAATGAGTTGACAAAAGCAGCAGAAAGATAAATTATTGCTAAGGTGGGTATTAAAGATGATGGCTGAAGTGCTGATTTGCAGATTTGTCCTGAATTTCAGAGTATTTGATCAAGGACATTGGGCAAAAATGTGGAAATTAAATCTAATACAATTGTTTTGTAATATATTTCATACAATACAGATACTAGGCTTGCAAACATATACATTGAAAACAATGGTGGATAGAGAGCAAAAGAGACATTACAACAAAAGCTGTTCTAAAGCACACCGCTAATTAATCTCTTAACTGCATTTACTCTTCTACTTCACTTTTGCCCTGTAACTCAGTAGATGAGCTAGTAGACAACTTTCATTCTATATGTATATCATCATTAAATCTGTTGCTCCAAATAAAATGAAAGTCTTCTCTGGGAAGAAAACAATCTCTGTGGAGATACAATCTGCCTGGTTTCCTTAGATAGGAAACTTTTTGACCAATCTGTCTGTGTGATTTGATTGAATTTGACTTTGTAACATGCCTTGAGATGACGTGTTGTGAATTGGTACTATATAAATCAAATTAAATTGAAATATTTGTTCTGGGAAAGGAATACACTGTATCCCCCCCCCCCCCCCAAACGCCAGCGATAACATGTCTGAACTGTCCTGACGTGTTTTATAAGCAACACCCCTCCCCCTCTTTAAACATGGTGGGAGACATTTTATTGTTATTTATCTTATGTTATTGTCTCATTCTTTTACAAGGTGCACCAGAGGTTCCAACTAACAGGATCCGTAAGGGCACGGCGCCTCCTGCTGATAATATCGCTTTGCTTCTGCATGCATGCGGTTGCTCTTCGTTACAGACAGTTGCCATGGACCACAATCTCGACCTGCTTATTTTTTATTTTAGCATCTTTACATAACTTTCCACAGTATTCATTCATGCAACACACCTACAGTGGCATGCTGGATATACTGATTGCACACACTGATCATTCATTATTATTATTATTATTATTATTATGTTTTTGCTAAATAAAGAGATGTGTTTTTTTTAATCCGTCTCTCCCTGTGCTTTTGCTATGACAAAAAGAGCCGAGCGGTAACACATGAAAAGCAGAAGTTCACACAATTCAAACAGTACTATGGTGAATGGGAAAAGACAAAGTTCCAGGGAATTGGTTTCTCCCCAGGGAGAACTATTTAAAAAATACAGGCCTCAAAGCAACATTTGGTTTTATGTAAAGAAATAAATATGAGCTTAAAAGCATTTAGGCTCTTTAAACACCCCTGTTTTGAGTCTATTTAAACAGTTAAATGAAACATCACTTGTTTGGGTTTGTAGTATAGCTTTTCTTTACCTACCTTTATTATGTCACTGCAACGCATTTTTCCTCTGTGTTTTGTTTTTCTTATGTTCTATTCATGTATGGCACTTTGAATTGTCTTGTCACTGAAATATGCTATCCCAATAAACTTGCTTTGCCTAGTTGTAGTTTTACATGGCACCTGCAGATGGCGATGTAGTCAAGCGTGTAAAAGCAAATCAAAGAAGTCAGATCCATGCAATCTAGCAAGATTGGTGTCAAATAACTTTCAGCAAGAGAAAAAAAATCTAAAGAAGCTGAAAAGCAGAAAGCAAGTCTAATTTCTTTTACAAAGCCAATAAAGTATGTTTATATTTAATGTACTCATGTACATTGTAATGTACTGTAATAAGTGTACAAGGGTTTAATATCAAGAATAGTCTTTTATTTTGCCACGAGTTAAAATGTAAGAAAATTCATGCATGACACCCTCGACAACCTATTACTTGATTATTTGAGGGAATTTGCTTACTCAAATTGGGCCAGGTGGGTTTGACTGGGTTTTTTTCCTTAATAAATACAATAATCATTTGAAAACTGCATTGTGTGTTTACTCCGTTTACTTTTTTTTCTGACAATAAAATGTATTTGATGATATAAAATATATAACCAAGACATGATAGCAGGACCTGGAAAAAATCTTTAAGGTAGCAAATACTATTTCACTGCACCTGTATTAAATCATTCAATAGCAAAAATTGTGGTTTGTATAACTGGAGTACCAAAGTGATCCTGGTTGAACAAAGGTGGTGGCACCCTAACCACTACATGACCTTTTTGTCAGAATTTTTTTTTCCTCATTAAATTTGCTATGAAGACGTAAATAGATACAAAAAAAATAGAGCCACTATGGAAAGATGGGGGAAGAAAAACGGAAAGAATGAAAAATATGCAACAAGAAAGAGACAGATAGACACCACAGGCATTCCACACATACGCAAGTATGTGTGGGAAAAGTGGAAAAGCAAATCCCTTAATCAGGAAGCAGCTGCAGTTTATAGAGAGAGTCTGTTAAAAGGTGTTTTTCTCCCTTTACATTTCTTTCTTCACTTTAGTTATTTTTTTAGGCAAGACTGAAAAACCAAAAAAATATGACCTCAATTACTTCTGTTCGTTTTTCACCAATTGGAAACTTTAAAAGACGTCATCAAAATCGGACTCCTAATCCTGGAGCTTTTGTGTCACCTGGCACTCCAATCTGCGTGAGTGAACTCAGGTCAAATAGAGTAACTGAAGCGTAAAAGGTTGCTGTTCTTCTCATGTCAGCCTTATAATGAACGCATTTATGCGAACAGACTATAATTGGCAAAAAAAACACAGAAAGGAGACTGAAAACTGATTTAGATTTCACAAGGAGCAATTGCATTCAACAGTTAATGTTTTTAACTTCATCTTTAAGTCTGTGTAACTGAAAAGGAGTGTTCATGTTTTCCAGCTTTTTCCTTGTTATGTTCCATTGGTCTTACCATAATCTGTTATTTTTGCTATTTGGGGCTTGTTATATAGGTTAATTTCCTGTACTCGTTATTTTCAGCCGTCTTTAGTTTCTTATAATAAATTTATAAGCAAAACGGTTTAGGTTTTCCGGTATATGGTGGGATGACAAACTAACCTGGAAAGTACATATTTAAAAATTTTTTAATAAATGTAAAAATTGATAAATCTTACGAAGTGTCTGGTACACTGTGAGTGGGGAACTGAATGTAAAGCATTGAAGTCAAGATACACAGGTTTAATACCATCAGTATTTAACACTGTTTTTAACGTAACACTGATGTTTTTGGTTCAGTATCAGTGTTATTACTCAGAAAATTGGACAATATTCAACATTAATCCTTGAGGTTATGTACAGGGGCCATATGAACAACATGATTATCAGCATTACAAGTAGAAATGGGAGAAATGTCATTTCAGTTGAGAAAATTGCTAATATTTTCTACATATTGCTTTCAATTAAGCAGTCATAATAAAGATCATGTCATTCATTTTCAATATGTTTTTAGAAATTGATTTTATCCGTTACATGATCTTGCTTGCAATTAAAATATATACGACCTGTCCAGGGTGTACCCCGCCTCTCGCCCAGTGAACATTGGAGATAGGCACCAGCACCCCCTGCGACCCTATGAGGGATTAAGCGGGTCAGAAAATGGATGGATGGATATACATCTTCCTCACACAGGAAATTTGTGAAGCATGAAAACCTTCCCAGAGCCCGGAGAAATGCTGGCATTAGAAAACCAGGGGAAGGTTTGTGCAGATGTCTCGCTGTAGCGAACCCTAAAAGGAAAAGGCAAAAGACAAAGAAGACAGGGGGTTTGGCAAATAAATACTGTTGCACAGCACTGTAAGGCCAGTTCTGTAAAATTATAAAGCCTCGCTGTTTTAGGATTAAATCTCCATCACAAGAAGAGCCATATCCTAACACTGCATTAAGATACTTCCTTTTTTAGCTACGGCTATTACTTTGCAGCTGACACATGTTGAAATATCCCACCTTGTGGTGCTGAGGTGTCAAAGAACTTGAATCTGAAAATCTAAAAAGACAATATTCTCTTTTACAATAGGAAGACATCTAACCAGTCGCTGTTATTACAAAATGTGTTCCCTGACAGAAAGTTTGAAAGTTACGTCTAGTGAAGTTTCTTTGATTTTCTGTGTAAATCACAGGTGGGGTTCACTTCACTTCTCTCATACCCACAACAGCTTTGTTGACTTCTGTTAAATTAGATTTTTCATAAACGGATCAAACCAGTTCTTTAAAGACAATGCATGGAAGATGCATAATTCTTAAAAAATGACCTATAGAACATTTTATTTAGGCTCAGTTAATTAAAAGAAACTGCTAATTTGTTAATTCAAATAACCGCTGCACCTGGCTTTACAATTCCTTCAAAACCCAAGAAATCTGAAACCTTGTGAGAATTTGAGCGTTGATTTTGTTTTTCCTCTTATCTAAGAGGCACTTACACATTCCAAGGCCTTCACAGGTATCAAGGATTAAAAAATCTCCCCTTGCAACTTCTGAACAGGAGGTGTCTTGAACAGATGACCAAACCATCGACACAGAGAAGTTCCTTACCCTAAGGAGGAAGCTCTATTTAGCTACTATTGTCCGTGATCTGGATCTTTCAGTCATGATCCATATCTAATGTTCATAGAAGAGGGTAATCCAGATGGACCAGTAAATCAAGAACTTTGCTTTTCAGCACAGCTTTTCACCAGAGCAGCCCCCACATTACTGCAGATAAGACTATTCTGTGTATCCATCTCCTGCTTCTTCCCACAATGGCTCCAAAACAGCACACCAGGATCCTTAAACTCATCTGTTTGAGGAAAAAGAATTGACATATTGTCCAATATTTATTTTCTAATACTGGATAATATTGAACAATACCTTAATAATTCAGCTACTTGTCATCAATAAGTATGATATAAGCATACATTTGGATAACAGTTTAAGATTAACTACATTCAGCAGCTGAAACTCTCCTTCAGGCTAAACTGACACACTCAGAGGTTATCTGCTGCACGATCATACACATTATCTTCAAGTATATAAAAAGATATGTCATCTCTGTCAGTCTATATGCTGCAGTTGAATGACTTGCGCCTTGCATGTTAATGCCTAGGGCAGGCTACAGCTCCATCTGGAGTTTTTCAGGGGACAAACAGCCTTGTTACTTGTTTCAAGCAAAAGTGCAACAAATGTAACTCAAGTCCCTATAACTTTATTAGGGTTTACATGCAACAATTTGTCATCTAGATTAAAAATTTTAACAAATGCAAATGCAGCACCTTACAAATTGTTCATATGCGCTGAATTTTCTCACTTTTTGTGAAACAAAACACTTTGTGTGATTTTAAGGAGATTTTATGCAAGAGACAAACACAAAGTGGTGCATAATAATAATTTTAAAGTGTGAATGTGAAAATGCATAAATGGTTTTAGATTGATTTATTCATCATTTTCTGAAAAGGTTGTTGTGTATTCATGTTAATACATGTTAATTAAATTAAATTAAATTAAATTTATTTATATAGCGGCAATTCATGAAACATGTCTCAAGCCACTTTTCAAAGTCAAATTCAATCAGATTATACAGAATGATCAAAAAGTTTCCTATCTAAGGAAACCCAGTAGATTGCATCAAGTCTTGACAAGCAACTCTTCGTGAAAGAGCGTAGAACCACAGGGACAGTCGTCTGCATTGTCCATGGCTTTGCAGCAATCCCTCATACTGAGCAAGCATGAAGCGACAGTGGAGAGGAAAACTCCCATTTTTAATGGGAAGGAAAAATCTCCTACAGAACCAGGCTCAGAGTGAACGGCCATCTGCCTCGACCGACTGGGGGTTAGAGAAGACAGAGCAGAGACACAGTAAGACAGAAAAAAAGCACAGAAGCACACATTGATCCAAGAATATTTTCAACTTATATGGTAATGGCAGATGATCTGTCTTCCCTGGATGATGTCACAGGGAACAGAACACCAGACTATGATGAAAAAATGACAGAGAACAAAAAAGTAAAAGATGAAACAACAACAAGCAATGCAAATTGGAGAACAGTAGGAGAACTCAGCAGAGTGAGAAAAATAGACTCGGATGTCCTCCAGCAGCAGCATAAATATAGAGATAGCCCAGGGTAACCTTAGCCACTCTAACTATGAGCTTAATCAAATAGAAAAGTTTTCAGCCTAGTCATAAAAGTAGACAGGGTGTCTGCCTCACGGACCAAAACTGGGAGTTGGTTCCACAGGAGAGGAGCCTGATAGCTAAATGATCTGCCTCCCATTCTACTTTTAGAGACTCTAGGAACCACCAGCAGACGTGCAGTCTGAGAGCAAAGTGCTCTATTAGGAAAATACAGGGTAATCAGAGCTCTGATATATGATGAAGCTTGATTATTAAGGGCTTTATATGTTAGAAGGAGAATTTTAAATTCTATTCTTGATTTAACAGGAAACCAATGAAGGGAAGCTAAAATTGGAGAAATAAGATCCCTCTTGTTGATTTTCATCAGAACTCTTGCTGCAGCATTTTGGATCAGCTGAAGACTTCGAACTGCATTTTATGGACTTCCTGATAGTAAAGAATTACAATAGTACAGCCTTGAAGTAACAAATGCATGGACTAGTTATTCAGCATCGCTCCTGGACAGAATATTTCTAATATTGGCAATATTCCGCAGGTGAAAAAAGGAAACCCTGGAAACCTGTTTAACATGGGATTTAAATTACATCTTTTGGTCAAAAATAACATCAAGATTTTTTACTTTATTACCAGAGGCCAATTTAATGCCATCCAGATTAAGTGAGTGATTAAGAAGTTTATTTTTTGAGGACTCTGGTCCAAAGAATAATAATAATTGATAATAAATTATCGTGTATTTCTCTGGTTGATTATGTCTGCAACAGTGTCCAGCAGCGGCTACATTTTCTGCGCAGGTTGAGGGCCTTTGGTGTCAGTCAGAAAGTCATGCTGCTCTTTTACGGTGCTGTAATAGAGAGCATCATTAGGTACGGCATTTCTGCCTGGTTTGGTAACCTGTCTGTCCAAATGAAGGCCAAACTTACTTGCCTTACTCAAAGAGCTATGAAGTTGATGGGAGTCAAGCAGCACCCCTCTTCATCTGCAATGAAACAATAACCAGACAAGCCCAGAAAATCCTCTCAGACCACACTCGTATTCCTTATTCAGAGTATCAGTTTCTTCCTTTAGGTCAACATCTTAGAGTCCCTGGCTGTGGACTGAACCGCTATAAGAACTAATTTGTTCCGCTTTTCAATAAATAGCAATAAACAGTATCAAACAGGAAATAGTGGAATAGGCAGTGGTATCCAAAACTTTAAACTAAACTGACAATCTTCTTTTATGTATTCATTATGTTTTTTTAAAGAAGGGTTTTTATTAAAAATATATATATTATTTATGTTTTATTGTGAATGTAGTGTAACAGCTTCTTTATGTATTTTTTTTCTTATAATGGAACTTCTATAGTAGTGTTTTTATGTGTGAATGTAGTATGACACATAGTTTGGACTATGTAGCAGCCAGAGTCTGTACCCAAGACAAATTTCCTTTGGGACAATAAAGTTCATCATATCATCATATATCAAGATCGCAACTTCCGTCTTGTCAGAATTTCAAAGCAGGAAATTTATAGTCATCCAGGTTTTCCTGTCGTCAAGACATGCCTGAAGTCAAAGTAATTGACTGGATTAATCAGGATTTATAGATAAATATAGCTGAGTGTCATCAGCATACCAGTGGAAATTAATTCCATGTTGTCTGATAATTTTGCCAATCGGAAGCATATATATAGAAAAGAGAATTGGTCCAAGGACTGAACCCTGTGGTACTCCACAAGTGACCCTAGAGTTTGAAGAAGATTTATTATAAACATGAACAAACTGGAATCTGTCAGACAGATAAGATTTAAACCAGCCTAATACTTTCCCCTTATTCCCTACAGTATGTTCAAGTATTTCTAGGAGAATATTGTGATCAACTGTATCAAATGCAGCACTGAGATCTAACAGGACAAGTATAGACACAAGTCCATTATCTGAGGCCATGAGAATATCATTGGTGACCTTCACCAGAGCTGTTTGAGTGCTATGATGAGCTCTGAAGCCTGACTGAAACTCCTCAAATAGGTCATTACTTTTACGTCTTCACATACTTGATTAGCAACTACTTTCTCAAGAGGAAAGAAGATTTTAGATAGGAAAAGACGATTAGATATAGGTCTGTAATTTATTAACTCATCTTGATCAAGAGATTGTTTCTCAAGTAAAGGTTTAATAACAGCTACTTTAAAAGTCTGTGGTCCATATCAATTTACTAAGGATAGATTAATCATGTCTAAAATAGGGGCAAAGACCAAGCATTCATCAGGTAAATAGATGAGATGTCTACAGTCAACACTGATGTATAATTATCAGATAAAACATGCAGGGACAAAGACTGAGTGGTTGGTTTTTAAGTCCGTAGCTGATTTATTTATTTTTTCTAAATGTGAAACATGGCTTTTTTAACTGGCTCGCAAGAGGAGGCTTAAATGTTTCCAAGACAATCTCCCTTTTTTACAGCTACTTATGGTTTTACAGCTATTTAAAAATATCTGATGAGTTTTAAAAGACCTCTAAACATGAATGTTTAGGAAAAAAATACGTAAAACACAAATCTACTGGTTCAAACTGCCCAAGTCTGTTATCACGTGAAACTGCATAACCCCCTATTTTGTTTTGTAAAGCTCATCTTCGTAACACCATATCCGCTGACGTTATTTCCGTGCACAATCGAGCTTATGATTTAGCTTTACACACTGCTTTGCAGGGGCGTGCATACATAGACACTAGGTGGTGCTAAAGCACTAGGAAGTTTGCCCTTTATCAACGAAAATGCCCTTTTGAAACTCGTTTTTTTTTTTTTTTTTTTTTTTTTTTTAAATTATTAACATTCAGGGCAGTCAAAAGTAGCCGGTCAACATTTCCCTGATTATATAATGGAGCAATATTTGTGCCTTCTGGGTGAGCGCGGAGCAGACCCTGGACTGGAAGCAGTCTTCTTTTTTTTTTTTTTTTTTTTACCTCGGAGTGGCCATCGTCCTTTTAGTACTATCTTTGATGTGTCAATCATACAATTTAACCAATCAAATCAACGACTGAAGGCAACATGCTAGCCAATCACAGCTGGAGAGGGGCAGGACACTGAATCATAGCCTTCAGTCGCCGCCGCAGTTCAGCTGTGGTCACCGTTGGTGTCAGTAGAGCGGGATGGAAATTTGGTCTGATTATCAAACAATTACAAGAAGTAACAACGAAGCAGAGAGCGAGCTGGAAGGAGCGCTATTAGTTTATGTTTGAAATGTCAGCACTGAAGTCTAAACTGGAGTAAACATTCACGCTAGGAGGGTTAGCTAGGGGACAGCTAGCTGGGTGAGCTAGGACAGCTAGCAGGGTTAGCTAGGGGACAGCTAGCAGCACAAGTAGCAGAACCAAGCACTAAAACTGCCAATCTGAAGAGACTTGAGTTACTTGCAGGTAGAAGGGAACTCTTGCTTTGTTCTGCTCCTTGTTCTCATAGCTGCTGTAAATACAGAACCTGTTCTAGTCAAAATTGTTACTTCAGTCAGTGTTCAGCCTTGCACAAGCGCTCATGTTTATTAGCGTGTAGCTTATGCTGGACTTTTGAGTTAAGACACAGCGCTACAGGTTACCCTATGTCACTGTTAGTTTCCAGTAACCCAAACCAGCATAAAACCTGCCCAACTTAAAAGAAAAAACAAGGCCAAATCTCAAACTCTCTCATGTTAAAAGAAAAAAACTATTAAACACATAAGAACATGCCATTAGCACACAACTGAGCTGAAGCAAAGAAAAAAAAAAACTGTGCATATGGGCTCCAAACAAAATGTACAATCAGACAACCAAATAACACAAGATCTCTTTAACAATCAGGATATTTCACCCAGAAAAAATAAATTATAAATAGCTTCCCAACATGAGTTGTAAATCTACCTTTAATATGAACTTAATTTCTCTCAGTATAGCTCAATTAAACATTTCTCTTACACGCAGTCATGAAATATTTATAAGTTGATAAGTAGAACTCAACCCCTCTTGGGCGTTTACATTGACTCAACACTTGATTAACCATTATTCTTTTCTTGTTTTATTATAACAATCAATATTATTCATTATAGCTAATTTTCATTGACGATGTCAGATCGACAGATTCAACATATTTAAAAAATAAATAATGACTATTTTGATATATTTTGTTAGTAATTCTTTCTAAAAGCCCAACAAATGTTATGAAAAGCTTCCGAATTTTTTTACAATCTGCCCATAAGCTATTTTTTTCCCAGCTCAATGTGTTCAAAAGCCTAATTGGTTGGAAACCTGCCTAATTTGGCAACACCGACTACACTATTGCTATTTGTTTTTTACAGTAGTCACAGAGCCACTGTTCAGTCTGAAGTATATATATATATATATATATATATATATATATATATATATATATATATATATAAAGTGCACCCTCCTACCTGGTAGTGTGTAGCCTGCTACTGTAAAAAAAGTTTGACTGCCCTGAATATTATTAAGATCTTACTGAGGTCGGTTTTGAAATTATCTTTTGAAAACCTGAGCCATTAAAAACGACTGAAACAATGCCCCGAAATGAGCCACCTCCTTGCGCACACCCGACCAGCCTATCTCTCTTCCTTTGTCACGTGAACTTGCGCGGTCGCCTGCATCTTCTTTGGAGAAGATGAGGAGCAGCTTAAGACAGAACTAAAGGTCTTCCACTCCAGCTTTACTTCAAAGAACCTACAAGAAATATGTTCAATACTGAGGGAAAACAATGGCCAGCTGATCTTTCCTGCCTTTGTCAAAATGATCCAAATATATGCAACATTACCAATGACGACAGCTTCAATTGAAAGATCATTTTCCAAGCTGAAAATCATCAAAACTAAACTAAGAAGCCTGTGTGGAGAAGAAAGGCTCTCTGACCTTCTTCTGCTTGCCATTGAAAAAGACATTGAGGTAAACCACAACGAGGTCATCAACATCTTTAAAGACATGGCACCAAGGAGGATGCTGCTTTAAAGTAGTACGCTTTAGTCTGTTCTGTTGGTGGTGGACTTTTTTCCATTGAAAACTCACATTTAGTGAATGTTACAAATAAAAGTCAAATTTCATTCAACATGCGTGTGTATTTTATTATTATTATTTTTTGATAATTAAGTGTTCCACGTGCGGTAAAAAGTGCCCTCCCCCCCTCCTGAGCACCTGCCCCCCAAAATGTCTGTGCACGCCACTGCTGCTTTGTGCAGTATTAATATAATGCCATGCATAGTGGTACATTTTGATGATACAAAGGGTAAACCTTTGACTATTTTAGTACGTATAAGGAGTCCTATACAAAGGAAATCAGTATGTTTATTTCACCAGATTCCATATCATTAGATGAAAAATGCACCTAAACAGTTTTGGCACATTTTTCGGAATTGCGCCAAAATCACAGCTCCACCTGACACACTGTCCACTAAAACCTGTGTGGGGAAAAAAATGCTCCTGCTCCAGATTCACTCCAAATTTATTGCAGTTATAGCCAACATGTGGATCTATAATATCTGATGCTTTTCCTAGGTTTTTAAAGGGGTTTTTATTGTGCTTCGAAATGTTTATTTATTTTTATATTTTATTTGGGGGAGGAGTAAAAAATATGTTCAATCACCAATAAATCAGTAACAACTGTAATTGTGGTTCCACTAGAAAAATATTCTTCTACGCCTTACCGTTAAACAGGAAACAAATGTTTACATTTGCATATAACTATGGAGCTGCACTTGATTTATATCAGGTATGTGAGTTTAGGTGAAAATTTCTCTTAAAACCCTAAGGGCTTGCAATAAAAACTGTCGCCTCTTCAAGCATTCTTCGTTTCTTATACCGCCTTTAAAATTTCTGTGTCTGTTTTCTTTATTATCAAAGGTGGAGTATGAATTTAGTTTTAGATCAAAAGCTCCTCTTTTACACACACAAGTTGGACTGGATTAAACAAGACAGCGATCGATCCCAGCCAGCTTCAAGCTGTCGGTGGCAGACACCACTCTGACAAGCGCCTAAAGAAAAAAAAGCTTGATTTAGAAAGGGAGGACATACCAGTCGCTTCGAGCCACAGTGACTCATCTGAGCAAAATTAGAGAGAAAGGAGAACATATATTTTCAGTCAGAGAAAAAAGAGCAAAGAGTCACTTTGCTAAATTAGGCAGGAAAGCTTTCTGAGCCTTTGTCTTTCTGAATCTGAGTCTGTTTTCAACTTTTAGTCGATTAGAAAATAAAAGAATAAGAATACCACCACACCCTGGTAAGGTGTTCCAGGCACATCCTACTGGGAGGAGACTCAGAGGGAGACCCAGGACACGCTGGAGGGACTATGTTTCTCTGATAGCCTTGGAACGACTTGGGATTCCCCCGGAGGAGCTGGCCCAAGAGGCTAGGGAAGGGGACGTTTGGGCCTCCCTACTGTACCCCCGCGACCCCATCCTGGATAAGCGGATGAGGAAGGATGGATGGATAATAAGAATAAGAATAAGAATACATTGTATTTGTTGGGCACTTTTCAAAAACTTCAAAGTCACTTTACAGTAATTAGACAAAGATATTAAATTAGAGCAAAAATACAAAACACATAAAACTATGTGAAAGCAAGACATTAAATACATAGTCCTGGTTATTACAAAATACATAAGACAGGACAGGACATTGGCAGCATAGCAGTGGAAGTGGAGACCATGGTGACGGATGGCGAAACCAGGGGGAAGCCTGTACAGGATGAATTGTAGAGGACCAATCACTGAACCCTGGGGGATGCCTTGTGGCAGAAGAGCAGTAGAGGGGGTGCAGCTTTTGATGCTGATGAATATTCTGTTTGTGAGATATGACTGTAACCATTAGAGGGCAGTACCAGATGATGCTGAAGGAGGATTCTAGGCATAGAGGAGAATGGTGTGGCTGATGACGTTGAAGGCTACAGTGAGGTCTAGGAGGAGGAGAATGCTGAGATGACCAGAATCTGTAGAAAGTGGAGGAGGTCATTGGTCACTTTGAGGAGGGCTGGTTCTGTGCTGTGAACGAACGGAAACCAGACTGAAATAGTTCATCCAAATCAGTAGTGAGATGAGTTTTGAGTTCATAGCATCAGGGCTTAGTCCAGGGTTTTTTTTGAGAATCGGGGTGACAGCTGCCAGTTTGAGAGTTTGGTCTATTGAACCAGAACTGAGGGAGGAGTTGATGGTGTCAATGAGTGGAGTAGTGTCCGGGAGACAATCCTATACAAGCTTGGACGGGGCTAGAGCACAAGTGGAGCTACTCATGCCTGCCTGTAGTTTAGCTCCACTAAAGACACGGAAGAGAACTGAGATAGGGACAGAGTGTGCAGGGGGAGGAACTGTAGGGAGGTGGAAACGATTCTGGAGGTAGTCAATTCATTGTAAATAAAGTCTATTTTGTTTTGGGAAAATGACAGAGATGTATTTTACTTAGTAACTGTGAAGGAACTGGAGATGTTTCATAGGGTTTAAAGAGCGTATTTACTGTGGACAAAAGAACCTTAGGGTTAGATGAGCCAGAGTTTATGAAGTCTGAATTGTAGGTGGACCGAGCTGAGTTGAGAGCATCTTTGTATTGGAGGAGATAATCGTGTCAGCTCAGTGATGGACAGTTAAACCGGTTTCCTTGTGGAGTCAATCCAGCTGACACTTACCGGATTGAATGTAATACAAATATCACCAAATGCAAAGTCCCCAAGTTCAAAAGTTTGTGTTTGCAGACAATCAGCTGTTGTAAAATGTCATTGTTTCAAGTAAAAACTTTACCTAGGGAAAGAAAAAAGAGTAGACAAACCTGGAGCAGTCCAGGTAATGCCTGTGGACAGGGATGGGTGTGTGTGTGCGTGCGTGTGTGCATCCATCCTAAACTATATGCTTATTACAATCTAATTTCTGTTGATGTGTGGTCTTTTCCATCCACAGTGACTTGCACGCACAGATAGTAAACTCGATTTGTTTTCATGGTCGGTGGAAATTAGATCACTTTAGCAAATCTAATAAGTATGTAAACACAGCAACAAAAAAATGAAATAATTTGTACAAGACAAAAGGAAACCGAGGCACATTAAAAGGCAGGGACATTTTCAAACCTCAAAATAGAAAAAAATGTGGTGATTCCTTACTTTCTCTGAAACTATTTTTAATTTAAAAAGCACAAATCACTATAGATCTCAGCTAAGGCACTTAAATTGCAATATTGTACATTTACATCAAAACATTTCTGGATGAGAAAGCCTTGTTTTACAGTTTAGATGGTCTAGTTGCAAAGGCAGAATTAAAATTGCTCTTCAGATTATGCAACATCCTAAAAACTGGAGCTGGATTCTCTGAATGTGAGGCAAAGGTTCTGGAGCCTGCTCCCACCCTCCAGACCAGATGTTAATTGTATTCTATAAATAATAATTCTTGTGTACACATGTGTTACTTAATATATGTGTTAAAAGGTAGGAGGCTTTCAGTATACTTTTGAAATAAACTTACAAGTCTGACTGCAAATATAACAAATTCATATATAACAACACTTTGTAATATAGTTTCTAAAAGAAACATTACTATACCATGTAATGTATGACTTACAGACTGCAATATATTTGATAGATTTTAGAGATATATTACTTTTTATCTTGGGAAAAAAAGAAAGATATTGTAATACATGAAAACACATTTGTAGCCAGATTTGAAAACATGTCTCTTACTGCTTTTTTCTCCCAAGCGCATCCCTGACAACTGTCCCATTCAAAGCGCTATAACGGCATTTCTCTTACCCCTTCCACTTCTTTGCAAAAACAACTGGGACACCCTTCCCCTTGAAAATGTAGGGGGTGAGGGCTAAGGTTGAAAATGGGATTTAACCTCTGCCACGGGTATTTGGTCCAGATGTTTTAAAGTCTATTTTTATAAGAATAGGATAGATAACAGAGGCTTATAGTAGCTAAACAAAAAGCAAAGCCAAAATACAAAGAACTTGATTTACCAATCTGCCTACATTCCAAGACTTACCTACATTCATTATATCTAGATTATGACCAAAAGAATGAGGAGCTGCTGCTCTGCATTTAAAGGACTAAGATGAGCTAAGGACACTTAGTTTGCTCTTTCCTTTGAAGGTTCTTCTTCTTGGTGCCTCCCACGGTGAAGGGACCCCTGGGTCGAACTGGAACTTGCTTGAGGCATAATTTGATTTATCTCCTCTGGCCTGGGAATACCTTTGGTCTCCCATTGTAACGCCGGTGAGAGGAACTTGTGGTTTCTCTATTGAATAAACTTCTGCAAACCCACTAATAGACTTTGATTGATCAAATTAGTTAAGTTGAAACCCCTAATTCCCTTGCTATTTTTACTGTTTAATAGCTGAGTAAAACAGGGTCTGATTTCATGCAGCCAAGAGGTCTCTGTAGACCTGATCAAGTCCAAGAGAAAACACCAGTTTTCAGAATTTAGACCACCATGTTGTTCTCTTTGCACCTACAGAAATTCAGGTAACACTGTGCCAAATCATTACCCAGGGAGCCACGGCTGTTTCATCAGTGCAAGACTATGATGTAAAACCTCATAAATGTCTTCATCTGAGCTCCATAAATCATACGGCATCCTCAACTTCCTACTGTCCCTTCTATAGTGCATTTGAAGGGGAGGACACTGACGTGTCTACAAAACGGGGAGATGAGGAGAGCATTTCGTTTGCCTGTATGTGCGGCCGCCTGTTGTTAATGCTGCATGGACAGGCATGAGGGCAACATAAAACTAATGGCTTGAGCTTTCCCAGACAATAACCATTAAATCCCCATCCTGCCTGTCTGTTCTCACAGTTCACTCTCCATTATCTTTTTTTTTTTTTTTTCCCAAGAACCTCCAGGACCTAGACTCATCTATTCATATCTGACTGAATCGTGTATTCCAGTGGGTGGCTGGAGAGGCAAGAAAACTCTTAGAGTCATTTTATTTACACCAGTAACTGCTCTCGGAGGTGTTGACAACCGGTCGTGGGCGGGACTTTCACGTCCAAACGCCGCATGACGTTTTCCCCACACTTAAACAGAGAAAGCGCTCCCGCTGGACAGAGGCTTCCCATCATCGGAGGAGCGCACTGGATTTGTTTTGCTGATGAACTTTTAAGCTCAGATACGATACGTTGTTGATAACGTTTTTTTTTCTATGTGTCTGTGTGCGTTGAGCATGTCGACATGGATATGCGACCCATTTAAACAAAATCCATAAAAATGAGAGAAAACTTATAAGTTGGGTGGTGTTTGTAATTGGGATCTGGAAAGAAGTGGATTTAGGGTGGACGATTCTATCAATCCATGAGCGCAGGAGACGGGAATCACCTCTCTGGATAGTGGAAAGTTGCGCTGAAGCGATCAGGTAATGTTGGATCGTCTACACACGGCATTATATATATATATATATATATATATATATATATATATATATATATATATATATATATATATATATATATATATATATATATATATATATACTTGGAGGTGAAATCTAAACCTCACGGGTAACCAAGACGCGGAAATAAAATGACGAATTGGATGTGATACATGTTGCCAGTGTAAATCAAGCAGCGAAGATGCCCAATTACCACATTTGCTCGCGGGTTTTTTCGCATTACAAATATGCCGAAGTAGCCTATGAATGTGATAATGGTAAATGAAAATAAACCAGGTAAAACTAGGCGTCTGATTGAACAGTATCTGTAAACAGATAATGTTCTTTATTTGGTTTCCAGAAATGTCAACCAAATACATTGATATATCGTGTCATTCCCACGCTATAACCGCACAGTTTATTTTCGTCCTACAGATGTAACCATTTACCCTGATTTAAAAAAAAAAAAAAAAAAAAAAAAAAAAAAAAACTTATTTCCGTCGTTTATTTCCCAGGAGACGGTACGAAACCGGTATAAACCACGGTTTTGTGTGTACACAATCCCACCAGGCAGGCACGTGAGCGATCACCAATTGATATTTAAAACTGTGGGCTTTGCCAATTAGGGTTTAGTGGACAGAAATGTCAAAAGCCCCGCGCAGCCTGTGGGGGACAGGGGCTGATTGTGTTGTCCCAACACTGCGCTGCGGGCCGCGCGTCACTCCCGTGTTTTGGAGCGCGGTTCAGCGAGTCCTCACGTCAAGGCATTTATTTGCCCAACACATCATCACAGCCTCGGGTTGCAACGTTTGACATCTGACAATTAACCACCCGGCTCTCCATTAGCTGCAGCCGCCTCAGCGTTATGTGTGTGGGTGGCCTGGCGCTGATGGCAGGGGCTCTAAGGTTGCTGTCCATCAACTGACACTAATATGATTATGGTCGTTTTAGGGCAAGCGAGATTCACAGCGGTTGTTGTCTTAATGACAGCACAGATTAACGTAATGTCTGCAGGTTTGGCATTTCACGTTGTGTGAACACATTTAGCTGATTGAGTTCCTGTCAAAGCACTGATTCAATTCAATTCAATTGAATTTTATTTATATAGCACCAATTCATGAAACATGTCATCCCTCAAGGCACTTTCCAAAGTCAAGTTGTATCAGATTGTACAGATTGGGTCAGATTATACAGATTGGTCAAAAAATGTCCTATATAGGGGAACTCAGTTGATTGCATCAAGACTTAACAAGCAGCATTCACTCCTGGAGAAGCGTAGAGCCACAGGGAGAGTCGTCTGCACTGTCCATGGCTTTGCAGCAATCCCTCATACTGAGCAATCATGAAGCGACAGTCAATCTTAGATTTAACCACAAAAGAATCGAACCGAAATATCTTCAGGATTTTCCCATCCTTTAGGATTCGAGTCTTTCGTGATGGATCGTGCACATTGATGATGTCCTCATTGTTGTAAACGGTAAATGTTTCACACATTTTCTTCAAACGCATAACAGCTTACACCCACAGTAGAGTAACTGACGAATGATAGCATTTTGGGCCTTTTAATGGAAATGTGTAATAGTCTAAGATGTATGAAGGTACAACAGAGCAAAGGAAGGTATACAGGAAATTATTAGCTTGCAGTGTAATGAAAGAGTTTTAGCCTCCTTTCAGATTGTCTCTGTTTTGCTTTTTATGTTTCAGATCATCAAATTAACTTTTAAAATTTAGAGAATGATAACATGTGTAAATTCAAAATGCACTTTTCATAAGATCTTATTCAAAAAAGGAAAATTTGCTGTCTGACTACCCCATCCCTTGTTCAATAAATTGATTGTGATTCCCCTGTACATTTGAGAAATCCCTTAAACAGTACTTGTCTGGCAACATATAGTTGATAGTAAATCTCCAAAAGCAACATATTTATCAGTCGTTCTCAAAATGGTTACAAATGTGGTTCTAAGCTTTTGGGAGTCTGTCAAACCACAATCAGGACGGTTACCCATAAATGGAGAAAACATGGACTAGTGGTGAAACTTCCCAAGAGATGCTGGTTAAAAATGAGCACACTGATGACTTAACGAGGAGAAAAACAACATATAATGCATCTAATTGGCTGCACTTACTAGCTAAGCTCAGCGTTCATCTTTTAATGATAAGAAAGACTGAAAAAATGGCCTTCCACTGGAGAGTCCAGATGTGAAACCCAGTGCTGACTAAAATAGACTCAAAGGCCCATTTCACTTTTTGAAAAATAAAAACAAAAAGTCTTGATGATCCCCAAGACTTTATAGAAAATATGATGTCGACCCATGAGACAAAAGTGAAACTTTTTGAAAGATGTGGGTATCTGGAACAAAACTATAACATCATTTTGAAAAACAGATGCATTTGACACCCCAAAAAACAACAGAGTAAGAACTGTTTCTCTCTGTGACATGTTTCACAATTCAAACATTACATATACTGCACAGTTACCTAAATACTATGCAATGTTATAGCAATGACTTGCCAATCCTTTTACATTATCTCATACTAAGCAATGCAGAAATATTGTCTACAGAGTTGAATATGAACTCAACTTTGCAAGCTAAAAGCTGGAAGTGGCTGACATGGCCAGGGATTTGGTTCTGTCTTCTTATATTGAGCTAATAATAAAATAATTTTAACTTATTAGTCCCATGTACCTTTTCAAACATTTTCCATGTATTATAGTAATATTTGTAATATTGATAAGAATACAAAAAATAGCTTTGAAAACTGGAAACAAATCTCACAAACGTATTTCACATTTTGAAATATGAAATACCAAAGCTGATAGTTAAACTATTACAATTTCTTGGCACAATTAGACATTAGACAAATAAGACATTTCCCTAACCAGAGCATGTAGTCATGTGAAAACATTGGGACACCCCTATGTTCCCTTTAAAAGAAATCTTTATAAATATATGTCTTTTAGATTTCTCCCCAGAGGAAACTAACATAAGAAATGTGAAGTCTAACATGGGGAAAAAGACTGAAAAAACTTTAGAGAGATGCTTCTTGTAGTTCTATTCTGTCTCTGACATCAGCCTAAGAACGTGAGCCACTCCTCACTTTCTGCTGTGAGGTGTTTGAACCGTCACACCACATCACCTCATTGGCTGGGCTTTGACTCTGCACAGGACATTCTGTGTAATTCTTAGCTGGTCCTTGGTGGATTACCTGGTATGCTTGGGTCACTCTCAGGTTGAAGCAATTTCCAGGAATGCAAATGAAATTTGGTTTATGACAAACATGTCCTCTGTTGTTAAGTCCAAATTATTTAGTTTTCATTTCATTCCACAGATTTGGGTCTTAGCTTACGTCCACTTTGGCAAATGTCAGTCTGACTTTCATGTTTTTTCTTAAAGAACAAGGTTTCCATCTGCACATCTGCCAGGGAAGTTAAAAGTGTGCAGTTCCTTTCTGATTGCACATGCATGTACTTTGATGTCAACAGTTACACGAAACAACAGGCGATTCCATGATAAATTTTTAATGTTTTTGGAGATTTCTTTTAGCATCTTGCAGTCTGTTTTGATGCTGAGCTTCCTGGAACGGCTAGATCTGAACATGGTGGCAATTCTTTTGAGTGTTTTCCTCCTGGAGACTATTTGAAATATCCTGTTTTGTAGACCTCTGTACATCCATTACCGGATTCATAAACAATGCAAGTTATGCAATGATCATCTTTCTGAAGGTCTCAGGCAGCTTGTTCAATCTGACCATAGTGTTTGCATTCACTTCAATGGTCAGAACAACAACAAATTCGATTTTTGAGATTTAAACCCCCTTCAAAATGAGGAAAAACAACAATAGTTTAGTTTTTATTTTGAGCGGGAATACATTTTTTATTTTTTATTTTTTGTTTATTTATATTACCTGAATTTCTCAGTTGTGATAAAATCATTTCATTATACATTAATATGCACATGTCCAAATATGTTGAACACACAATGTATTTTATGACACTGTAATTTAAGGAGACCGTTTGATCATCACTGATAATGTTAGTGTTGACATAAAAATCTCATTAAGTTTTCCAAATCTCAAACCCCTTCCCACGTTTCTGTTTTATCTCTGCCCCCATTGTTGACACGTAGCTCAATGAAAGTGTTAATAAAACGTTTTAACTGATATCTTTCTCCTACAAAGGGCAATTTCCCTTTATAAGAAACTGCATGTTGGCCATGTTCCCAGACCGTTTCACTGGAAAGTTTCTGTCCTCTCTTGGTAAATATGGGCCTCTTGCCCAGAGATCGCCATACACACCCGTGTTGTGTCGACTGTGCGAGAAGCAGTAGCGCGACGTAACAATTGTTCCCTGAACTAGGATTTCACAGAATACTCAAACAGTCAGAATGTTATGGATTGTTTTTCTTTCTTGGTAATGGCTGCAGGTGGAGCATGGATATTAACTTGACTTATGTGTTTTCTCTCTTAAGCTAATCCACCATAAACCGATGGACATCAGCACTTCCTCCTTCAACATGAACGACAACAATGGGACAACAATGTCTGACAATACCAGCAGCACCAACAGAACCTCACATTTCCCCAATGAGGTTACTGCAGTACTCTACACTATTGTCTTCGTTGTGGGTTTCTTGGGTAACGCATTAGTTATCTATGTAGTTGCCCGATACAGCAAGATGAAGACAGTAACCAACATGTACATCCTGAATTTAGCTGTGGCGGATGAACTCTACATCTTGGGGATCCCCTTCATAGGGACCACTGGTGTGCTCTCCTATTGGCCATATGGAGATTTTCTCTGCAAGGTGGTCATGACTTCTGACGGCATGAGCCAGTTCGCCTCCACCTTCTGCCTGACGCTGATGAGCATTGACCGCTTCCTTGCTGTGGTTTATCCCATTCGTAGCACCAAATGGCGAAAGCCACGGATGGCCAAGATTTTCAGTGGCCTGGTGTGGGTTGTTTCCCTCCTGATGGTGTTGCCGGTTATCATTTTTACACAAGTGCAGGAAGACACTAACACCTGCAACATAAGCTGGCCTGGGCCTCCGGGCGTGTGGTCCGTTGTTTTTATCCTGTACACATCAATCATGGGGTTTTTTGGCCCTTTGGTTGTCATCTGCCTCTGCTATCTCCTGATTGTCATCAAGGTAATTCAATATGTAAATCTCCCCTTTATCTTAAGTTGGTAAAAGGTTGAAATACCTTCTCAAAGTCTCATAACACCTTTTCTCTCTCAGGTGAAGTCTGCAGGCGTGCGTGCAGGCCAGACTAAGCGGCGCAAGTCAGAGCGCAAGGTGACGCGCATGGTGGTGATCATCGTGGTGGTTTTTATACTCTGTTGGCTGCCCTTTTTTACTGCCAACATTGTGAATTTGTTTCATTTCATACCCGAGAACGAAATCACTACCGCTGTCTACTTTTCCCTGATCATCCTCACCTACGTCAACTCCTGTGCCAACCCAGTCCTTTACGGGTTCCTGTCTCACAACTTCAAGCAGAGCTTCAAGAAAGTGCTTTGCTGCTCCAAAGAGAATGGTACTACAATTACAGAACCAGTGGGGACCAGACAGAACAATGAGAAGGTAAATTATGTTCTTATTGTCAATGAGAAAGTGTATAGAGCCTACACAACACCCTTGCAGTAATGAGAACCTAGCTTGGAAACCCCACATGTTGCATTTTACATCTTGCCTGTATTTGCTATGCATGTGTGTGATCTCTTTAGGTACACCTCCACCACCAAAAAGATCAATTGGTTTGTTTAAGTCTAAGTGGGTAAAAGCAATTAAAATGAATTACATAGATTGGCTTATTTGTTCAATGAAGACTTTTGAAAGTTGGAAAACTGTATGAAACATCAGCAAGATAGAAAAATCTAAATACAGCAGGTAAAAAAATTGAAAAACAAACATTAAATGTCACTACAAGCACACACATGGAATATTACCTGCAGTTCTTAGGACCACAGATTTGGTCAACAGTTCAGAATGCTTTCTGTGGTAAAATCAGGAAATTTCATCACGTAGAGCAGGGGTGTCAAACTCATTTCTATACTGGGCCACGTTGGCATCATTAAGTCATTAAAAGGGCCGGTTGCACCTATATAATATTTCATAATTTCATTCCAGTTCACATAGAAAATGTAAAACATTCACAGTAAAAAAATGAAATTAGCACCCTTAGGGCCATCTGAGAAGTTTATCTGCAACAATATGATATTGACGTAAGTTAAACTTTAAACGTTCTGCATCACTTTTTCTCTTTTTGGACATTTCTGGGTTGTTTCAATGTGTTCTGGAAAAAACAACATCTAATGGCAGGATGCTGTCACTACACAGTTTAAAAAAAAACATTCACAACAGGAGGCACAGTTTCAGCCACTTTATACAATTTAAAAGGATATAGGCCTCTACTTTATGACATAATATGCCCTTTCCGGCTCTTGAGGGCCGGATAAATTGCCTTGACGGGCCGGATTCAGCCCGCGGGCCTTGAGTTTGACACATGTAACGTAGAGGATTTACTACCCTTAAAAATGAAGATCAGTTAAAGATAATGCTTTATGTACTGAATTACTTTTAAAAGCCAACATTAGGCACTTAAAACCTTTGAAACAGCCATGATTCTGAATTAAAACAGTTCAGCACTGGAAAATGGCATGGATCCAAAGAAACATTTTCATGTGAGAAATATTCACATGAAATATGGAACACAGCTTCCTGCTTCACTTAAAAATTTAAACCTCTTCCCGTGTTAGATGAAATACTTGAGCAGGATTCAAACATGCTTCAAGATTCTCTGGGGTTATAGTCAATTAAGACAAACTGGGGCAAAGAGGAAAATCTTAACTATTTGTTTACATCTTGGGAAAGTAATATTAATACCCCTGTTTTGTCACATTACAACTACAACATTTTCATAATAAATGTAAAAACAAGCGCAAAGTAGTGCATAATTGTGAAGTAAAAAGAAAATGAAAAGCAGGTTTTCAATTTATTTTAGAAAGAACTATCTGTATTTAGTCCTATTTAGTCTTAAACCCCTAAGTAAAATCCAGTGCAACCAAACATCTCAAGAAACCATCATCATATTAGTAGTGGGTTATTCATTCTGCATGAAACCAGATCTGCTTTGTGAAAGCCTCAGAAGTTTGTTGGAGGTCAGTGAAGAAGCAGCGTCATAAAGACCAAGACACTGAGGAGGAAGGTCAGGTTTATGGTAACGTTTTAATCAGGGTTAGGTGATGAAACAACATCCAATGCTTTCAGCATTTAGTTGAGTGCTGTTCAGTCCATCAACAGAAAATAGAAAGAGAATAGAAACCTACCAAGACGTGGTCTAACCAGATACGTTTGGTAAAAAGAGCAATATCCAGAGAAGCAATCATGAAGCCCATGGTAACTCTGGAGAAGCTGCAGCCATCCACAACTCGGGTGGGATATTTTTTTGTTGTGACCGCTATTAGTGGTATACGCTTGTCTTACTGGCTTCCGTGTTTGCAGGCTGCCACTCTTTTACCAAAATAAAATACCAAATGCTGCACTCTATTTTGGGAACCCTGGGAACTTTCATATGATTGGTTCAGGAACCAGGAAGTAAACATGGGCTACACTCTGAACCGAAGTAGTTCCTGACCGTACTTCTAGGTTTGAAAGGAGAATAATGACATTGTTGATGGAGAGGACCAATTATTTATAGGGAATGTTACTACTATCTGGGGTGACAAGTGAGCATGATTTAGATTGATTTTACGGTAAATATCTTGCTTATAGCTCCTTTAAGTTATTTCATGTTTATTAAATAACCCTATTGTCCGCTGAATATCAGCCCTAACAGCTGATATCAGGACAATAGTTGAAAGGGTGATCCGAACACTGACGTTCTTTTAACAGCAAACTCTGCACACAGATGGAATAAATGAGCGACAACTTCTCTTCAAGTTCAAGAATTTATTGACAGAAATAAAATGAACATCCAGTGAACACCATTATAGAATGTTGCATATCTGAATTAACCCTATATTTCAATCAGCAAATCCTCTCTACTGGGCTTGTGTAACGTAACTAAAACTACTGAGCAAAAAAATTAAAGATAAAGAAACTAAGGAACTATGTACACACAAAAGATCAATAGGACAAATAAAGATAGTTGAAAACCACCATCATCAGATTGACTCAGTGAATCTTGGGTTCATTGCAGATCCAAATTGGAGAACCAAAGTTCATCTTAAAGAATATGGAATAAGGTTGAATTAACTTCACTAATTTAGAACAACATCTGATATATATTCAACCCATTCACAATGCAACTCCAGGTTAGATAAAAGATTATTTGAGGAAATAAAATTTTAAATAATGATTTGCCAAATAAAAATCAATAACCTCCATGACACTTAATTTTCATTAATGTAATAATTTTTACTGGAAATAATTAAGACTTAAATTGGTAACTTAGGAAGCTAAAGGGCGCTATAGCGGACGATCGGTCAGAAATTGATGGGTTATTCTTAAAGTTACACAAATCACACACCTCAATGTTCCCTATTAATGATGTATTAATGTTCATAGCACTATCGAGCAATGGCAGAGCTATAGGAAAACAAGCATTATGTTTAAAACAAGCCATAGTTATGTTTAACTAGGGTGGTAGCAGGTTATTAATGGAGGCTGATAGCAGCTACTGCAAGTGGCAACTCGGCGCTCACTTAAAAAGACTATCAAGCTATATTTTGTTGACCGGCAAGCACAAACATCAATGTTCCATCAGAGTACAAAATCCTTATGGTAATACAGTTTGTCATAACCGTAAAACACAACCCAAAACACATCAGTATAACTTTGTTTGAAGAGCGCTAGCGGAAGACTTAGCCTATTAGCCTCAGTCAAACCTTAAAAACACACAAAGAGGTAAACCATTTAAGTTTCCCTGCTAAAGTCTGCCGAACCTCGACCTCTGTGTCAGTTCGGTTGACTGTGGGCATCCAATTGGAACCGGCGGGAAGGAAGCGGCTCTCAGGGGGAAAGTCCTCGTTTGGGAAACGGATCTGGGTGAGCTTTACACGGGCTCCAGTGGGCTGCGCTTGGCCTGTGGAGCGTGGGGATCTGAAGGGTTTCCTCAGGCTTCCTGTGAGGCCTCTGCACAGTTTGCTGCGGGAGCAATTATCAAAGATTACAAACAGCCTATTTCATGGCAGCCAGCTGCTCAGGTTCCCGTGTTGGAGAAAGCAGGCTGTACTTAGCTCGGCCCGGCCTGTACATGTTCGTTCGTCTCTGAACTCCATTCAGACCCCGGTGGCCTTTTCTCTCCGGTGTAGACCTTATCTTCACAAGGTCCGCGGACAAAGAGAAAGATGAAGGGGGAGAGCCTGGATTCATAGCAGTGGCACACTGCTCTGGTAGGATAGTTCCTTGGAGAATGAGCCTGCAGCTTGTCACAGCACCCGAAACAGTCTGATTTTATTCCACTTGGCTGAAAGGACAACAAATCAAATATATGGGAAAAAGTCTTCTGTGCAAACGAGAACATATTAAAACTTTTTGGCTTAAATACATGTATAGCAGAAATCTAAAACCCAAAACATTCCAAAGGTGAAATATGTTGATGAAGAAGTGAGGAAACACTTTGCTTAGCCTTGTCAGACTTGATGTGGATGTGAAGAGAGCTAAATGCTGGGTTATAATGGAAGAGGACCTGCTAGAGGCTGCAAAAGATTTTAGACTAAGGCAAAAGCTCATATTCCATTTTTTTAACCCTCAAACACATGTTGTTGTGTAATTAGGGGTTCTAGGAGTGCAGACAAGTTGAATTTAGTCTGTCCAAGTACTGAAAAGATATTTTTATATTTTATTTGGGTGATATTCTTCAGGCCATTCAGTTTTCTATATCTCTGTTACACTTTTTTGAAAAATAACGTCACAGTATTTATTTCTGAGGTGTTAAATAAGGTGAATGATTTCTAGCTTACCGATTTTGCAAATCTGCCATTTTTAATTTTTCTCCGCAATTTTGTAGTTTAAGCTCAGGGGGACCGAATGTAATGCGCAAGAAAATCTGGGAACCCAAAATTCAGCAGGACACAGTGTTGAGTTTTAAAAGGTTTATTTAAATGATTAATCAAACCCTTGTGCAGGCAAGCACTCTTTAGTCTGGCGAGGCTGAGTGTGGGCAAGCAAACAGTGGTAAGGCTTGAAGGAGGTTGGCAAGGCAGGCAGACAGATCCAAAGGGCTAGGCGAGGCTCGTGGTTGTGATATCAATCCAGGTAATTTCCAGAAAACAGAAAGCGGTGCAGATGTTTGACAGGGGCTAGGCAGGACAGGAAAATCTGTGAAGATGTGGTTAAGACTTGGAGACAGGCAGGGAAAAACGCTGGACGTTTACTTGCTCGAGACTTTCAATAATCTTGGATCAGCTGTCTTAGGAGCCTAGGTATTTAACGGCAGAGAAGCAGATGCAGGAGATGATATTGATTTCCATGGTGCTGGAGAGTGACCGAGTAGGCAGACAGTCGAGCCAGAATCATAACAGCTGAAGCTACAAGTCGATGAGTGAAAATGTTCAGTTGTTGTATTACCTACACAATACATTACAGCTTCCCCAAGTATACTACAAAAATGGCTGAATGGGTTGGCGAGGACTGCTCTGCAACGACACAACTGAATGATTTAAATATGAAAAGGAAGGCATTAAAAAGCAGAATATGTGCTCTTTTAAAAATTCAGCAAGAGCTGCAGTGGAATGGTTTAGATCAGGGGTCACTAATTGAAAATTAGCAAGGTCAGAATAAAGAGAATCAACAACCAGTAATTGTCCAGAGACATTTTTAATTATAATCGGTTATTTTAAACAGCATTTAATACTGAAATAAAATGCAGCCTTTTATATATCCGTGTGTGAAAAAACAAAAAAATAGCACGTTATGCACAAAAACTTTTTTCCATATTGAAATCTAAAGTGCTTTTTTTTGTTTTAGAGAACAACAATCTTTAACAGTTTGGTATAAATCAAAACATATTTGTGTCAGAATGGCACAGTAGGACTAGAACTAAATCCTGAATTGCTGGTAGGACTTGGAAATTGCTGCTCATAGACTAAATGTAGTCTAACTTAGTCTCAGCTAGTTGGTAAAGATAAATGGTTTGTGGTTGACACATGTAGTAAAAGACTTGAATCTGAAATTATAAGACAACTTGGCTCTAAACATTTTTGTCTCTGGGGACAGGAGGCTGAATACATATCATATCATATCATATCAGATATCAGTTTGCAGATAAATGTTCAAAACCATGACATGTTCCTTATACACAATTATGCACTGCTTGGTGTTGGTATAGCACATACAGTACTAAGACAACACATTAAAGTGACCACAATCAGTTGTAACAATAGACATTATTAGTCAAATATCTATTTTAGATGTAAAAACAATACAGTAAAATACTGTAAGATGTTTAGTGTTTGTAAATTTAAATAAAATATTGTTACATGGAAGTTGGCTTGTCGTTTACACTGCAAAGCATTCTGGATAAAAGACATATCCTAAACCATTACACTGTAGCTAATGGACCTATTACTTTAGCTAGGCCAATTAAATTGGCCTAGTATTCTTAAAGTGTTTTACTATATTGTTTTTACATTCAAAATAGATATTTGACCTATTTAACAAGTGCTCAATTGGCCTAGTCCTTTAGCTAGCACTAGCTACATCCAGCCAAAACATCAATGAGCAACGGTAAACCGGAGCTTGTTGAAATTGACGACGACAACAACAACAACAACAACAACAACAACAACAACAACAATAATAATAATAATAATAATAATAATAAAACAATGACTGACACGTACCACTCGTAAGACTGTGGGATTCCGGCAAGTAGTACTCTGTATCCGAATTCAAGTCTAATAACTCTTAGGATCTGATCAGTCCGGTCTTCGGTCCGTTAACACCTGTTTAGGGTCTGGTCTTCAGTCGGGTCCGTGATTTCACATTCGGTACCGGCAGCAGTGGCAGTACCTTTGTTATTTAAAAGGGCTTCCAGTGTTGCCTGTCCCTGATGTTTCTCCCAGAGTCTTTCACTCGCAAGGCACCAAAGGATATCGTCCACCTGTTAGCTCCTTCATCTATTTTGTTAGTACAACTGACTCAAAGTCTTTTGGGGAGAAGTGTCGAGAGCGCAAATGTGGGTTCTTCGGAAGTTGTGTTTTTCCAACAGCTTTTCCCATTGCGCTTTTTTTTTCATGAGGGAAGCAATTAAGACTCACCTCACTTTTTTAGTTGTTTTTTTTTTTGTTTTGAAATTCAACAGCGACACAGTGTGGCATTGTCTAAATTTACACCGGTCAAACGCAATACAATAAACAACACGGATAACTCTGTAGGTTCCAGTCCAGAAGGACCTAACTACATCATTAACCCAGCATGCATTGTGCAGGTGAAAAAATGGCGACCTCCATGGGCAGGCCAAGATTGACTAATTGGGAAGACCGGTGGGGTAGTCTGATATTTGGACTGCAAGTCATTGTTCTCTCTCTCTTCTTTTGTTTTTTGGGTCGCTGTTCAGTCAAGACACTGAAGTGGATCATGTACGCTACACTGCTACGCACTGCCTGTTCTAAATTTAGTAATTTGACGTCATTTGAGGAATGCCCCATATCCCTGGGCTGCCTCCGCCTCCACTGGCAGCTCCTTTTTCTTTTTTGATGCACCCTGACATAACACGTCAGTGCTCTGGGTTAATGCCGTTTTTTAAAAAGTTCAAGAGAAGAAAGAGCAAGGTTGGTGTGGTGGAGAAAGCTAGAATTAAAGAGGAAAGCTCTGAAAACAGACGCTGCTAAATGTGCAAAAATTGGCAGCTTTTTCAATAAAATGGGCTCACGGTTTGAAAGGTCAAATGAGGATGATGTAATGGGTAAGGAAAGATGTTGGACTTTGCCTCTAAACCACCCTTCAAGTCATTGGATTTTGTGGTATGGTGCCTAATGCAATGTTATGTAGTTTAAATAATAGTTGGTTACAGCACCACATTATTGACTATTTTTGTCTTGTAGCCCCTCAGAGTCAGAAGCGAGATACAGCGCCAAGTATCAGCCATGAACCTTAGTCCTGAGTGGGCAGGTAGGATTACTCATTAAGTGAATATTAGAATTAATATAATGAAGAGTACGGTGCTGCTCTGTATGGATAGTGCCTGAGATTTTAGATGATTCAGCTACACATACATGAAGCTGACCTGAATTTATCAGATGGCTTTGTAAGAAAATGAGTGATTTAATTTGTCCTGAGAATTATGACCATTTTCAAAATAGGGGTGAGCGATATATTTTTGTGATATTATTTTTATGGGTTTGATTTCGGGCTTACTACCAGGCTGTGAGCTGCTCTGTCAGCAGAGGGAGCACGAGGCTTTGACTGTGCTTGAGCTACGCTCAAAGCAAAACCACCCCGCTGCTCTCCCTGGGTGCTCTTATAAAGATAGACGGGCCACCAGCCTTGGAAAGGAACGCAGTCACTGGCTTGTACCACAAGAGGTGGATAGATGGACACTTCATAGACGAACATAACAGCATTCAGTGAAAAAATGAGAGAAAGCCTTGATAGATACACAGATCTGATATAGACTGTGGGTATAGAAAGTGTCCTTTTTCTTCTTCTTTTCCTCCAGGCGATGTCATTGGTTTGCCAGTGGAACTGGGCCTAAAGTAGGCTGCAATGAAAGAAAAGCCAACCTTTTAAAACAACCTAATTTTGTCTATTGCCAATGTTATGCCAACATAGCTGTGGCTCTGTTTGTCACAGAGTACAATAATTCTCAACCTGACTGCATCCTTACGTGTTAAAGAAAAGAGTGAGGAGAGGAACACTGAGACAGAGAATGTCAGGATTTTGTTTTGTTTTTTTTGTTTTATATTTGTGGACTTTTCTGGACAGTTTTTCCTCTCCATGGTCCACTCCTCTCAGCCACCAGCCACCATCCAATCAGCTCAGTCACCTACCAGCCACCACTCAGCACCAGATCAGCTCCATCTGCTGCTACTACTTAGTGCCAACTCTGCTCACCTGCCATGCTCCCTACTTATACCTGCCTCACTCATCCACTCCGAGAACAGAGTGAAGAGCCAAGAACAGGAAGACAGATATTATCATGAGCGTTCTTTGTTACATAGATGTGGAAGATATGTGGTCTTAGAGAGTTGTACAGTTAGTATACACATTCAAGAAACCAAAAAGACTGAAAAGTGTGTGTTATTGAACATGGTGGGCCAGTCTAGTCCAGAATGACAGGCCAGTTTTTTTTGTTCCAGTCCTTCCCTGTACATATGCAATGACAGCAATAATGATGATCTAGTCTGTACATGTTTTCAGGGAAGGAGTTGATCCTTTGAGTAAGTCGATCCCAACCCACAACATTTGTGTACTACTTCATCACGGTTCTAAAATGGTCATGCTGCAGATTCGAGCTGTGCTGTCCCACCATCTCAGTTCTAATATTTGTCTCTATTTCAGGAGTCTACCCAGATGGTCATAATGAACACCCAGAGTGAGCCTTTAACCTCAAAACCTGCAATGAATGGCCAGTGATTGCTGCCTTGTTGCTGACCAAGCTTTCACCGATGAACCATTGGGACCTCAGGCATTTTACCCATGAGCCTTCATACTGACAGGGAATATCCTGAGTATATTTTGGTTGCCCCCATTTCTGTCTTGGGCGTCTCTGGAGAGGCTCACTGAACTGTTTGAGAAGCAGTTTTTACTAATCACTGCGGGGTTTTTTTTGTTTTGTTTTTTGTTTTCATGTCTTTGTACACTGCAATAGACTGTGAGGATATGTTTTTGTTTTTCTTGTTTTGTTGGAAAGTAAGTGTCAATTACTTTAATCAGTTTAGAATTAATATTTTGTTTTGTTCTATAATGGGCATTTTTCAAGAAGTGATATTGCTTATTCAAATACTTGTGTTTTAAAGAGGACATATTGTGCAAAATCCACTTTTTTAGCCTGTAAAGTGTAACTCACGCCGATGTAAAATCATAACCCCAATCCCAGACAATTTGGAAAATGCCACTAAAGTGGGCAGTGCCACAAGACCCTGAGGTGAAAGGGCTACATGTGGGGATGAGTGGTTAGGGGATGAGGGGTGGGGGTTATTAAGCGGGGCTGTGGTTAGGACAAGGGAAAGTAACGTATTGAAACATGGAGTGACCAGGGCAACACCTGTGGTTTCATCACAGTGCGGTCTTTTGAGGTGGAGGATTTTTCCCCCCTCATCACCAGAGGTTGACAGACGCTTTGTGGAGCCCAGTAGGCCTGAGCATTATCAGTTCGAGCAGCAGGCTAAAGGTGCTGAATCAGTGATGCCTAAATCTGGCACTGCTGAGGCAGTGCCAGATTGCCTCAGCAGTACGGTTTCTGAATGGTTGTGATGTTAGCAGTACAGCTGTGTTAAATCGAAAACAGATATTTGCTGTGCTAATTTTTCGTTCGCCGAATTATCTATCACGCTAAGTTTAGAAACTGTTTGCAGACTGGTTAGCGTGTACTTCATTGGGTTTTGACACCTGTAAGTACAATAACAACACTCCAGATATTCATCCGTTGTTTACATCGCTGTCCTATCTCTTATTACACACTACACATCCACACAGACTTTTCCACACAACAGTAGCAGTCCCGGCTCCACAAAAAGCCATTGTTAATAGCAGTGCTGTTTTCTTCTTACCTTCTTAGCTGATATGGTCTTAATATTGTTGGCTCCCATTGCTCAACAACTTCATAATTACACAGACTGTGCTATGTCAGACTGCTCAAAAACAAACAATGGTATATGCTTTTTTTCTTTTGTAAACAGTATGCTGTTGTGTGACCCTAAACCTTTAATTAGTACTCTAACCAAGCTTTTTTGGTGCTTGGCTTTACCGGCACCCCAATAGGTGGAAGGAGACTGGAATCTGAACTGGGCTTTTGGGTCGCCACATAGTTCAGAATCAGAATCAAGTTTATTGCCAAGTATGTTTGCACTTACAAGGAATTGGACTTGGTGCTGATGGTGCAGACAAAACAAAATAGCTATATATACAGAATCTAGAGCTATATACACGGTAGACTGTGCGTTGATGTAATGCAGAAGGTCTGGAGATGCTACGTTGGTTTAGCTTTTAGGTCCTGAACGGGGGAGAGAGAGAGGCAGTGTCAAGTTCAGTGGGACACTTCCGCACAAAATATCGGCCTACTCTATAGCAATCCTTGACGGACATTTAATCAGAAAATTCCACTGCAATGATAAATGGACTGAACTTATATGGTGCTTTTCCAGTCATACTGACCACTCAAAGCAATTTACACCGGAGCCACATTCACCCAGTTGCACTTACTAACGCGCACACATTCATATACTACACAGATCAGTAGGAATCTTGGGGTAAAGTGTCTTGCCCGGGGGCACATCAACATGTGACAGGGACAGCTAAAATCAAACCCACAACCTTACAATTGCAAGAGGACTTCTCTAGCCATTGAGCCACAGTCACCCCAAAAGCAACCATTCAACCCTAAGAGGGCAGCACACAGTGGTTTTAGGACAACTATTGCAGAACTAAACACGTTCACAAAAAAATACACAATAAAATTAAAGTGGCCATCCTATGTCCAATTTATGCAGTTTATATGCAAAAAAGTTGATTTTAATGGTGAGTTACACTTTAAGTAGATTTTGTTGTGTACCTAGAGTCTAGTAATGCAGAAAAGTTGAATGTAGTCTCTCCATGTGCTGCGTATATATCTTTATCTGTTAAGTTTTCTCTATTCCCTATTACATTTTTTGAACAATTATGTCACAGTATTTTCTGCTGAGCTGCTAAACAAGGTTATGGACTTCCAGCTAACCAATTTTGGAAATCCTCCATTATTTCTCACCATGATTTTGTAGTCCAAGCTCAAGGATGCCAAAGCTACAAGTAGATAAGTGAAGATGTTTGGTTGTTGAGTGTATTAACTCACACAATTCATTACACCATACCCCAGTAAATTACAAAATAACTGAACGGGTTGGAGTGGAATGCTCTATGACCTGGATGGGGGTGGAGTGAGAAGGGTCTCTTTGCATTTAAAGAGACAGCACCAAGACGAGTTACTCTCAGACGCACCTCTGAGTAGGAAAAGCTGATGGGCTCTGGGGCCACAGTAACAATGAATTTAGACCAAAGCAATGCAGTTCCACATTATATAGACCACAACTGAATGATTTAATTTGAAAAGGAAGACTTTAAAAAGCATGATGGGTCCCCTTTAACTTACAGTCTATACCATTTGCTATGACTGCATATTTAGAGTGACCCTTATGTGGCACTGAAAGAGATCTGGAAAGGATATGTCATGCTGAATGACTGACCACAAGATCCTATCTACTGACAAGAATCAATCGTTTGGTGACACACTGCATGTGGCTTTAATGAACAAGTGTGACAGTAGTATTGATCTCCATATATAACAGAAGGATAGCCTTGGTTATAAAAAGGTTAGCTTTCCCTTTGAGTCAACAGATTCATTGCAACAGTAATTAATCGATGCAACAGAAATGTAGCTTATGCAAGCCATATCATATAGTCCATTAGCAGGACCATATTTAGAATGATGTAGGTCCCTTAGTTTGTTGTCATACCCACACAAGTTTGTTTTACTCAATGCTATTACAATTGCAAGGTTCCTAGGCCTTAGCATCATGAAAATTGTATTGTTTCCTAATCAACATAGATGGCACAGAAACAGGAACAGAAGGGTAGCATAATCTTTTGAAATTCATACTTCCATATAAAAATATTACCCAAAATACTGTAGTAACTATGCTCAAAGGTGGGTAAAGTAGCCAAAAATTTTACTCAAGTAAGAGTAGCACTACTTCAACATATTTTTACTCAAGTAAAAGTAAAAAGTAGTCAACATGAAATTATTCAATAAAGAGTAAAAAAGTATTCAGTAAGTAGGCTACTCAAGTACTGAGTAACTAATAACAACTGATGATTTAATATTTAAAAAATAGGTAATCAGACAGACAAAAATATAAGCTTGGTATTCTAAAGACAAAAAAGAAAAACATACAAAGAATAACATAATTACAAAACAAAATTCAGGGAGAAGAAACACTTTTCTAAATCCATTGTTTTTCAACATTAAACTTGAAAGCAATACTTACAGTTAATATATATACAGTACGTTAGAACAGTGCAAAGTACTTCCAATGACAATATCTACTGTTTACTGTACATTCATTTGACCTCCAGATGGATCAGTGATCTCAGAAGATAAAAAATAACATTCAAATATCTCACTTTAACATAAACTCTAGGTTTTTGTCTCTCTGGCGCATCTTTGGTTAAAAAAACTATGCTCTTTATTTATGAAGTTACTCGCAGTAGGTAGAGTAGCCAGGAATTTGCTCAAGCGATACTTGAGTAATAATATGACTCAAATAAAGGTAAAAATATGGTGCAGTAAAACTACTCCATTTAGTACATTTTGTTCAAAAAACTTACTCAAGTAAAAATGTAACTGAGTAAATGTAACTAGTTACTACCCACTTCTGTCTATGCTAGACTTAAATTAACTCAAAACAAAAGTTTGGGGCATCCGGTTTAAGCTTGTTGTATGGGCTTGGGGTCCAGGGGTTACATCAGTGATGAGGGTATGAAGTCATGGTTTTTCGAGTGATTTGCATAATCGTATATACTTACATACATTTGATAAATTAAAACAATTTAGAATTATTAGTCTTGAATGGGGCTAGCAATGATGTGCGCAGGATGTCTTTCTGCATGGAGTTGGCATGTTCTCCCCTGTACATGTGTGGGTTCTCTCCAGGTACTCCGACTTCGTCCCACAGTCCAAAAACATGACTGTTAGTTTAATTGATCACTCTACATTGCCCATAGGTGTGAGTGTGCATGCATGGTTCTTTGCTATGTATGATAGACTAGCAACCAGTTCAGGGTTTAACCTGCCCCTCACCCAATGACCACTGGAGATAGTCTCCCAACCCCCCCCCCCCCCCCCACCCCCAAGATGCATGGTCTTGACAGTCTATAATGTTTATAAAAGTATATGTATATTGTGGCCCTCTCCTGTTAAGCCCATGCTAAAATCCTGCCCTAGTTATGGGGTGTTTGGTATTTAGCTCATTTTGACCACCAAGATTTGATGCATCTATTGGCTGTTATACCCCAATCAGCTATAACATTATCACCACCTATGACAACGTAGTACTGCTCCTCGTGATACAACACAATCTGTTGATCAAATTTGCAACCCGCTAGGTTTTAACTGATGGTCTTTGCCATCTGTGTAGACTTTGCAGAGAATCAAACAAACACCCTATATAAAAGGCAGCAATTAATAGGAGCTTCCTCCCCTGCCGAGCTGGGAAGCAACAAGTCCTGAAAGCAAGCCTCCTTGCTCCCCACATTCTGATTGGACGGATTCTGAAGGCATCTGTTTGGGAGACAAACCGAGCCCCAGGAGATTCCACAACAATCTGGTACCCCAGACATTCGCTGGACCCCCCCAGATGGTGTTTTGTCTGAGTTTTGGACAAGTCCAGACTTTAGTTTTAGGAGAAAAAAAAGAGAAAACCTGTAGGTTAAAGTCTATATAAACTGTTATGTTGTGTTGTATTTGCAACGGTAGAGGAAATCGGACCTCCTGGCTGCCATTGAGGGAGTCTCATTCTAGGGCTCTATGTTGACTTGTAATTTTTTACACACGTTTTAGTAATGTGAAAAATGTCTTGATACTAGGACAGCCAAGTGTTTCTTCTGTCTTTGTATTACCCTTTCTTTCTGCAGCTTAGAGTGGGATGATGTGATGACGTCTACAACAAAAAAATCCTGTTTTTCTACTGAAACTGACACTCTTTCTAGGTGTATCCTGAGCCCCAGCAAAATGTTAAGAACCTTAAAAGATGTTTCAGCTTGTTTGAAAAGTAACTGAGCAAGAGATTGGCTAATGACAGGGAGACAACACAATTATTTGTATTAGTGATGATGTGAATTCTGAAATAAAATGTTATTCCCTCAATGAGTAGGGTATTATGAATGTTGTTCCACCTTAATTTTAGAAGCAAAACATCCTCTTTTAGGTCAAGAGAATTACAAATCAAAACCAAAAAAAAAAAAAGCTTTCTGATCTGAAGTTTTACCCAACTGAAAAAAGGCCTCATATTTGATCACTTGTTATACAAGAAACTGCATGGTCAACTCAATAACTGCAAGGACCACAACAAACCCATGAAATTGTGCATTTGATGCCTAGCAGATATTTGTACTTTAGTGCCATCTGTCCTAAGGTCATTGTTTTGGAGGTTTTCAGGTGCATTCAGAGGAAGCTTTCCAAATCTAATTTGTGCTGTCCTATTCTTTATGGGAGAGATCTTCCTCCTGGAAACCCTTTTGTTTCTCATGTCAGGCAGTTTAACATTTAAACAGTTAAAGCCCACAGTCTGTGGTATGTTTTGGCTCATTGGCTTTTTTGGTGTTTTTCTTGATAATTGTTCACTTTGACCTTGGGACATTTACTGCTGGGAATCTTGCCAACTATATGAATTATTTTAAAATTATATTAAATTTGCCTTTATTACTTGATAAGCTCTATTCAAACTCTCCCAAGACTGATGAACAACATAAATTGTTTCTTGAAGGTCCTTCCTGGTTATTTTCACATGTTCTCTTAGCAAAGCACAGTTTACTCAGGTGTACCATGAGCATATTTATTCCATACTTAAAATGTAGCAATACACTTGACGTTAACTTTTATAAACTATATTTCATATACTTAATAGTATAGTGAAGTGTACTTGACTAATACTGAAAAGTATAAACAGAAGTCTAAGACTAAGTACATTAATACTAAGACTTAACCTTATACTTATATTAAAGTTATTTAATAAAATTACTTCAAGTACTTTGCTAAGGGTTTGTTAACAAACCTACAGGTAAATCTCAAAGAATGGGATTTGCGTAAAAGTGCAATATTTTTTGCAAGTCCTCTCAGAAAGTGAAACTCGTATATTATGTAGAATCTTTACAGTGATACTTTCCAACCCTTTGTTTCTTGTAATTTTGATTGATTATGGTCTTAAGACAATGGAAATCCAAAATTAGGGTTCAGAAAATTAGAACACTGTGAAGAAGTTCAATATGCAAAACTCATGGTGTCAGACCTTAAAATAAACTTACACAAAAAACAGCAAAAGTTTTCTGAGATTTTTAAACAGTCTCACTGTGGTTCAGTAGGCACACAATCATAGGGAAGATGCTGATGGGACAGATGTGCAGAAGACAGTCATAAAAGGACCCTTCACAAGGAGGGTAAGCCACAAAAGTCCATTGCTGACAAAGCTGGTTTT